>NW_027472634.1:0-600000 GCF_030347505.1 Rhynchophorus ferrugineus | reverse complement strand
AACGAAATCGCCAATAGATAAGACCATTTTACAATTTGGGCCCAAGTTAGAAGCAGAGCCTAAGGTGTAAATTATCGATAGTCCATATCTCGGAAACTATAAGAGATAATGCAATTTGGCAACCGGCAACGTAATTAGCATGCCGAATATTACTTGGAATGTGAATTGGAACCAAATCGCCAATAGATAAGACGATTTTACAATTTGGGCCCAAGTTAGAAGCAGAGCCTAAAATGTAAATTATCGATAGTCCATATCTCGGAAACTATAAGAGATAATGCAATTTGGCAACCGGCAATGTAATTAGCATGCCGAATATTACTTGGAATGTGAATTGGAACGAAATCGCCAATAGATAAGACCATTTTACAAGTTGGGCCCAAGTTAGAAGCAGAGCCTAAGGTGTAAATTATCGATAGTCCATATCTCGGAAACTATAAGAGATAATGCAATTTGGCAACCGGCAATGTAATTAGCAAGCCGAATATTACTTGGAATGTGAATTGGAACGAAATCGCCAATAGGTAAGACCATTTTACAATTTGGGCCCAAGTTAGAAGCAGAGCCTAAGGTGTAAATTATCGATAGTCCATATCTCGGAAACTATAAGAGATAATTCAATTTGGCAACCGGCAATGTAATTAGCATGCCGGATATTACTTGGAATGTGAATTGGAACGAAATCGCCAATAGATAAGACCATTTTACAATTTGGGCCCAAGTTAGAAGCAGAGTCTAAGGTGTAAATTACCGATAGTCCATATCTCGGAAACTATAAGAGATAATGCAATTTGGCAACCGGCAATGTAATTAGCATGCCGAATATTACTTGGAATGTGAATTGGAACGAAATCGCCAATAGAGAAGACCATTTTACAATTTGGGCCCAAGTTAGAAGCAGAGCCTAAGGTGTAAATTATCGATAGTCCATATCTCGGAAACTATAAGAGATAATGCAATTTGGCAAACGGCAATGTAATTAGCATGCCGAATATTACTTGGAATGTGAATTGGAACGAAATCGCCAATAGAGAAGACCATTTTACAATTTGGGCCCAAGTTAGAAGTAGAGCCTAAGGTGTAAATTATCGATAGTCCATATCTCGGAAACTATAAGAGATAATGCAATTTGGCAACCGGCAATGTAATTAGCATGCCGAATATTACTTGGAATGTGAATTGGAACGAAATCGCCAATAGATAAGACCATTTTACAATTTGGGCCCAAGTTAGAAGCAGAGCCTAAGGTGTAAATTATCGATAGTCCATATCTCGGAAACTATAAGAGATAATGCAATTTGGCAACCGGCAATGTAATTAGCATGCCGAATATTACTTGGAATGTGAATTGGAACGAAATCGCCAATAGAGAAGACCATTTTACAATTTGGGCCCAAGTTAGAAGCAGAGCCTAAGGTGTAAATTATCGATAGTCCATATCTCGGAAACTATAAGAGATAATGCAATTTGGCAACCGGCAATGTAATTAGCATGCCGAATATTACTTGGAATGTGAATTGGAACGAAATCGCCAATAGATAAGACGATTTTACAATTTGGGCCCAAGTTAGAAGCAGAGCCTAAGGTGTAAATTATCGATAGACCATATCTCGGAAACTATAAGAGATAATGCAATTTGGCAACCGGCAATGTAATTAGCAAGCCGAACATTACTTGGAATGTGAATTGGAACGAAATCGCCAATAGGTAAGACCATTTTACAATTTGGGCCCAAGTTAGAAGCAGAGCCTAAGGTGTAAATTATCGATAGTCCATATCTCGGAAACTATAAGAGATAATTCAATTTGGCAACCGGCAATGTAATTAGCATGCCGGATATTACTTGGAATGTGAATTGGAACGAAATCGCCAATAGATAAGACCATTTTACAATATGGGCCCAAGTTAGAAGCAGAGCCTAAGGTGTAAATTACCGATAGTCCATATCTCGGAAACTATAAGAGATAATGCAATTTGGCAACCGGCAATGTAATTAGCATGCCGAATATTACTTGGAATGTGAATTGGAACGAAATCGCCAATAGATAAGACGATTTTACAATTTGGGCCCAAGTTAGAAGCAGAGCCTAAGGTGTAAATTATCGATAGTCCATATCTCGGAAACTATAAGAGATAATGCAATTTGGCAACCGGCAATGTAATCAGCATGCCGAATATTACTTGGAATGTGAATTGGAACGAAATCGCCAATAGAGAAGACCATTTTACAATTTGGGCCCAAGTTAGATGCAGAGCCTAAGGTGTAAATTATCGATAGTCCATATCTCGGAAACTATAAGAGATAATGCAATTTGGCAACCGGCAATGTAATTAGCATGCCGAATATTACTTGGAATGTGAATTGGAACGAAATCGCCAATAGAGAAGACCATTTTACAATTTGGGCCCAAGTTAGAAGCAGAGCCTAAGGTGTAAATTATCGATAGTCCATATCTCGGAAACTATAAGAGATAATGCAATTTGGCAACCGGCAATGTAATTAGCATGCCGAATATTACTTGGAATGTGAATTGGAACGAAATCGCCAATAGATAGGACCATTTTACAATTTGGGCCCAAGTTAGAAGCAGAGCCTAAGGTGTAAATTATCGATAGTCCATATCTCGGAAACTATAAGAGATAATGCAATTTGGCAACCGGCAATGTAATTAGCATGCCGAATATTACTTGGAATGTGAATTGGAACGAAATCGCCAATAGATAAGACCATTTTACAATTTGGGCCCAAGTTAGAAGCAGAGCCTAAGGTGTAAATTATCGATAGTCCATATCTCGGAAACTATAAGAGATAATTCAATTTGGCAACCGGCAATGTAATTAGCATGCCGGATATTACTTGGAATGTGAATTGGAACGAAATCGCCAATAGATAAGACCATTTTACAATTTGGGCCCAAGTTAGAAGCAGAGCCTAAGGTGTAAATTATCGATAGTCCATATCTCGGAAACTATAAGAGATAATGCAATTTGGCAACCGGCAATGTAATTAGCATGCCGAATATTACTTGGAATGTGAATTGGAACGAAATCGCCAATAGATAAGACCATTTTACAATTTGGGCCCAAGTTAGAAGCAGAGCCTAAGGTGTAAATTATTGATAGTCCATATCTCGGAAACTATAAGAGATAATGCAATTTCGCAACCGGCAATGTAATTAGCATGCCGAATATCACTTGGAATGTGAATTGGGACGAAATCGCCAATAGATAAGACCATTTTACAATTTGGGCCCAAGTTAGAAGCAGAGCCTAAGGTGTAAATTATCGATAGTCCATATCTCGGAAACTATAAGAGATAATTCAATTTGGCAACCGGCAATGTAATTAGCATGCCGGATATTACTTGGAATGTGAATTGGAACGAAATCGCCAATAGATAAGACCATTTTACAATTTGGGCCCAAGTTAGAAGCAGAGCCTAAGGTGTAAATTATCGATAGTCCATATCTCGGAAACTATAAGAGATAATGCAATTTGGCAACCGGCAATGTAATTAGCATGCCGAATATTACTTGGAATGTGAATTGGAACGAAATCGCCAATAGATAAGACGATTTTACAATTTGGGCCCAAGTTAGAAGCAGAGCCTAAGATGTAAATTATCGATAGTCCATATCTCGGAAACTATAAGAGATAATGCAATTTGGCAACCGGCAATGTAATTAGCATGCCGAATATTACTTGGAATGTGAATTGGAACGAAATCGCCAATAGATAAGACCATTTTACAATTTGGGCCCAAGTTAGAAGCAGAGCCTAAGGTGTAAATTATCGATAGTCCATATCTCGGAAACTATAAGAGATAATGCACTTTGGCAACCGGCAATGTAATTAGCATGCCGAATATTACTTGGAATGTGAATTGGAACGAAATCGCCAATAGATAAGACCATTTTACAATTTGGGCCCAAGTTAGAAGCAGAGCCTAAGGTGTAAATTATTGATAGTCCATATCTCGGAAACTATAAGAGATAATGCAATTTCGCAACCGGCAATGTAATTAGCATGCCGAATATCACTTGGAATGTGTATTGGGACGAAATCGCCAATAGATAAGACCATTTTACAATTTGGGCCCAAGTTAGAAGCAGAGCCTAAGGTGTAAATTATCGATAGTCCATATCTCGGAAACTATAAGAGATAATTCAATTTGGCAACCGGCAATGTAATTAGCATGCCGGATATTACTTGGAATGTGAATTGGAACGAAATCGCCAATAGATAAGACCATTTTACAATATGGGCCCAAGTTAGAAGCAGAGCCTAAGGTGTAAATTACCGATAGTCCATATCTCGGAAACTATAAGAGATAATTCAATTTGGCAACCGGCAATGTAATTAGCATGCCGAATATTACTTGGAATGTGAATTGGAACGAAATCGCCAATAGATAAGACGATTTTACAATTTGGGCCCAAGTTAGAAGCAGAGCCTAAGGTGTAAATTATCGATAGTCCATATCTCGGAAACTATAAGAGATAATGCAATTTGGCAACCGGCAATGTAATTAGCATGCCGAATATTACTTGGAATGTGAATTGGAACGAAATCGCCAATAGAGAAGACCATTTTACAATTTGGGCCCAAGTTAGATGCAGAGCCTAAGGTGTAAATTATCGATAGTCCATATATCGGAAACTATAAGAGATAATGCAATTTGGCAACCGGCAATGTAATTAGCATGCCGAATATTACTTGGAATGTGAACTGGAACGAAATCGCCAATAGAGAAGACCATTTTACAATTTGGGCCCAAGTTAGAAGCAGAGCCTAAGGTGTAAATTATCGATAGTCCATATCTCGGAAACTATAAGAGATAATGCAATTTGGCAACCGGCAATGTAATTAGCATGCCGAATATTACTTGGAATGTGAATTGGAACGAAATCGCCAATAGATAAGACCATTTTACAATTTGGGCCCAAGTTAGAAGCAGAGCCTAAGGTGTAAATTATTGATAGTCCATATCTCGGAAACTATAAGAGATAATGCAATTTGGCAACCGGCAATGTAATTAGCATGCCGAATATTACTTGGAATGTGAATTGGAACGAAAACGCCAATAGATAAGACCATTTTACAATTTGGGCCCAAGTTAGAAGCAGAGCCTAAGGTGTAAATTATCGATAGTCCATATCTCGGAAACTGTAATAGATATTGCAATTTGGCAACCGGCAATGTAATTAGCATGCCGAATATTACTTGGAATGTGAATTGGAACGAAATCGCCAATAGAGAAGACCATTTTACAATTTGGGCCCAAGTTAGAAGCAGAGCCTAAGGTGTAAATTATCGATAGTCCATATCTCGGAAACTATAAGAGATAATGCAATTTGGCAACCGGCAATGTAATTAGCATGCCGAATATTACTTGGAATGTGAATTGGAACGAAATCGCCAATAGATAAGACCATTTTACAATTTGGGCCCAAGTTAGAAGCAGAGCCTAAGGTGTAAATTATCGATAGTCCATATCTCGGAAACTATAAGAGATAATGCAATTTGGCAACCGGCAATGTAATTAGCATGCCGAATATTACTTGGAATGTGAATTGGAACGAAATCGCCAATAGATAAGACCATTTTACAATTTGGGCCCAAGTTAGAAGCAGAGCCTAAGGTGTAAATTATTGATAGTCCATATCTCGGAAACTATAAGAGATAATGCTTTTCGCAACTGGCAATGTAATTAGCATGCCGAATATTACTTGGAGTGTGAATTGGAACGAAATCGCCAATAGATAAGACCATTTTACAATTTGGGCCTAAGTTAGAAGCAGAGCCTAAGGTGTAAATTATCGATAGTCCATATCTCGGAAACTATAAGAGATAATGCAATTTGGCAACCGGCAATGTAATTAGCATGCCGAATATTACTTGGAATGTGAATTGGAACGAAATCGCCAATAGATAAGACCATTTTACAATTTGGGCCCAAGTTAGAAGCAGAGCCTAAGGTGTAAATTATCGAGAGTACATATCTCGGAAACTATAAGAGATAATGCAATTTGGCAACCGGCAATGTAATTAGCATGCCGAATATTACTTGGAATGTGAATTGGAACGAAATCGCCAATAGATAAGACCATTTTACAATTTGGGCCCAAGTTAGAAGCAGAGCCTAAGGTGTAAATTATCGATAGTCCATATCTCGGAAACTATAAGAGATAATGCAATTTGGCAACCGGCAATGTAATTAGCATGCCGAATATTACTTGGAATGTGAATTGGAACGAAATCGCCAATAGATAAGACCATTTTACAATTTGGGCCCAAGTTAGAAGCAGAGCCTAAGGTGTAAATTATCGATAGTCCATATCTCGGAAACTATAAGAGATAATGCAATTTGGCAACCGGCAATGTAATTAGCATGCCGAATATTACTTGGAATGTGAATTGGAACGAAATCGCCAATAGATAAGACCATTTTACAATTTGGGCCCAAGTTAGAAGCAGAGCCTAAGGTGTAAATTATCGATAGTCCATATCTCGGAAACTATAAGAGATAATGCAATTTGGCAACCGGCAATGTAATTAGCATGCCGAATATTACTTGGAATGTGAATTGGAACGAAATCGCCAATAGATAAGACGATTTTACAATTTGGGCCCAAGTTAGAAGCAGAGCCTAAGGTGTAAATTATCGATAGTCCATATCTCGGAAACTATAAGAGATAATGCAATTTGGCAACCGGCAATGTAATTAGCATGCCGAATATTACTTGGAATGTGAATTGGAACGAAATCGCCAATAGAGAAGACCATTTTACAATTTGGGCCCAAGTTAGATGCAGAGCCTAAGGTGTAAATTATCGATAGTCCATATCTCGGAAACTATAAGAGATAATGCAATTTGGCAACCGGCAATGTAATTAGCATGCCGAATATTACTTGGAATGTGAATTGGAACGAAATCGCCAATAGATAAGACCATTTTACAATTTGGGCCCAAGTTAGAAGCAGAGCCTAAGGTGTAAATTATCGATAGTCCATATCTCGGAAACTATAAGAGATAATGCAATTTGGCAACCGGCAATGTAATTAGCATGCCGAATATTACTTGGAATGTGAATTGGAACGAAATCGCCAATAGATAAGACGATTTTACAATTTGGGCCCAAGTTAGAAGCAGAGCCTAAGGTGTAAATTATCGATAGTCCATATCTCGGAAACTATAAGAGATAATGCAATTTGGCAACCGGCAATGTAATTAGCATGCCGAATATTACTTGGAATGTGAATTGGAACGAAATCGCCAATAGAGAAGACCATTTTACAATTTGGGCCCAAGTTAGATGCAGAGCCTAAGGTGTAAATTATCGATAGTCCATATCTCGGAAACTATAAGAGATAATGCAATTTGGCAACCGGCAATGTAATTAGCATGCCGAATATTACTTGGAATGTGAATTGGAACGAAATCGCCAATAGAGAAGACCATTTTACAATTTGGGCCCAAGTTAGAAGCAGAGCCTAAGGTGTAAATTATCGATAGTCCATATCTCGGAAACTATAAGAGATAATGCAATTTGGCAACCGGCAATGTAATTAGCATGCCGAATATTACTTGGAATGTGAATTGGAACGAAATCGCCAATAGATAAGACCATTTTACAATTTGGGCCCAAGTTAGAAGCAGAGCCTAAGGTGTAAATTATCGATAGTCCATATCTCGGAAACTATAAGAGATAATGCACTTTGGCAACCGGCAATGTAATTAGCATGCCGAATATTACTTGGAATGTGAATTGGAACGAAATCGATAATAGATAAGACCATTTTACAATTTGGGCCCAAGTTAGAAGCAGAGCCTAAGGTGTAAATTATCGATAGTCCATATCTCGGAAACTATAAGAGATAATGCAATTTGGCAACCGGCAATGTAATTAGCATGCCGAATAATACTCGGAATGTGAATTGGAACGAAATCGCCAATAGATAAGACCATTTTACAATTTGGGCCCAAGTTAGAAGCAGAGCCTAAGGTGTAAATTATCGATAGTCCATATCTCGGAAACTATAAGAGATAATTCAATTTGGCAACCGGCAATGTAATTAGCATGCCGGATATTACTTCGAATGTGAATTGGAACGAAATCGCCAATAGATAAGACCATTTTACAATTTGGGCCCAAGTTAGAAGCAGAGCCTAAGGTGTAAATTATCGATAGTCCATATCTCGGAAACTATAAGAGATAATGCAATTTGGCAACCGGCAACGTAATTAGCATGCCGAATATTACTTGGAATGTGAATTGGAACCAAATCGCCAATAGATAAGACGATTTTACAATTTGGGCCCAAGTTAGAAGCAGAGCCTAAAATGTAAATTATCGATAGTCCATATCTCGGAAACTATAAGAGATAATGCAATTTGGCAACCGGCAATGTAATTAGCATGCCGAATATTACTTGGAATGTGAATTGGAACGAAATCGCCAATAGATAAGACCATTTTACAAGTTGGGCCCAAGTTAGAAGCAGAGCCTAAGGTGTAAATTATCGATAGTCCATATCTCGGAAACTATAAGAGATAATGCAATTTGGCAACCGGCAATGTAATTAGCAAGCCGAATATTACTTGGAATGTGAATTGGAACGAAATCGCCAATAGGTAAGACCATTTTACAATTTGGGCCCAAGTTAGAAGCAGAGCCTAAGGTGTAAATTATCGATAGTCCATATCTCGGAAACTATAAGAGATAATTCAATTTGGCAACCGGCAATGTAATTAGCATGCCGGATATTACTTGGAATGTGAATTGGAACGAAATCGCCAATAGATAAGACCATTTTACAATTTGGGCCCAAGTTAGAAGCAGAGTCTAAGGTGTAAATTACCGATAGTCCATATCTCGGAAACTATAAGAGATAATGCAATTTGGCAACCGGCAATGTAATTAGCATGCCGAATATTACTTGGAATGTGAATTGGAACGAAATCGCCAATAGAGAAGACCATTTTACAATTTGGGCCCAAGTTAGAAGCAGAGCCTAAGGTGTAAATTATCGATAGTCCATATCTCGGAAACTATAAGAGATAATGCAATTTGGCAAACGGCAATGTAATTAGCATGCCGAATATTACTTGGAATGTGAATTGGAACGAAATCGCCAATAGAGAAGACCATTTTACAATTTGGGCCCAAGTTAGAAGTAGAGCCTAAGGTGTAAATTATCGATAGTCCATATCTCGGAAACTATAAGAGATAATGCAATTTGGCAACCGGCAATGTAATTAGCATGCCGAATATTACTTGGAATGTGAATTGGAACGAAATCGCCAATAGATAAGACCATTTTACAATTTGGGCCCAAGTTAGAAGCAGAGCCTAAGGTGTAAATTATCGATAGTCCATATCTCGGAAACTATAAGAGATAATGCAATTTGGCAACCGGCAATGTAATTAGCATGCCGAATATTACTTGGAATGTGAATTGGAACGAAATCGCCAATAGAGAAGACCATTTTACAATTTGGGCCCAAGTTAGAAGCAGAGCCTAAGGTGTAAATTATCGATAGTCCATATCTCGGAAACTATAAGAGATAATGCAATTTGGCAACCGGCAATGTAATTAGCATGCCGAATATTACTTGGAATGTGAATTGGAACGAAATCGCCAATAGATAAGACGATTTTACAATTTGGGCCCAAGTTAGAAGCAGAGCCTAAGGTGTAAATTATCGATAGACCATATCTCGGAAACTATAAGAGATAATGCAATTTGGCAACCGGCAATGTAATTAGCAAGCCGAACATTACTTGGAATGTGAATTGGAACGAAATCGCCAATAGGTAAGACCATTTTACAATTTGGGCCCAAGTTAGAAGCAGAGCCTAAGGTGTAAATTATCGATAGTCCATATCTCGGAAACTATAAGAGATAATTCAATTTGGCAACCGGCAATGTAATTAGCATGCCGGATATTACTTGGAATGTGAATTGGAACGAAATCGCCAATAGATAAGACCATTTTACAATATGGGCCCAAGTTAGAAGCAGAGCCTAAGGTGTAAATTACCGATAGTCCATATCTCGGAAACTATAAGAGATAATGCAATTTGGCAACCGGCAATGTAATTAGCATGCCGAATATTACTTGGAATGTGAATTGGAACGAAATCGCCAATAGATAAGACGATTTTACAATTTGGGCCCAAGTTAGAAGCAGAGCCTAAGGTGTAAATTATCGATAGTCCATATCTCGGAAACTATAAGAGATAATGCAATTTGGCAACCGGCAATGTAATCAGCATGCCGAATATTACTTGGAATGTGAATTGGAACGAAATCGCCAATAGAGAAGACCATTTTACAATTTGGGCCCAAGTTAGATGCAGAGCCTAAGGTGTAAATTATCGATAGTCCATATCTCGGAAACTATAAGAGATAATGCAATTTGGCAACCGGCAATGTAATTAGCATGCCGAATATTACTTGGAATGTGAATTGGAACGAAATCGCCAATAGAGAAGACCATTTTACAATTTGGGCCCAAGTTAGAAGCAGAGCCTAAGGTGTAAATTATCGATAGTCCATATCTCGGAAACTATAAGAGATAATGCAATTTGGCAACCGGCAATGTAATTAGCATGCCGAATATTACTTGGAATGTGAATTGGAACGAAATCGCCAATAGATAGGACCATTTTACAATTTGGGCCCAAGTTAGAAGCAGAGCCTAAGGTGTAAATTATCGATAGTCCATATCTCGGAAACTATAAGAGATAATGCAATTTGGCAACCGGCAATGTAATTAGCATGCCGAATATTACTTGGAATGTGAATTGGAACGAAATCGCCAATAGATAAGACCATTTTACAATTTGGGCCCAAGTTAGAAGCAGAGCCTAAGGTGTAAATTATCGATAGTCCATATCTCGGAAACTATAAGAGATAATTCAATTTGGCAACCGGCAATGTAATTAGCATGCCGGATATTACTTGGAATGTGAATTGGAACGAAATCGCCAATAGATAAGACCATTTTACAATTTGGGCCCAAGTTAGAAGCAGAGCCTAAGGTGTAAATTATCGATAGTCCATATCTCGGAAACTATAAGAGATAATGCAATTTGGCAACCGGCAATGTAATTAGCATGCCGAATATTACTTGGAATGTGAATTGGAACGAAATCGCCAATAGATAAGACCATTTTACAATTTGGGCCCAAGTTAGAAGCAGAGCCTAAGGTGTAAATTATTGATAGTCCATATCTCGGAAACTATAAGAGATAATGCAATTTCGCAACCGGCAATGTAATTAGCATGCCGAATATCACTTGGAATGTGAATTGGGACGAAATCGCCAATAGATAAGACCATTTTACAATTTGGGCCCAAGTTAGAAGCAGAGCCTAAGGTGTAAATTATCGATAGTCCATATCTCGGAAACTATAAGAGATAATTCAATTTGGCAACCGGCAATGTAATTAGCATGCCGGATATTACTTGGAATGTGAATTGGAACGAAATCGCCAATAGATAAGACCATTTTACAATTTGGGCCCAAGTTAGAAGCAGAGCCTAAGGTGTAAATTATCGATAGTCCATATCTCGGAAACTATAAGAGATAATGCAATTTGGCAACCGGCAATGTAATTAGCATGCCGAATATTACTTGGAATGTGAATTGGAACGAAATCGCCAATAGATAAGACGATTTTACAATTTGGGCCCAAGTTAGAAGCAGAGCCTAAGATGTAAATTATCGATAGTCCATATCTCGGAAACTATAAGAGATAATGCAATTTGGCAACCGGCAATGTAATTAGCATGCCGAATATTACTTGGAATGTGAATTGGAACGAAATCGCCAATAGATAAGACCATTTTACAATTTGGGCCCAAGTTAGAAGCAGAGCCTAAGGTGTAAATTATCGATAGTCCATATCTCGGAAACTATAAGAGATAATGCACTTTGGCAACCGGCAATGTAATTAGCATGCCGAATATTACTTGGAATGTGAATTGGAACGAAATCGCCAATAGATAAGACCATTTTACAATTTGGGCCCAAGTTAGAAGCAGAGCCTAAGGTGTAAATTATTGATAGTCCATATCTCGGAAACTATAAGAGATAATGCAATTTCGCAACCGGCAATGTAATTAGCATGCCGAATATCACTTGGAATGTGAATTGGGACGAAATCGCCAATAGATAAGACCATTTTACAATTTGGGCCCAAGTTAGAAGCAGAGCCTAAGGTGTAAATTATCGATAGTCCATATCTCGGAAACTATAAGAGATAATTCAATTTGGCAACCGGCAATGTAATTAGCATGCCGGATATTACTTGGAATGTGAATTGGAACGAAATCGCCAATAGATAAGACCATTTTACAATATGGGCCCAAGTTAGAAGCAGAGCCTAAGGTGTAAATTACCGATAGTCCATATCTCGGAAACTATAAGAGATAATTCAATTTGGCAACCGGCAATGTAATTAGCATGCCGAATATTACTTGGAATGTGAATTGGAACGAAATCGCCAATAGATAAGACGATTTTACAATTTGGGCCCAAGTTAGAAGCAGAGCCTAAGGTGTAAATTATCGATAGTCCATATCTCGGAAACTATAAGAGATAATGCAATTTGGCAACCGGCAATGTAATTAGCATGCCGAATATTACTTGGAATGTGAATTGGAACGAAATCGCCAATAGAGAAGACCATTTTACAATTTGGGCCCAAGTTAGATGCAGAGCCTAAGGTGTAAATTATCGATAGTCCATATATCGGAAACTATAAGAGATAATGCAATTTGGCAACCGGCAATGTAATTAGCATGCCGAATATTACTTGGAATGTGAACTGGAACGAAATCGCCAATAGAGAAGACCATTTTACAATTTGGGCCCAAGTTAGAAGCAGAGCCTAAGGTGTAAATTATCGATAGTCCATATCTCGGAAACTATAAGAGATAATGCAATTTGGCAACCGGCAATGTAATTAGCATGCCGAATATTACTTGGAATGTGAATTGGAACGAAATCGCCAATAGATAAGACCATTTTACAATTTGGGCCCAAGTTAGAAGCAGAGCCTAAGGTGTAAATTATTGATAGTCCATATCTCGGAAACTATAAGAGATAATGCAATTTGGCAACCGGCAATGTAATTAGCATGCCGAATATTACTTGGAATGTGAATTGGAACGAAAACGCCAATAGATAAGACCATTTTACAATTTGGGCCCAAGTTAGAAGCAGAGCCTAAGGTGTAAATTATCGATAGTCCATATCTCGGAAACTGTAATAGATATTGCAATTTGGCAACCGGCAATGTAATTAGCATGCCGAATATTACTTGGAATGTGAATTGGAACGAAATCGCCAATAGAGAAGACCATTTTACAATTTGGGCCCAAGTTAGAAGCAGAGCCTAAGGTGTAAATTATCGATAGTCCATATCTCGGAAACTATAAGAGATAATGCAATTTGGCAACCGGCAATGTAATTAGCATGCCGAATATTACTTGGAATGTGAATTGGAACGAAATCGCCAATAGATAAGACCATTTTACAATTTGGGCCCAAGTTAGAAGCAGAGCCTAAGGTGTAAATTATCGATAGTCCATATCTCGGAAACTATAAGAGATAATGCAATTTGGCAACCGGCAATGTAATTAGCATGCCGAATATTACTTGGAATGTGAATTGGAACGAAATCGCCAATAGATAAGACCATTTTACAATTTGGGCCCAAGTTAGAAGCAGAGCCTAAGGTGTAAATTATTGATAGTCCATATCTCGGAAACTATAAGAGATAATGCTTTTCGCAACTGGCAATGTAATTAGCATGCCGAATATTACTTGGAGTGTGAATTGGAACGAAATCGCCAATAGATAAGACCATTTTACAATTTGGGCCTAAGTTAGAAGCAGAGCCTAAGGTGTAAATTATCGATAGTCCATATCTCGGAAACTATAAGAGATAATGCAATTTGGCAACCGGCAATGTAATTAGCATGCCGAATATTACTTGGAATGTGAATTGGAACGAAATCGCCAATAGATAAGACCATTTTACAATTTGGGCCCAAGTTAGAAGCAGAGCCTAAGGTGTAAATTATCGAGAGTACATATCTCGGAAACTATAAGAGATAATGCAATTTGGCAACCGGCAATGTAATTAGCATGCCGAATATTACTTGGAATGTGAATTGGAACGAAATCGCCAATAGATAAGACCATTTTACAATTTGGGCCCAAGTTAGAAGCAGAGCCTAAGGTGTAAATTATCGATAGTCCATATCTCGGAAACTATAAGAGATAATGCAATTTGGCAACCGGCAATGTAATTAGCATGCCGAATATTACTTGGAATGTGAATTGGAACGAAATCGCCAATAGATAAGACCATTTTACAATTTGGGCCCAAGTTAGAAGCAGAGCCTAAGGTGTAAATTATCGATAGTCCATATCTCGGAAACTATAAGAGATAATGCAATTTGGCAACCGGCAATGTAATTAGCATGCCGAATATTACTTGGAATGTGAATTGGAACGAAATCGCCAATAGATAAGACCATTTTACAATTTGGGCCCAAGTTAGAAGCAGAGCCTAAGGTGTAAATTATCGAGAGTACATATCTCGGAAACTATAAGAGATAATGCAATTTGGCAACCGGCAATGTAATTAGCATGCCGAATATTACTTGGAATGTGAATTGGAACGAAATCGCCAATAGATAATACCATTTTACAATTTGGGCCCAAGTTAGAAGCAGAGCCTAAGGTGTAAATTATCGATAGTCCATATCTCGGAAACTATAAGAGATAATGCAATTTGGCAACCGGCAATGTAATTAGCATGCCGAATATTGCTTGGAATGTGAATTGGAACGAAATCGCCAATAGATAAGACCATTTTACAATTTGGGCCCAAGTTAGAAGCAGAGCCTAAGGCGTAAATTATCGATAGTCCATATCTCGGAAACTATAAGAGATAATGCAATTTGGCAACCGGCAATGTAATTAGCATGCCGAATATTACTTGGAATGTGAATTGGAACGAAATCGCCAATAGATAAGACCATTTTACAATTTGGGCCCAAGTTAGAAGCAGAGCCTAAGGTGTAAATTATCGATAGTCCATATCTCGGAAACTATAAGAGATAATGCAATTTGGCAACCGGCAATGTAATTAGCATGCCGAATATTGCTTGGAATGTGAATTGGAACGAAATCGCCAATAGATAAGACCATTTTACAATTTGGGCCCAAGTTAGAAGCAGAGCCTAAGGCGTAAATTATCGATAGTCCATATCTCGGAAACTATAAGAGATAATGCAATTTGGCAACCGGCAATGTAATTAGCATGCCGAATATTACTTGGAATGTGAATTGGAACGAAATCGCCAATAGATAAGACCATTTTACAATTTGGGCCCAAGTTAGAAGCAGAGCCTAAGGTGTAAATTATCGATAGTCCATATCTCGGAAACTATAAGAGATAATGCAATTTGGCAACCGGCAATGTAATTAGCATGCCGAATATTACTTGGAATGTGAATTGGAACGAAATCGCCAATAGATAAGACCATTTTACAATTTGGGCCCAAGTTAGAAGCAGAGCCTAAGGTGTAAATTATCGATAGTCCATATCTCGGAAACTATAAGAGATAATGCAATTTGGCAACCGGCAATGTAATTAGCATGCCGTATATTACTTGGAATGTGAATTGGAACGAAATCGCCAATAGATAAGACCATTTTACAATTTGGGCCCAAGTTAGAAGCAGAGCCTAAGGTGTAAATTATCGATAGTCCATATCTCGGAAACTATAAGAGATAATGCAATTTGGCAACCGGCAATGTAATTAGCATGCCGAATATTGCTTGGAATGTGAATTGGAACGAAATCGCCAATAGATAAGACCATTTTACAATTTGGGCCCAAGTTAGAAGCAGAGCCTAAGGCGTAAATTATCGATAGTCCATATCTCGGAAACTATAATAGATAATGCAATTTGGCAACCGGCAATGTAATTAGCATGCCGAATATTACTTGGAATGTGAATTGGAACGAAATCGCCAATAGATAAGACCATTTTACAATTTGGGCCCAAGTTAGAAGCAGAGCCTAAGGTGTAAATTATTGATAGTCCATATCTCGGAAACTATAAGAGATAATGCAATTTCGCAACCGGCAATGTAATTAGCATGCCCAATATCACTTGGAATGTGAATTGGGACGAAATCGCCAATAGATAAGACCATTTTACAATTTGGGCCCAAGTTAGAAGCAGAGCCTGAGGTGTAAATTATCGATAGTCCATATCTCGGAAACTATAAGAGATAATGCAATTTGGCAACCGGCAATGTAATTAGCATGCCGAATATTACTTGGAATGTGAATTGGAACGAAATCGCCAATAGATAAGACCATTTTACAATTTGCTCCCAAGTTAGAAGCAGAGCCTAAGATGTAAATTATCGATAGTCCATATCTCGGAAACTATAAGAGATAATGCAATTTGGCAACCGGCAATATAATTAGCATGTCGAATATTACTTGGAATGTGAATTGGAACGAAATCGCCAATAGATAAGACCATTTTACAATTTGGGCCCAAGTTAGAAGCAGAGCCTAAGGTGTAAATTATCGATAGTCCATATCTCGGAAACTATAAGAGATAATTCAATTTGGCAACCGGCAATGTAATTAGCATGCCGGATATTACTTGGAATGTGAATTGGAACGAAATCGCCAATAGATAAGACCATTTTACAATTTGGGCCCAAGTTAGAAGCAGAGCCTAAGGTGTAAATTATCGATAGTCCATATCTCGGAAACTATAAGAGATAATGCAATTTGGCAACCGGAAATGTAATTAGCATGCCGAATATTACTTGGAATGTGAATTGGAACGAAATCGCCAATAGATAAGACGATTTTACAATTTGGGCCCAAGTTAGAAGCAGAGCCTAAGATGTAAATTATCGATAGTCCATATCTCGGAAACTATAAGAGATAATGCAATTTGGCAACCGGCAATGTAATTAGCATGCCGAATATTACTTGGAATGTGAATTGGAACGAAATCGCCAATAGATAAGACCATTTTACAATTTGGGCCCAAGTTAGAAGCAGAGCCTAAGGTGTAAATTATCGATAGTCCATATCTCGGAAACTATAAGAGATAATGCAATTTGGCAACCGGCAATGTAATTAGCATGCCGAATATTACTTGGAATGTGAATTGGAACGAAATCGCCAATAGAGAAGACCATTTTACAATTTGGGCCCAAGTTAGAAGCAGAGCCTAAGGTGTAAATTATCGATAGTCCATATCTCGGAAACTATAAGAGATAATGCAATTTGGCAACCGGCAATGTAATTAGCATGCCGAATATTACTTGGAATGTGAATTGGAACGAAATCGCCAATAGATAAGACCATTTTACAATTTGGGCCCAAGTTAGAAGCAGAGCCTAAGGTGTAAATTATCGATAGTCCATATCTCGGAAACTATAGGAGATAATGCAATTTGGCAACCGGCAATGTAATTAGCATGCCGAATATTACTTGGAATGTGAATTGGAACGAAATCGCTAATAGAGAAGACCATTTTACAATTTGGGCCCAAGTTAGAAGCAGAGCCTAAGGTGTAAATTATCGATAGTCCATATCTCGGAAACTATAAGAGATAATGCAATTTGGCAACCGGCAATGTAATTAGCATGCCGAATATTACTTGGAATGTGAATTGGAACGAAAACGCCAATAGATAAGACCATTTTACAATTTGGGCCCAAGTTAGAAGCAGAGCCTAAGGTGTAAATTATCGATAGTCCATATCTCGGAAACTGTAATAGATAATGCAATTTGGCAACCGGCAATGTAATTAGCATGCCGAATATTACTTGGAATGTGAATTGGAACGAAATCGCCAATAGATAAGACCATTTTACAATTTGGGCCCAAGTTAGAAGCAGAGCCTAAGGTGTAAATTATCGATAGTCCATATCTCGGAAACTATAAGAGATAATGCAATTTGGCAACCGGCAATGTAATTAGCATGCCGAATATTACTTGGAATGTGAATTGGAACGAAATCGCCAATAGATAAGACCATTTTACAATTTGGGCCCAAGTTAGAAGCAGAGCCTAAGGTGTAAATTATCGATAGTCCATATCTCGGAAACTATAAGAGATAATGCAATTTGGCAACCGGCAATGTAATTAGCATGCCGAATATTACTTGGAATGTGAATTGGAACGAAATCGCCAATAGATAAGACCATTTTACAATTTGCTCCCAAGTTAGAAGCAGAGCCTAAGATGTAAATTATCGATAGTCCATATCTCGGAAACTATAAGAGATAATGCAATTTGGCAACCGGCAATGTAATTAGCATGCCGAATATTACTTGGAATGTGAATTGGAACGAAATCGCCAATAGATAAGACCATTTTACAATTTGGGCCCAAGTTAGAAGCAGAGCCTAAGGTGTAAATTATCGATAGTCCATATCTCGGAAACTATAAGAGATAATTCAATTTGGCAATCGGCAATGTAATTAGCATGCCGGATATTACTTGGAATGTGAATTGGAACGAAATCGCCAATAGATAAGACCATTTTACAATTTGGGCCCAAGTTAGAAGCAGAGCCTAAGGTGTAAATTATCGATAGTCCATATCTCGGAAACTATAAGAGATCATGCAATTTGGCAACCGGCAATGTAATTAGCATGCCGAATATTACTTGGAATGTGAATTGGAACGAAATCGCCAATAGATAAGACGATTTTACAATTTGGGCCCAAGTTAGAAGCAGAGCCTAAGATGTAAATTATCGATAGTCCATATCTCGGAAACTATAAGAGATAATGCAATTTGGCAACCGGAAATGTAATTAGCATGCCGAATATTACTTGGAATGTGAATTGGAACGAAATCGCCAATAGATAAGACCATTTTACAATTTGGGCCCAAGTTAGAAGCAGAGCCTAAGGTGTAAATTCCATATCTCGGAAACTATAAGAGATAATGCAATTTGGCAACCGGCAATGTAATTAGCATGCCGAATATTACTTGGAATGTGAATTGGAACGAAAACGCCAATAGATAAGACCATTTTACAATTTGGGCCCAAGTTAGAAGCAGAGCCTAAGGTGTAAATTATCGATAGTCCATATCTCGGAAACTGTAATAGATATTGCAATTTGGCAACCGGCAATGTAATTAGCATGCCGAATATTACTTGGAATGTGAATTGGAACGAAATCGCCAATAGAGAAGACCATTTTACAATTTGGGCCCAAGTTAGAAGCAGAGCCTAAGGTGTAAATTATCGATAGTCCATATCTCGGAAACTATAAGAGATAATGCAATTTGGCAACCGGCAATGTAATTAGCATGCCGAATATTACTTGGAATGTGAATTGGAACGAAATCGCCAATAGATAAGACCATTTTACAATTTGGGCCCAAGTTAGAAGCAGAGCCTAAGGTGTAAATTATCGATAGTCCATATCTCGGAAACTATAAGAGATAATGCAATTTGGCAACCGGCAATGTAATTAGCATGCCGAATATTACTTGGAATGTGAATTGGAACGAAATCGCCAATAGATAAGACCATTTTACAATTTGGGCCCAAGTTAGAAGCAGAGCCTAAGGTGTAAATTATTGATAGTCCATATCTCGGAAACTATAAGAGATAATGCTTTTCGCAACTGGCAATGTAATTAGCATGCCGAATATTACTTGGAGTGTGAATTGGAACGAAATCGCCAATAGATAAGACCATTTTACAATTTGGGCCTAAGTTAGAAGCAGAGCCTAAGGTGTAAATTATCGATAGTCCATATCTCGGAAACTATAAGAGATAATGCAATTTGGCAACCGGCAATGTAATTAGCATGCCGAATATTACTTGGAATGTGAATTGGAACGAAATCGCCAATAGATAATACCATTTTACAATTTGGGCCCAAGTTAGAAGCAGAGCCTAAGGTGTAAATTATCGAGAGTACATATCTCGGAAACTATAAGAGATAATGCAATTTGGCAACCGGCAATGTAATTAGCATGCCGAATATTACTTGGAATGTGAATTGGAACGAAATCGCCAATAGATAAGACCATTTTACAATTTGGGCCCAAGTTAGAAGCAGAGCCTAAGGTGTAAATTATCGATAGTCCATATCTCGGAAACTATAAGAGATAATGCAATTTGGCAACCGGCAATGTAATTAGCATGCCGAATATTACTTGGAATGTGAATTGGAACGAAATCGCCAATAGATAAGACCATTTTACAATTTGGGCCCAAGTTAGAAGCAGAGCCTAAGGTGTAAATTATCGATAGTCCATATCTCGGAAACTATAAGAGATAATGCAATTTGGCAACCGGCAATGTAATTAGCATGCCGAATATTACTTGGAATGTGAATTGGAACGAAATCGCCAATAGATAAGACCATTTTACAATTTGGGCCCAAGTTAGAAGCAGAGCCTAAGGTGTAAATTATCGAGAGTACATATCTCGGAAACTATAAGAGATAATGCAATTTGGCAACCGGCAATGTAATTAGCATGCCGAATATTACTTGGAATGTGAATTGGAACGAAATCGCCAATAGATAATACCATTTTACAATTTGGGCCCAAGTTAGAAGCAGAGCCTAAGGTGTAAATTATCGATAGTCCATATCTCGGAAACTATAAGAGATAATGCAATTTGGCAACCGGCAATGTAATTAGCATGCCGAATATTGCTTGGAATGTGAATTGGAACGAAATCGCCAATAGATAAGACCATTTTACAATTTGGGCCCAAGTTAGAAGCAGAGCCTAAGGCGTAAATTATCGATAGTCCATATCTCGGAAACTATAAGAGATAATGCAATTTGGCAACCGGCAATGTAATTAGCATGCCGAATATTACTTGGAATGTGAATTGGAACGAAATCGCCAATAGATAAGACCATTTTACAATTTGGGCCCAAGTTAGAAGCAGAGCCTAAGGTGTAAATTATCGATAGTCCATATCTCGGAAACTATAAGAGATAATGCAATTTGGCAACCGGCAATGTAATTAGCATGCCGAATATTACTTGGAATGTGAATTGGAACGAAATCGCCAATAGATAAGACCATTTTACAATTTGGGCCCAAGTTAGAAGCAGAGCCTAAGGTGTAAATTATCGATAGTCCATATTTCGGAAACTATAAGAGATAATGCAATTTGGCAACCGGCAATGTAATTAGCATGCCGTATATTACTTGGAATGTGAATTGGAACGAAATCGCCAATAGATAAGACCATTTTACAATTTGGGCCCAAGTTAGAAGCAGAGCCTAAGGTGTAAATTATCGATAGTCCATATCTCGGAAACTATAAGAGATAATGCAATTTGGCAACCGGCAATGTAATTAGCATGCCGAATATTGCTTGGAATGTGAATTGGAACGAAATCGCCAATAGATAAGACCATTTTACAATTTGGGCCCAAGTTAGAAGCAGAGCCTAAGGCGTAAATTATCGATAGTCCATATCTCGGAAACTATAAGAGATAATGCAATTTGGCAACCGGCAATGTAATTAGCATGCCGAATATTACTTGGAATGTGAATTGGAACGAAATCGCCAATAGATAAGACCATTTTACAATTTGGGCCCAAGTTAGAAGCAGAGCCTAAGGTGTAAATTATCGATAGTTCATATCTCGGAAACTATAAGAGATAATGCAATTTGGCAACCGGCAATGTAATTAGCATGCCGAATATTACTTGGAATGTGAATTGGAACGAAATCGCCAATAGATAAGACCATTTTACAATTTGGGCCCAAGTTAGAAGCAGAGCCTAAGGTGTAAATTATCGATAGTCCATATCTCGGAAACTATAAGAGATAATGCAATTTGGCAACCGGCAATGTAATTAGCATGCCGTATATTACTTGGAATGTGAATTGGAACGAAATCGCCAATAGATAAGACCATTTTACAATTTGGGCCCAAGTTAGAAGCAGAGCCTAAGGTGTAAATTATCGATAGTCCATATCTCGGAAACTATAAGAGATAATGCAATTTGGCAACCGGCAATGTAATTAGCATGCCGAATATTGCTTGGAATGTGAATTGGAACGAAATCGCCAATAGATAAGACCATTTTACAATTTGGGCCCAAGTTAGAAGCAGAGCCTAAGGCGTAAATTATCGATAGTCCATATCTCGGAAACTATAAGAGATAATGCAATTTGGCAACCGGCAATGTAATTAGCATGCCGAATATTACTTGGAATGTGAATTGGAACGAAATCGCCAATAGATAAGACCATTTTACAATTTGGGCCCAAGTTAGAAGCAGAGCCTAAGGTGTAAATTATCGATAGTCCATATCTCGGAAACTATAAGAGATAATGCAATTTGGCAACCGGCAATGTAATTAGCATGCCGAATATTACTTGGAATGTGAATTGGAACGAAATCGCCAATAGATAAGACCATTTTACAATTTGGGCCCAAGTTAGAAGCAGAGCCTAAGGTGTAAATTATCGATAGTCCATATCTCGGAAACTATAAGAGATAATGCAATTTGGCAACCGGCAATGTAATTAGCATGCCGTATATTACTTGGAATGTGAATTGGAACGAAATCGCCAATAGATAAGACCATTTTACAATTTGGGCCCAAGTTAGAAGCAGAGCCTAAGGCGTAAATTATCGATAGTCCATATCTCGGAAACTATAATAGATAATGCAATTTGGCAACCGGCAATGTAATTAGCATGCCGAATATTACTTGGAATGTGAATTGGAACGAAATCGCCAATAGATAAGACCATTTTACAATTTGGGCCCAAGTTAGAAGCAGAGCCTAAGGTGTAAATAATTGATAGTCCATATCTCGGAAACTATAAGAGATAATGCAATTTCGCAACCGGCAATGTAATTAGCATGCCCAATATCACTTGGAATGTGAATTGGGACGAAATCGCCAATAGATAAGACCATTTTACAATTTGGGCCCAAGTTAGAAGCAGAGCCTGAGGTGTAAATTATCGATAGTCCATATCTCGGAAACTATAAGAGATAATGCAATTTGGCAACCGGCAATGTAATTAGCATGCCGAATATTACTTGGAATGTGAATTGGAACGAAATCGCCAATAGATAAGACCATTTTACAATTTGCTCCCAAGTTAGAAGCAGAGCCTAAGATGTAAATTATCGATAGTCCATATCTCGGAAACTATAAGAGATAATGCAATTTGGCAACCGGCAATATAATTAGCATGTCGAATATTACTTGGAATGTGAATTGGAACGAAATCGCCAATAGATAAGACCATTTTACAATTTGGGCCCAAGTTAGAAGCAGAGCCTAAGGTGTAAATTATCGATAGTCCATATCTCGGAAACTATAAGAGATAATTCAATTTGGCAACCGGCAATGTAATTAGCATGCCGGATATTACTTGGAATGTGAATTGGAACGAAATCGCCAATAGATAAGACCATTTTACAATTTGGGCCCAAGTTAGAAGCAGAGCCTAAGGTGTAAATTTTCGATAGTCCATATCTCGGAAACTATAAGAGATAATGCAATTTGGCAACCGGAAATGTAATTAGCATGCCGAATATTACTTGGAATGTGAATTGGAACGAAATCGCCAATAGATAAGACGATTTTACAATTTGGGCCCAAGTTAGAAGCAGAGCCTAAGATGTAAATTATCGATAGTCCATATCTCGGAAACTATAAGAGATAATGCAATTTGGCAACCGGCAATGTAATTAGCATGCCGAATATTACTTGGAATGTGAATTGGAACGAAATCGCCAATAGATAAGACCATTTTACAATTTGGGCCCAAGTTAGAAGCAGAGCCTAAGGTGTAAATTATCGATAGTCCATATCTCGGAAACTATAAGAGATAATGCAATTTGGCAACCGGCAATGTAATTAGCATGCCGAATATTACTTGGAATGTGAATTGGAACGAAATCGCCAATAGGTAAGACCATTTTACAATTTGGGCCCAAGTTAGAAGCAGAGCCTAAGGTGTAAATTATCGATAGTCCATATCTCGGAAACTATAAGAGATAATTCAATTTGGCAACCGGCAATGTAATTAGCATGCCGGATATTACTTGGAATGTGAATTGGAACGAAATCGCCAATAGATAAGACCATTTTACAATTTGGGCCCAAGTTAGAAGCAGAGCCTAAGGTGTAAATTACCGATAGTCCATATCTCGGAAACTATAAGAGTTAATGCAATTTGGCAACCGGCAATGTAATTAGCATGCCGAATATTACTTGGAATGTGAATTGGAACGAAATCGCCAATAGATAAGACGATTTTACAATTTGGGCCCAAGTTAGAAGCAGAGCCTAAGGTGTAAATTATCGATAGTCCATATCTCGGAAACTATAAGAGATAATGCAATTTGGCAACCGGCAATGTAATTAGCATGCCGAATATTACTTGGAATGTGAATTGGAACGAAATCGCCAATAGAGAAGACCATTTTACAATTTGGGCCCAAGTTAGAAGCAGAGCTTAAGGTGTAAATTATCGATAGTCCATATCTCGGAAACTATAAGAGATAATGCAATTTGGCAACCGGCAATGTAATTAGCATGCCGAATATTACTTGGAATGTGAATTGGAACGAAATCGCCAATAGAGAAGACCATTTTACAATTTGGGCCCAAGTTAGAAGCAGAGCCTAAGGTGTAAATTATCGATAGTCCATATCTCGGAAACTATAAGAGATAATGCAATTTGGCAACCGGCAATGTAATTAGCATGCCGAATATTACTTGGAATGTGAATTGGAACGAAATCGCCAATAGATAAGACCATTTTACAATTTGGGCCCAAGTTAGAAGCAGAGCCTAAGGTGTAAATTATCGATAGTCCATATCTCGGAAACTATAAGAGATAATGCAATTTGGCAACCGGCAATGTAATTAGCATGCCGAATATTACTTGGAATGTGAATTGGAACGAAATCGCTAATAGAGAAGACCATTTTACAATTTGGGCCCAAGTTAGAAGCAGAGCCTAAGGTGTAAATTATCGATAGTCCATATCTCGGAAACTATAAGAGATAATGCAATTTGGCAACCGGCAATGTAATTAGCATGCCGAATATTACTTGGAATGTGAATTGGAACGAAAACGCCAATAGATAAGACCATTTTACAATTAGGGCCCAAGTTAGAAGCAGAGCCTAAGGTGTAAATTATCGATAGTCCATATCTCGGAAACTGTAATAGATAATGCAATTTGGCAACCGGCAATGTAATTAGCATGCCGAATATTACTTGGAATGTGAATTGGAACGAAATCGCCAATAGATAAGACCATTTTACAATTTGGGCCCAAGTTAGAAGCAGAGCCTAAGGTGTAAATTATCGATAGTCCATATCTCGGAAACTATAAGAGATAATGCAATTTGGCAACCGGCAATGTAATTAGCATGCCGAATATTACTTGGAATGTGAATTGGAACGAAATCGCCAATAGATAAGACCATTTTACAATTTGGGCCCAAGTTAGAAGCAGAGCCTAAGGTGTAAATTATTGATAGTCCATATCTCGGAAACTATAAGAGATAATGCAATTTCGCAACCGGCAATGTAATTAGCATGCCGAATATCACTTGGAATGTGAATTGGGACGAAATCGCCAATAGATAAGACCATTTTACAATTTGGGCCCAAGTTAGAAGCAGAGCCTGAGGTGTAAATTATCGATAGTCCATATCTCGGAAACTATAAGAGATAATGCAATTTGGCAACCGGCAATGTAATTAGCATGCCGAATATTACTTGGAATGTGAATTGGAACGAAATCGCCAATAGATAAGACCATTTTACAATTTGCTCCCAAGTTAGAAGCAGAGCCTAAGATGTAAATTATCGATAGTCCATATCTCGGAAACTATAAGAGATAATGCAATTTGGCAACCGGCAATGTAATTAGCATGCCGAATATTACTTGGAATGTGAATTGGAACGAAATCGCCAATAGATAAGACCATTTTACAATTTGGGCCCAAGTTAGAAGCAGAGCCTAAGGTGTAAATTATCGATAGTCCATATCTCGGAAACTATAAGAGATAATTCAATTTGGCAATCGGCAATGTAATTAGCATGCCGGATATTACTTGGAATGTGAATTGGAACGAAATCGCCAATAGATAAGACCATTTTACAATTTGGGCCCAAGTTAGAAGCAGAGCCTAAGGTGTAAATTATCGATAGTCCATATCTCGGAAACTATAAGAGATCATGCAATTTGGCAACCGGCAATGTAATTAGCATGCCGAATATTACTTGGAATGTGAATTGGAACGAAATCGCCAATAGATAAGACGATTTTACAATTTGGGCCCAAGTTAGAAGCAGAGCCTAAGATGTAAATTATCGATAGTCCATATCTCGGAAACTATAAGAGATAATGCAATTTGGCAACCGGAAATGTAATTAGCATGCCGAATATTACTTGGAATGTGAATTGGAACGAAATCGCCAATAGATAAGACCATTTTACAATTTGGGCCCAAGTTAGAAGCAGAGCCTAAGGTGTAAATTCCATATCTCGGAAACTATAAGAGATAATGCAATTTGGCAACCGGCAATGTAATTAGCATGCCGAATATTACTTGGAATGTGAATTGGAACGAAAACGCCAATAGATAAGACCATTTTACAATTTGGGCCCAAGTTAGAAGCAGAGCCTAAGGTGTAAATTATCGATAGTCCATATCTCGGAAACTGTAATAGATATTGCAATTTGGCAACCGGCAATGTAATTAGCATGCCGAATATTACTTGGAATGTGAATTGGAACGAAATCGCCAATAGAGAAGACCATTTTACAATTTGGGCCCAAGTTAGAAGCAGAGCCTAAGGTGTAAATTATCGATAGTCCATATCTCGGAAACTATAAGAGATAATGCAATTTGGCAACCGGCAATGTAATTAGCATGCCGAATATTACTTGGAATGTGAATTGGAACGAAATCGCCAATAGATAAGACCATTTTACAATTTGGGCCCAAGTTAGAAGCAGAGCCTAAGGTGTAAATTATTGATAGTCCATATCTCGGAAACTATAAGAGATAATGCTTTTCGCAACTGGCAATGTAATTAGCATGCCGAATATTACTTGGAGTGTGAATTGGAACGAAATCGCCAATAGATAAGACCATTTTACAATTTGGGCCTAAGTTAGAAGCAGAGCCTAAGGTGTAAATTATCGATAGTCCATATCTCGGAAACTATAAGAGATAATGCAATTTGGCAACCGGCAATGTAATTAGCATGCCGAATATTACTTGGAATGTGAATTGGAACGAAATCGCCAATAGATAAGACCATTTTACAATTTGGGCCCAAGTTAGAAGCAGAGCCTAAGGTGTAAATTATCGAGAGTACATATCTCGGAAACTATAAGAGATAATGCAATTTGGCAACCGGCAATGTAATTAGCATGCCGAATATTACTTGGAATGTGAATTGGAACGAAATCGCCAATAGATAAGACCATTTTACAATTTGGGCCCAAGTTAGAAGCAGAGCCTAAGGTGTAAATTATCGATAGTCCATATCTCGGAAACTATAAGAGATAATGCAATTTGGCAACCGGCAATGTAATTAGCATGCCGAATATTACTTGGAATGTGAATTGGAACGAAATCGCCAATAGATAAGACCATTTTACAATTTGGGCCCAAGTTAGAAGCAGAGCCTAAGGTGTAAATTATTGATAGTCCATATCTCGGAAACTATAAGAGATAATGCAATTTCGCAACCGGCAATGTAATTAGCATGCCGAATATTACTTGGAGTGTGAATTGGAACGAAATTGCCAATAGATAAGACCATTTTACAATTTGGGCCCAAGTTAGAAGCAGAGCCTAAGGTGTAAATTATCGATAGTCCATATCTCGGAAACTATAAGAGATAATGCAATTTGGCAACCGGCAATGTAATTAGCATGCCGAATATTGCTTGGAATGTGAATTGGAACGAAATCGCCAATAGATAAGACCATTTTACAATTTGGGCCCAAGTTAGAAGCAGAGCCTAAGGCGTAAATTATCGATAGTCCATATCTCGGAAACTATAAGAGATAATGCAATTTGGCAACCGGCAATGTAATTAGCATGCCGAATATTACTTGGAATGTGAATTGGAACGAAATCGCCAATAGATAAGACCATTTTACAATTTGGGCCCAAGTTAGAAGCAGAGCCTAAGGTGTAAATTATCGATAGTCCATATCTCGGAAACTATAAGAGATAATGCAATTTGGCAACCGGCAATGTAATTAGCATGCCGAATATTACTTGGAATGTGAATTGGAACGAAATCGCCAATAGATAAGACCATTTTACAATTTGGGCCCAAGTTAGAAGCAGAGCCTAAGGTGTAAATTATCGATAGTCCATATTTCGGAAACTATAAGAGATAATGCAATTTGGCAACCGGCAATGTAATTAGCATGCCGTATATTACTTGGAATGTGAATTGGAACGAAATCGCCAATAGATAAGACCATTTTACAATTTGGGCCCAAGTTAGAAGCAGAGCCTAAGGCGTAAATTATCGATAGTCCATATCTCGGAAACTATAAGAGATAATGCAATTTGGCAACCGGCAATGTAATTAGCATGCCGAATATTACTTGGAATGTGAATTGGAACGAAATCGCCAATAGATAAGACCATTTTACAATTTGGGCCCAAGTTAGAAGCAGAGCCTAAGGTGTAAATTATCGATAGTTCATATCTCGGAAACTATAAGAGATAATGCAATTTGGCAACCGGCAATGTAATTAGCATGCCGAATATTACTTGGAATGTGAATTGGAACGAAATCGCCAATAGATAAGACCATTTTACAATTTGGGCCCAAGTTAGAAGCAGAGCCTAAGGTGTAAATTATCGATAGTCCATATCTCGGAAACTATAAGAGATAATGCAATTTGGCAACCGGCAATGTAATTAGCATGCCGTATATTACTTGGAATGTGAATTGGAACGAAATCGCCAATAGATAAGACCATTTTACAATTTGGGCCCAAGTTAGAAGCAGAGCCTAAGGTGTAAATTATCGATAGTCCATATCTCGGAAACTATAAGAGATAATGCAATTTGGCAACCGGCAATGTAATTAGCATGCCGAATATTGCTTGGAATGTGAATTGGAACGAAATCGCCAATAGATAAGACCATTTTACAATTTGGGCCCAAGTTAGAAGCAGAGCCTAAGGCGTAAATTATCGATAGTCCATATCTCGGAAACTATAAGAGATAATGCAATTTGGCAACCGGCAATGTAATTAGCATGCCGAATATTACTTGGAATGTGAATTGGAACGAAATCGCCAATAGATAAGACCATTTTACAATTTGGGCCCAAGTTAGAAGCAGAGCCTAAGGTGTAAATTATCGATAGTCCATATCTCGGAAACTATAAGAGATAATGCAATTTGGCAACCGGCAATGTAATTAGCATGCCGAATATTACTTGGAATGTGAATTGGAACGAAATCGCCAATAGATAAGACCATTTTACAATTTGGGCCCAAGTTAGAAGCAGAGCCTAAGGTGTAAATTATCGATAGTCCATATCTCGGAAACTATAAGAGATAATGCAATTTGGCAACCGGCAATGTAATTAGCATGCCGTATATTACTTGGAATGTGAATTGGAACGAAATCGCCAATAGATAAGACCATTTTACAATTTGGGCCCAAGTTAGAAGCAGAGCCTAAGGTGTAAATTATCGATAGTCCATATCTCGGAAACTATAAGAGATAATGCAATTTGGCAACCGGCAATGTAATTAGCATGCCGAATATTGCTTGGAATGTGAATTGGAACGAAATCGCCAATAGATAAGACCATTTTACAATTTGGGCCCAAGTTAGAAGCAGAGCCTAAGGCGTAAATTATCGATAGTCCATATCTCGGAAACTATACGAGATAATGCAATTTGGCAACCGGCAATGTAATTAGCATGCCGAATATTACTTGGAATGTGAATTGGAACGAAATCGCCAATAGATAAGACCATTTTACAATTTGGGCCCAAGTTAGAAGCAGAGCCTAAGGTGTAAATTATTGATAGTCCATATCTCGGAAACTATAAGAGATAATGCTTTTCGCAACTGGCAATGTAATTAGCATGCCGAATATTACTTGGAGTGTGAATTGGAACGAAATCGCCAATAGATAAGACCATTTTACAATTTGGGCCTAAGTTAGAAGCAGAGCCTAAGGTGTAAATTATCGATAGTCCATATCTCGGAAACTATAAGAGATAATGCAATTTGGCAACCGGCAATGTAATTAGCATGCCGAATATTACTTGGAATGTGAATTGGAACGAAATCGCCAATAGATAAGACCATTTTACAATTTGGGCCCAAGTTAGAAGCAGAGCCTAAGGTGTAAATTATCGAGAGTACATATCTCGGAAACTATAAGAGATAATGCAATTTGGCAACCGGCAATGTAATTAGCATGCCGAATATTACTTGGAATGTGAATTGGAACGAAATCGCCAATAGATAAGACCATTTTACAATTTGGGCCCAAGTTAGAAGCAGAGCCTAAGGTGTAAATTATCGATAGTCCATATCTCGGAAACTATAAGAGATAATGCAATTTGGCAACCGGCAATGTAATTAGCATGCCGAATATTACTTGGAATGTGAATTGGAACGAAATCGCCAATAGATAAGACCATTTTACAATTTGGGCCCAAGTTAGAAGCAGAGCCTAAGGTGTAAATTATTGATAGTCCATATCTCGGAAACTATAAGAGATAATGCAATTTCGCAACCGGCAATGTAATTAGCATGCCGAATATTACTTGGAGTGTGAATTGGAACGAAATTGCCAATAGATAAGACCATTTTACAATTTGGGCCCAAGTTAGAAGCAGAGCCTAAGGTGTAAATTATCGATAGTCCATATCTCGGAAACTATAAGAGATAATGCAATTTGGCAACCGGCAATGTAATTAGCATGCCGAATATTGCTTGGAATGTGAATTGGAACGAAATCGCCAATAGATAAGACCATTTTACAATTTGGGCCCAAGTTAGAAGCAGAGCCTAAGGCGTAAATTATCGATAGTCCATATCTCGGAAACTATAAGAGATAATGCAATTTGGCAACCGGCAATGTAATTAGCATGCCGAATATTACTTGGAATGTGAATTGGAACGAAATCGCCAATAGATAAGACCATTTTACAATTTGGGCCCAAGTTAGAAGCAGAGCCTAAGGTGTAAATTATCGATAGTCCATATCTCGGAAACTATAAGAGATAATGCAATTTGGCAACCGGCAATGTAATTAGCATGCCGAATATTACTTGGAATGTGAATTGGAACGAAATCGCCAATAGATAAGACCATTTTACAATTTGGGCCCAAGTTAGAAGCAGAGCCTAAGGTGTAAATTATCGATAGTCCATATTTCGGAAACTATAAGAGATAATGCAATTTGGCAACCGGCAATGTAATTAGCATGCCGTATATTACTTGGAATGTGAATTGGAACGAAATCGCCAATAGATAAGACCATTTTACAATTTGGGCCCAAGTTAGAAGCAGAGCCTAAGGCGTAAATTATCGATAGTCCATATCTCGGAAACTATAAGAGATAATGCAATTTGGCAACCGGCAATGTAATTAGCATGCCGAATATTACTTGGAATGTGAATTGGAACGAAATCGCCAATAGATAAGACCATTTTACAATTTGGGCCCAAGTTAGAAGCAGAGCCTAAGGTGTAAATTATCGATAGTTCATATCTCGGAAACTATAAGAGATAATGCAATTTGGCAACCGGCAATGTAATTAGCATGCCGAATATTACTTGGAATGTGAATTGGAACGAAATCGCCAATAGATAAGACCATTTTACAATTTGGGCCCAAGTTAGAAGCAGAGCCTAAGGTGTAAATTATCGATAGTCCATATCTCGGAAACTATAAGAGATAATGCAATTTGGCAACCGGCAATGTAATTAGCATGCCGTATATTACTTGGAATGTGAATTGGAACGAAATCGCCAATAGATAAGACCATTTTACAATTTGGGCCCAAGTTAGAAGCAGAGCCTAAGGTGTAAATTATCGATAGTCCATATCTCGGAAACTATAAGAGATAATGCAATTTGGCAACCGGCAATGTAATTAGCATGCCGAATATTGCTTGGAATGTGAATTGGAACGAAATCGCCAATAGATAAGACCATTTTACAATTTGGGCCCAAGTTAGAAGCAGAGCCTAAGGCGTAAATTATCGATAGTCCATATCTCGGAAACTATAAGAGATAATGCAATTTGGCAACCGGCAATGTAATTAGCATGCCGAATATTACTTGGAATGTGAATTGGAACGAAATCGCCAATAGATAAGACCATTTTACAATTTGGGCCCAAGTTAGAAGCAGAGCCTAAGGTGTAAATTATCGATAGTCCATATCTCGGAAACTATAAGAGATAATGCAATTTGGCAACCGGCAATGTAATTAGCATGCCGAATATTACTTGGAATGTGAATTGGAACGAAATCGCCAATAGATAAGACCATTTTACAATTTGGGCCCAAGTTAGAAGCAGAGCCTAAGGTGTAAATTATCGATAGTCCATATCTCGGAAACTATAAGAGATAATGCAATTTGGCAACCGGCAATGTAATTAGCATGCCGTATATTACTTGGAATGTGAATTGGAACGAAATCGCCAATAGATAAGACCATTTTACAATTTGGGCCCAAGTTAGAAGCAGAGCCTAAGGTGTAAATTATCGATAGTCCATATCTCGGAAACTATAAGAGATAATGCAATTTGGCAACCGGCAATGTAATTAGCATGCCGAATATTGCTTGGAATGTGAATTGGAACGAAATCGCCAATAGATAAGACCATTTTACAATTTGGGCCCAAGTTAGAAGCAGAGCCTAAGGCGTAAATTATCGATAGTCCATATCTCGGAAACTATACGAGATAATGCAATTTGGCAACCGGCAATGTAATTAGCATGCCGAATATTACTTGGAATGTGAATTGGAACGAAATCGCCAATAGATAAGACCATTTTACAATTTGGGCCCAAGTTAGAAGCAGAGCCTAAGGTGTAAATTATCGATAGTCCATATCTCGGAAACTATAAGAGATAATGCAATTTGGCAACCGGCAATGTAATTAGCATGCCGAATATTACTTGGAATGTGAATTGGAACGAAATCGCCAATAGATAAGACCATTTTACAATTTGGGCCCAAGTTAGAAGCAGAGCCTAAGGTGTAAATTATCGATAGTCCATATCTCGGAAACTATAAGAGATAATGCAATTTGGCAACCGGCAATGTAATTAGCATGCCGTATATTACTTGGAATGTGAATTGGAACGAAATCGCCAATAGATAAGACCATTTTACAATTTGGGCCCAAGTTAGAAGCAGAGCCTAAGGTGTAAATTATTGATAGTCCATATCTCGGAAACTATAAGAGATAATGCAATTTCGCAACCGGCAATGTAATTAGCATGCCGAATATCACTTGGAATGTGAATTGGGACGAAATCGCCAATAGATAAGACCATTTTTAATTTGGGCCCAAGTTAGAAGCAGAGCCTAAGGTGTAAATAATCGATAGTCCATATCTCGGAAACTATAAGAGATAATGCAATTTGGCAACCGGCAATGTAATTAGCATGCCGAATATTACTTGGAATGTTAATTGGAACGAAATCGCCAATAGATAAGACCATTTTACAATTTAGGCCCAAGTTAGAAGCAGAGCCTAAGATGTAAATTATCGATAGTCCATATCTCGGAAACTATAAGAGATAATGCAATTTGGCAACCGGCAATGTAATTAGCATGCCGAATATTACTTGGAATGTGAATTGGAACGAAATCGCCAATAGATAAGACCATTTTACAATTTGGGCCCAAGTTAGAAGCAGAGCCTAAGGTGTAAATTATCGATAGTCCATATCTCGGAAACTATAAGAGATAATTCAATTTGGCAACCGGCAATGTAATTAGCATGCCGGATATTACTTGGAATGTGAATTGGAACGAAATCGCCAATAGATAAGACCATTTTACAATTTGGGCCCAAGTTAGAAGCAGAGCCTAAGGTGTAAATTATCGATAGTCCATATCTCGGAAACTATAAGAGATAATGCAATTTGGCAACCGGCAATGTAATTAGCATGCCGAATATTACTTGGATTGTGAATTGGAACGAAATCGCCAATAGATAAGACGATTTTACAATTTGGGCCCAAGTTAGAAGCAGAGCCTAAGATGTAAATTATCGATAGTCCATATCTCGGAAACTATAAGAGATAATGCAATTTGGCAACCGGCAATGTAATTAGCATGCCGAATATTACTTGGAATGTGAATTGGAACGAAATCGCCAATAGATAAGACCATTTTACAATTTGGGCCCAAGTTAGAAGCAGAGCCTAAGGTGTAAATTATCGATAGTCCATATCTCGGAAACTATAAGAGATAATGCAATTTGGCAACCGGCAATGTAATTAGCATGCCGAATATTACTTGGAATGTGAATTGGAACGAAATCGCCAATAGATAAGACCATTTTACAATTTGGGCCCAAGTTAGAAGCAGAGCCTAAGGTGTAAATTATCGATAGTCCATATCTCGGAAACTATAAGAGATAATGCAATTTGGCAACCGGCAATGTAATTAGCATGCCGTATATTACTTGGAATGTGAATTGGAACGAAATCGCCAATAGATAAGACCATTTTACAATTTGGGCCCAAGTTAGAAGCAGAGCCTAAGGTGTAAATTATCGATAGTCCATATCTCGGAAACTATAAGAGATAATGCAATTTGGCAACCCGCAATGTAATTAGCATGCCGAATATTGCTTGGAATGTGAATTGGAACGAAATCGCCAATAGATAAGACCATTTTACAATTTGGGCCCAAGTTAGAAGCAGAGCCTAAGGCGTAAATTATCGATAGTCCATATCTCGGAAACTATAAGAGATAATGCAATTTGGCAACCGGCAATGTAATTAGCATGCCGAATATTACTTGGAATGTGAATTGGAACGAAATCGCCAATAGATAAGACCATTTTACAATTTGGGCCCAAGTTAGAAGCAGAGCCTAAGGTGTAAATTATCGATAGTCCATATCTCGGAAACTATAAGAGATAATGCAATTTGGCAACCGGCAATGTAATTAGCATGCCGAATATTACTTGGAATGTGAATTGGAACGAAATCGCCAATAGATAAGACCATTTTACAATTTGGGCCCAAGTTAGAAGCAGAGCCTAAGGTGTAAATTATCGATAGTCCATATCTCGGAAACTATAAGAGATAATGCAATTTGGCAACCGGCAATGTAATTAGCATGCCGTATATTACTTGGAATGTGAATTGGAACGAAATCGCCAATAGATAAGACCATTTTACAATTTGGGCCCAAGTTAGAAGCAGAGCCTAAGGTGTAAATTATTGATAGTCCATATCTCGGAAACTATAAGAGATAATGCAATTTCGCAACCGGCAATGTAATTAGCATGCCGAATATCACTTGGAATGTGAATTGGGACGAAATCGCCAATAGATAAGACCATTTTACAATTTGGGCCCAAGTTAGAAGCAGAGCCTAAGGTGTAAATAATCGATAGTCCATATCTCGGAAACTATAAGAGATAATGCAATTTGGCAACCGGCAGTGTAATTAGCATGCCGAATATTACTTGGAATGTTAATTGGAACGAAATCGCCAATAGATAAGACCATTTTACAATTTAGGCCCAAGTTAGAAGCAGAGCCTAAGATGTAAATTATCGATAGTCCATATCTCGGAAACTATAAGAGATAATGCAATTTGGCAACCGGCAATGTAATTAGCATGCCGAATATTACTTGGAATGTGAATTGGAACGAAATCGCCAATAGATAAGACCATTTTACAATTTGGGCCCAAGTTAGAAGCAGAGCCAAAGGTGTAAATTATCGATAGTCCATATCTCGGAAACTATAAGAGATAATTCAATTTGGCAAACGGCAATGTAATTAGCATGCCGGATATTACTTGGAATGTGAATTGGAACGAAATCGCCAATAGATAAGACCATTTTACAATTTGGGCCCAAGTTAGAAGCAGAGCCTAAGGTGTAAATTATCGATAGTCCATATCTCGGAAACTATAAGAGATAATGCAATTTGGCAATCGGCAATGTAATTAGCATGCCGAATATTACTTGGAATGTGAATTGGAACGAAATCGCCAATAGATAAGACGATTTTACAATTTGGGCCCAAGTTAGAAGCAGAGCCTAAGATGTAAATTATCGATAGTCCATATCTCGGAAACTATAAGAGATAATGCAATTTGGCAACCGGCAATGTAGTTAGCATGCCGAATATTACTTGGAATGTGAATTGGAACGAAATCGCCAATAGATAAGACCATTTTACAATTTGGGCCCAAGTTAGAAGCAGAGCCTAAGGTGTAAATTATCGATAGTCCATATCTCGGAAACTATAAGAGATAATGCAATTTGGCAACCGGCAATGTAATTAGCATGCCGAATATTACTTGGAATGTGAATTGGAACGAAATCGCCAATAGATAAGACCAGTTTACAATTTTGCCCAAGTTAGAAGCAGAGCCTAAGGTGTAAATTATCGATAGTCCATATCTCGGAAACTATAAGAGATAATGCAATTTGGCAACCGGCAATGTAATTAGCATGCCGAATAATAATTGGAATGTGAATTGGAACGAAATCGCCAATAGATAAGACCATTTTACAATTTGGGCCCAAGTTAGAAGTAGAGCCTAAGGTGTAAATTATCGATAGTCCATATCTCGGAAACTATAAGAGATAATGCAATTTGGCAACCGGCAATAAAATTAGCATGCCGAATATTACTTGGAATGTGAATTGGAACGAAATCGCCAATAGATAAGGCCATTTTACAATTTGGGCCCAAGTTAGAAGCAGAGCCTAAGGTGTAAATTATCGATAGTCCATATCTCGGAAACTATAAGAGATAATGCAATTTGGCAACCGGCAATGTAATTAGCATGCCGAATATTAATTGGAATGTGAATTGGAACGAAATCGCCAATAGATAAGACCATTTTACAATTTGGGCCCAAGTTAGAAGTAGAGCCTAAGGTGTAAATTATCGATAGTCCATATCTCGGAAACTATAAGAGATAATGCAATTTGGCAACCGGCAATATAATTAGCATGCCGAATATTACTTGGAATGTGAATTGGAACGAAATCGCCAATAGGTAAGACCATTTTACAATTTGGGCCCAAGTTAGAAGCAGAGCCTAAGGTGTAAATTATCGATAGTCCATATCTCGGAAACTATAGGAGATAATGCAATTTGGCAACCGGCAATGTAATTAGCATGCCGAATATTACTTGGAATGTGAATTGGAACGAAATCGCCAATAGATAAGACCATTTTACAATTTGGGCCCAAGTTAGAAGCAGAGCCTAAGGTGTAAATTATCGATAGTCCATATCTCGGAAACTATAAGAGGTAATGCAATTTGGCAACCGGCAATGTAATTAGCATGCCGAATATTACTTGGAATGTGAATTGGAACGAAATCGCCAATAGAGAAGACCATTTTACAATTTGGGCCCAAGTTAGAAGCAGAGCCTAAGGTGTAAATTATCGATAGTCCATATCTCGGAAACTATAAGAGATAATGCAATTTGGCAACCGGCAATGTAATTAGCATGCCGAATATTACTCGGAATGTGAATTGGAACGAAATCGCCAATAGATAAGACCATTTTACAATTTGGGCCCAAGTTAGAAGCAGAGCCTAAGGTGTAAATTATCGATAGTCCATATCTCGGAAACTATAAGAGATAATGCAATTTGGCAACCGGCAATGTAATTAGCATGCCGAATATTACTTGGAATGTGAATTGGAACGAAATCGCCAATAGATAAGACCATTTTACAATTTGGGCCCAAGTTAGAAGCAGAGCCTAAGGTGTAAATTATCGATAGTCCATATCTCGGAAACTATAAGAGATAATGCAATTTGGCAACCGGCAATGTAATTAGCATGCCGAATATTACTTGGACTGTGAATTGGAACGAAATCGCCAATAGATAAGACGATTTTACAATTAGGGCCCAAGTTAGAAGCAGAGCCTAAGATGTAAATTATCGATAGTCCATATCTCGGAAACTATAAGAGATAATGCAATTTGGCAACCGGCAATGTAATTAGCATGCCGAATATTACTTGGAATGTGAATTGGAACGAAATCGCCAATAGATAAGACCATTTTACAATTTGGGCCCAAGTTAGAAGCAGAGCCTAAGGTGTAAATTATCGATAGTCCATATCTCGGAAACTATAAGAGATAATGCAATTTGGCAACCGGCAATGTAATTAGCATGCCGAATATTACTTGGAATGTGAATTGGAACGAAATCGCCAATAGGTAAGACCATTTTACAATTTGGGCCCAAGTTAGAAGCAGAGCCTAAGGTGTAAATTATCGATAGTCCATATCTCGGAAACTATAAGAGATAATTCAATTTGGCAACCGGCAATGTAATTAGCATGCCGGATATTACTTGGAATGTGAATTGGAACGAAATCGCCAATAGATAAGACAATTTTACAATTTGGGCCCAAGTTAGAAGCAGAGCCTAAGGTGTAAATTACCGATAGTCCATATCTCGGAAACTATAAGAGATAATGCAATTTGGCAACCGGCAATGTAATTAGCATGCCGAATATTACTTGGAATGTGAATTGGAACGAAATCGCCAATAGATAAGACGATTTTACAATTTGGGCCCAAGTTAGAAGCAGAGCCTAAGGTGTAAATTATCGATAGTCCATATCTCGGAAACTATAAGAGATAATGCAATTTGGCAACCGGCAATGTAATTAGCATGCCGAATATTACTTGGAATGTGAATTGGAACGAAGTCGCCAATAGAGAAGGCCATTTTACAATTTGGGCCCAAGTTAGAAGCAGAGCCTAAGGTGTAAATTATCGATAGTCCATATCTCGGAAACTCTAAGAGATAATGCAATTTGGCAACCGGCAATGTAATTAGCATGCCGAATATTACTTGGAATGTGAATTGGAACGAAATCGCCAATAGAGAAGACCATTTTACAATTTGGGCCCAAGTTAGAAGCAGAGCCTAAGGTGTAAATTATCGATAGTCCATATCTCGGAAACTATAAGAGATAATGCAATTTGGCAACCAGCAATGTAATTAGCATGCCGAATATTACTTGGAATGTGAATTGGAACGAAATCGCCAATAGATAAGACCATTTTACAATTTGGGCCCAAGTTAGAAGCAGAGCCTAAGGTGTAAATTATCGATAGTCCATATCTCGGAAACTATAAGAGATAATGCAATTTGGCAACCGGCAATGTAATTAGCATGCCGAATATTACTTGGAATGTGAATTGGAACGAAATCGCCAATAGAGAAGACCATTTTACAATTTGGGCCCAAGTTAGAAGCAGAGCCTAAGGTGTAAATTATCGAGAGTCCATATTTCGGAAACTATAAGAGATAATGCAATTTGGCAACCGGCAATGTAATTAGCATGCCGAATATTACTTGGAATGTGAATTGGAACGAAAACGCCAATAGATAAGACCATTTTACAATTTGGGCCCAAGTTAGAAGCAGAGCCTAAGGTGTAAATTATCAATAGTCCATATCTCGGAAACTATAATAGATAATGCAATTTGGCAACCGGCAATGTAATTAGCATGCCGAATATTACTTGGAATGTGAATTGGAACGAAATCGCCAATAGATAAGACCATTTTACAATTTGGGCCCAAGTTAGAAGCAGAGCCTAAGGTGTAAATTATTGATAGTCCATATCTCGGAAACTATAAGAGATAATGCAATTTGGCAACCGGCAATATAATTAGCATGTCGAATATTACTTGGAATGTGAATTGGAACGAAATCGCCAATAGATAAGACCATTTTACAATTTGGGCCCAAGTTAGAAGCAGAGCCTAAGGTGTAAATTATCGATAGTCCATATCTCGGAAACTATAAGAGATAATTCAATTTGGCAACCGGCAATGTAATTAGCATGCCGGATATTACTTGGAATGTGAATTGGAACGAAATCGCCAATAGATAAGACCATTTTACAATTTGGGCCCAAGTTAGAAGCAGAGCCTAAGGTGTAAATTATCGATAGTCCATATCTCGGAAACTATAAGAGATAATGCAATTTGGCAACCGGAAATGTAATTAGCATGCCGAATATTACTTGGAATGTGAATTGGAACGAAATCGCCAATAGATAAGACGATTTTACAATTTGGGCCCAAGTTAGAAGCAGAGCCTAAGATGTAAATTATCGATAGTCCATATCTCGGAAACTATAAGAGATAATGCAATTTGGCAACCGGCAATGTAATTAGCATGCCGAATATTACTTGGAATGTGAATTGGAACGAAATCGCCAATAGATAAGACCATTTTACAATTTGGGCCCAAGTTAGAAGCAGAGCCTAAGGTGTAAATTATCGATAGTCCATATCTCGGAAACTATAAGAGATAATGCAATTTGGCAACCGGCAATGTAATTAGCATGCCGAATATTACTTGGAATGTGAATTGGAACGAAATCGCCAATAGGTAAGACCATTTTACAATTTGGGCCCAAGTTAGAAGCAGAGCCTAAGGTGTAAATTATCGATAGTCCATATCTCGGAAACTATAAGAGATAATTCAATTTGGCAACCGGCAATGTAATTAGCATGCCGGATATTACTTGGAATGTGAATTGGAACGAAATCGCCAATAGATAAGACCATTTTACAATTTGGGCCCAAGTTAGAAGCAGAGCCTAAGGTGTAAATTACCGATAGTCCATATCTCGGAAACTATAAGAGTTAATGCAATTTGGCAACCGGCAATGTAATTAGCATGCCGAATATTACTTGGAATGTGAATTGGAACGAAATCGCCAATAGATAAGACGATTTTACAATTTGGGCCCAAGTTAGAAGCAGAGCCTAAGGTGTAAATTATCGATAGTCCATATCTCGGAAACTATAAGAGATAATGCAATTTGGCAACCGGCAATGTAATTAGCATGCCGAATATTACTTGGAATGTGAATTGGAACGAAATCGCCAATAGAGAAGACCATTTTACAATTTGGGCCCAAGTTAGAAGCAGAGCTTAAGGTGTAAATTATCGATAGTCCATATCTCGGAAACTATAAGAGATAATGCAATTTGGCAACCGGCAATGTAATTAGCATGCCGAATATTACTTGGAATGTGAATTGGAACGAAATCGCCAATAGAGAAGACCATTTTACAATTTGGGCCCAACTTAGAAGCAGAGCCTAAGGTGTAAATTATCGATAGTCCATATCTCGGAAACTATAAGAGATAATGCAATTTGGCAACCGGCAATGTAATTAGCATGCCGAATATTACTTGGAATGTGAATTGGAACGAAATCGCCAATAGATAAGGCCATTTTACAATTTGGGCCCAAGTTAGAAGCAGAGCCTAAGGTGTAAATTATCGATAGTCCATATCTCGGAAACTATAAGAGATAATGCAATTTGGCAACCGGCAATGTAATTAGCATGCCGAATATTACTTGGAATGTGAATTGGAACGAAATCGCTAATAGAGAAGACCATTTTACAATTTGGGCCCAAGTTAGAAGCAGAGCCTAAGGTGTAAATTATCGATAGTCCATATCTCGGAAACTATAAGAGATAATGCAATTTGGCAACCGGCAATGTAATTAGCATGCCGAATATTACTTGGAATGTGAATTGGAACGAAAACGCCAATAGATAAGACCATTTTACAATTTGGGCCCAAGTTAGAAGCAGAGCCTAAGGTGTAAATTATCGATAGTCCATATCTCGGAAACTGTAATAGATAATGCAATTTGGCAACCGGCAATGTAATTAGCATGCCGAATATTACTTGGAATGTGAATTGGAACGAAATCGCCAATAGATAAGACCATTTTACAATTTGGGCCCAAGTTAGAAGCAGAGCCTAAGGTGTAAATTATCGATAGTCCATATCTCGGAAACTATAAGAGATAATGCAATTTGGCAACCGGCAATGTAATTAGCATGCCGAATATTACTTGGAATGTGAATTGGAACGAAATCGCCAATAGATAAGACCATTTTACAATTTGGGCCCAAGTTAGAAGCAGAGCCTAAGGTGTAAATTATTGATAGTCCATATCTCGGAAACTATAAGAGATAATGCAATTTCGCAACCGGCAATGTAATTAGCATGCCGAATATCACTTGGAATGTGAATTGGGACGAAATCGCCAATAGATAAGACCATTTTACAATTTGGGCCCAAGTTAGAAGCAGAGCCTGAGGTGTAAATTATCGATAGTCCATATCTCGGAAACTATAAGAGATAATGCAATTTGGCAACCGGCAATGTAATTAGCATGCCGAATATTACTTGGAATGTGAATTGGAACGAAATCGCCAATAGATAAGACCATTTTACAATTTGCTCCCAAGTTAGAAGCAGAGCCTAAGATGTAAATTATCGATAGTCCATATCTCGGAAACTATAAGAGATAATGCAATTTGGCAACCGGCAATGTAATTAGCATGCCGAATATTACTTGGAATGTGAATTGGAACGAAATCGCCAATAGATAAGACCATTTTACAATTTGGGCCCAAGTTAGAAGCAGAGCCTAAGGTGTAAATTATCGATAGTCCATATCTCGGAAACTATAAGAGATAATTCAATTTGGCAATCGGCAATGTAATTAGCATGCCGGATATTACTTGGAATGTGAATTGGAACGAAATCGCCAATAGATAAGACCATTTTACAATTTGGGCCCAAGTTAGAAGCAGAGCCTAAGGTGTAAATTATCGATAGTCCATATCTCGGAAACTATAAGAGATAATGCAATTTGGCAACCGGCAATGTAATTAGCATGCCGAATATTACTTGGAATGTGAATTGGAACGAAATCGCCAATAGATAAGACCATTTTACAATTTGGGCCCAAGTTAGAAGCAGAGCCTAAGGTGTAAATTATCGATAGTCCATATCTCGGAAACTATAAGAGATAATGCAATTTGGCAACCGGCAATGTAATTAGCAAGCCGAATATTACTTGGAATGTGAATTGGAACGAAATCGCCAATAGGTAAGACCATTTTACAATTTGGGCCCAAGTTAGAAGCAGAGCCTAAGGTGTAAATTATCGATAGTCCATATCTCGGAAACTATAAGAGATAATTCAATTTGGCAACCGGCAATGTAATTAGCATGCCGGATATTACTTGGAATGTGAATTGGAACGAAATCGCCAATAGATAAGACCATTTTACAATTTGGGCCCAAGTTAGAAGCAGAGCCTAAGGTGTAAATTACCGATAGTCCATATCTCGGAAACTATAAGAGATAATGCAATTTGGCAACCGGCAATGTAATTAGCATGCCGAATATTACTTGGAATGTGAATTGGAACGAAATCGCCAATAGATAAGACGATTTTACAATTTGGGCCCAAGTTAGAAGCAGAGCCTAAGGTGTAAATTATCGATAGTCCATATCTCGGAAACTATAAGAGATAATGCAATTTGGCAACCGGCAATGTAATTAGCATGCCGAATATTACTTGGAATGTGAATTGGAACGAAATCGCCAATAGAGAAGACCATTTTACAATTTGGGCCCAAGTTAGAAGCAGAGCCTAAGGTGTAAATTATCGATAGTCCATATCTCGGAAACTATAAGAGATAATGCAATTTGGCAAACGGCAATGTAATTAGCATTCCGAATATTACTTGGAATGTGAATTGGAACGAAATCGCCAATAGAGAAGACCATTTCACAATTTGGGCCCAAGTTAGAAGCAGAGCCTAAGGTGTAAATTATCGATAGTCCATATCTCGGAAACTATAAGAGATAATGCAATTTGGCAACCGGCAATGTAATTAGCATGCCGAATATTACTTGGAATGTGAATTGGAACGAAATCGCCAATAGAGAAGACCATTTTACAATTTGGGCCCAAGTTAGAAGCAGAGCCTAAGGTGTAAATTATCGATAGTCCATATCTCGGAAACTATAAGAGATAATTCAATTTGGCAACCGGCAATGTAATTAGCATGCCGGATATTACTTGGAATGTGAATTGGAACGAAATCGCCAATAGATAAGACCATTTTACAATTTGGGCCCAAGTTAGAAGCAGAGCCTAAGGTGTAAATTACCGATAGTCCATATCTCGGAAACTATAAGAGATAATGCAATTTGGCAACCGGCAATGTAATTAGCATGCCGAATATTACTTGGAATGTGAATTGGAACGAAATCGCCAATAGATAAGACGATTTTACAATTTGGGCCCAAGTTAGAAGCAGAGCCTAAGGTGTAAATTATCGATAGTCCATATCTCGGAAACTATAAGAGATAATGCAATTTGGCAACCGGCAATGTCATTAGCATGCCGAATATTACTTGGAATGTGAATTGGAACGAAATCGCCAATAGATAAGACCATTTTACAATTTGGGCCCAAGTTAGAAGCAGAGCCTAAGGTGTAAATTATCGATAGTCCATATCACGGAAACTATAAGAGATAATGCAATTTGGCAACCGGCAATGTAATTAGCATGCCGAATATTACTTGGAATGTGAATTGGAACGAAATCGCCAATAGATAAGACCATTTTACAATTTGGGCCCAAGTTAGAAGCAGAGCCTAAGGTGTAAATTATCGATAGTCCATATCTCGGAAACTATAAGAGATAATTCAATTTGGCAACCGGCAATGTAATTAGCATGCCGGATATTACTTGGAATGTGAATTGGAACGAAATCGCCAATAGATAAGACCATTTTACAATTTGGGCCCAAGTTAGAAGCAGAGCCTAAGGTGTAAATTATCGATAGTCCATATCTCGGAAACTATAAGAGATAATGCAATTTGGCAACCGGCAATGTAATTAGCATGCCGAATATTACTTGGAATGTGAATTGGAACGAAATCGCCAATAGATAAGACGATTTTACAATTTGGGCCCAAGTTAGAAGCAGAGCCTAAGATGTAAATTATCGATAGTCCATACCTCGGAAACTATAAGAGATAATGCAATTTGGCAACCGGCAATGTAATTAGCATGCCGAATATTACTTGGAATGTGAATTGGAACGAAATCGCCAATAGATAAGACCATTTTACAATTTGGGCCCAAGTTAGAAGCAGAGCCTAAGGTGTAAATTATCGATAGTCCATATCTCGGAAACTATAAGAGATAATGCAATTTGGCAACCGGCAATGTAATTAGCATGCCGAATATTACTTGGAATGTGAATTGGAACGAAATCGCCAATAGGTAAGACCATTTTACAATTTGGGCCCAAGTTAGAAGCAGAGCCTAAGGTGTAAATTATCGATAGTCCATATCTCGGAAACTATAAGAGATAATTCAATTTGGCAACCGGCAATGTAATTAGCATGCCGGATATTACTTGGAATGTGAATTGGAACGAAATCGCCAATAGATAAGACCATTTTACAATTTGGGCCCAAGTTAGAAGCAGAGCCTAAGGTGTAAATTACCGATAGTACATATCTCGGAAACTATAAGAGATAATGCAATTTGGCAACCGGCAATGTAATTAGCATGCCGAATATTACTTGGAATGTGAATTGGAACGAAATCGCCAATAGATAAGACCATTTTACAATTTGGGCCCAAGTTAGAAGCAGAGCCTAAGGTGTAAATTATCGATAGCCCATATCTCGGAAACTATAATAGATAATGCAATTTGGCAACCGGCAATGTAATTAGCATGCCGAATATTACTTGGAATGTGAATTGGAAGGAAATCGCCAATAGATAAGACCATTTTACAATTTGGGCCCAAGTTAGGAGCAGAGCCTAAGGTGTAAATTATCGATAGTCCATATCTCGGAAACTATAAGAGATAATGCACTTTGGCAACCGGCAATGTAATTAGCATGCCGAATATTACTTGGAATGTGAATTGGAACGAAATCGCCAATAGATAAGACCATTTTACAATTTGGGCCCAAGTTAGAAGCAGAGCCTAAGGTGTAAATTATCGATAGTCCATATCTCGGAAACTATAAGAGATAATGCAATTTGGCAACCGGTAATGTAATTAGCATGCCGAATATTACTTGGAATGTGAATTGGAACGAAATCGCCATTAGATAAGACCATTTTACAATTTGGGCCCAAGTTAGAAGCAGAGCCTAAGGTGTAAATTATCGATAGTCCATATCTCGGAAACTATAAGAGATAATGCACTTTGGCAACCGGCAATGTAATTAGCATGCCGAATATTACTTGGAATGTGAATTGGAACGAAATCGCCAATAGATAAGACCATTTTACAATTTGGGCCCAAGTTAGAAGCAGAGCCTAAGGTGTAAATTATTGATAGTCCATATCTCGGAAACTATAAGAGATAATGCAATTTCGCAACCGGCAATGTAATTAGCATGCCGAATATCACTTGGAATGTGAATTGGGACGAAATCGCCAATAGATAAGACCATTTTACAATTTGGGCCCAAGTTAGAAGCAGAGCCTAAGGTGTAAATTATCGATAGTCCATATCTCGGAAACTATAAGAGATAATGCAATTTGGCAACCGGCAATGTAATTAGCATGCCGAATATTACTTGGAATGTGAATTGGAACGAAATCGCCAATAGATAAGACCATTTTACAATTTGGGCCCAAGTTAGAAGCAGAGCCTAAGATGTAAATTATCGATAGTCCATATCTCGGAAACTATAAGAGATAATGCAATTTGGCAACCGGCAATGTAATTAGCATGCCGAATATTACTTGGAATGTGAATTGGAACGAAATCGCCAATAGATAAGACCATTTTACAATTTGGGCCCAAGTTAGAAGCAGAGCCTAAGGTGTAAATTATCGATAGTCCATATCTCGGAAACTATAAGAGATAATTCAATTTGGCAACCGGCAATGTAATTAGCATGCCGGATATTACTTGGAATGTGAATTGGAACGAAATCGCCAATAGATAAGACCATTTTACAATTTGGGCCCAAGTTAGAAGCAGAGCCTAAGGTGTAAATTATCGATAGTCCATATATCGGAAACTATAAGAGATAATGCAATTTGGCAACCGGCAATGTAATTAGCATGCCGAATATTACTTGGAATGTGAATTGGAACGAAATCGCCAATAGATAAGACGATTTTACAATTTGGGCCCAAGTTAGAAGCAGAGCCTAAGATGTAAATTATCGATAGTCCGTATCTCGGAAACTATAAGAGATAATGCAATATGGCAACCGGCAATGTAATTAGCATGCCGAATATTACTTGGAATGTGAATTGGAACGAAATCGCCAATAGATAAGACCATTTTACAATTTGGGCCCAAGTTAGAAGCAGAGCCTAAGGTGTAAATTATCGATAGTCCATATCTCGGAAACTATAAGAGATAATGCAATTTGGCAACCGGCAATGTAATTAGCATGCCGAATATTACTTGGAATGTGAATTGGAACGAAATCGCCAATAGGTAAGACCATTTTACAATTTGGGCCCAAGTTAGAAGCAGAGCCTAAGGTGTAAATTATCGATAGTCCATATCTCGGAAACTATAAGAGATAATGCAATTTGGCAACCGGCAATGTAATTAGCATGCCGAATATTACTTGGAATGTGAATTGGAACGAAATCGCCAATAGATAAGACGATTTTACAATTTGGGCCCAAGTTAGAAGCAGAGCCTAAGGTGTAAATTATCGATAGTCCATATCTCGAAAACTATAAGAGATAATGCAATTTGGCAACTGGCAATGTAATTAGCATGCCGAATATTACTTGGAATGTGAATTGGAACGAAATCGCCAATAGAGAAGACCATTTTACAATTTGGGCCCAAGTTAGAAGCAGAGCCTAAGGTGTAAATTATCGATAGTCCATATCTCGGAAACTATAAGAGATAATGCAATTTGGCAAACGGCAATGTAATTAGCATGCCGAATATTACTTGGAATGTGAATTGGAACGAAATCGCCAATAGAGAAGACCATTTTACAATTTGGGCCCAAGTTAGAAGCAGAGCCTAAGGTGTAAATTATCGATAGTCCATATCTCGGAAACTATAAGATATAATGCAATTTGGCAACCGGCAATGTAATTAGCATGCCGAATATTACTTGGAATGTGAATTGGAACGAAATCGCCAATAGATAAGACCATTTTACAATTTGGGCCCAAGTTAGAAGCAGAGCCTAAGGTGTAAATTATCGATAGTCCATATCTCGGAAACTATAAGAGATAATGCAATTTGGCAACCGGCAATGTAATTAGCATGCCGAATATTACTTGGAATGTGAATTGGAACGAAATCGCCAATAGAGAAGACCATTTTACAATTTGGGCCCAAGTTAGAAGCAGAGCCTAAGGTGTAAATTATCGATAGTCCATATCTCGGAAACTATAAGAGATAATGCAATTTGGCAACCGGCAATGTAATTAGCATGCCGAATAATACTCGGAATGTGAATTGGAACGAAATCGCCAATAGATAAGACCATTTTACAATTTGGGCCCAAGTTAGAAGCAGAGCCTAAGGTGTAAATTATCGATAGTCCATATCTCGGAAACTATAAGAGATAATTCAATTTGGCAACCGGCAATGTAATTAGCATGCCGGATATTACTTGGAATGTGAATTGGAACGAAATCGCCAATAGATAAGACCATTTTACAATTTGGGCCCAAGTTAGAAGCAGAGCCTAAGGTGTAAATTATCGATAGTCCATATCTCGGAAACTATAAGAGATAATGCAATTTGGCAACCGGCAACGTAATTAGCATGCCGAATATTACTTGGAATGTGAATTGGAACCAAATCGCCAATAGATAAGACGATTTTACAATTTGGGCCCAAGTTAGAAGCAGAGCCTAAAATGTAAATTATCGATAGTCCATATCTCGGAAACTATAAGAGATAATGCAATTTGGCAACCGGCAATGTAATTAGCATGCCGAATATTACTTGGAATGTGAATTGGAACGAAATCGCCAATAGAGAAGACCATTTTACAATTTGGGCCCAAGTTAGAAGCAGAGCCTAAGGTGTAAATTATCGATAGTCCATATCTCGGAAACTATAAGAGATAATGCAATTTGGCAACCGGCAATGTAATTAGCATGCCGAATATTACTTGGAATGTGAATTGGAACGAAATCGCCAATAGAGAAGACCATTTTACAATTTGGGCCCAAGTTAGAAGCAGAGCCTAAGGTGTATATTATCGATAGTCCATATCTCGGAAACTATAAGAGATAATGCAATTTGGCAACCGGCAATGTAATTAGCATGCCGAATATTACTTGGAATGTGAATTGGAACGAAATCGCCAATAGAGAAGACCATTTTACAATTTGGGCCCAAGTTAGAAGCAGAGCCTAAGGTGTAAATTATCGATAGTCCATATCTCGGAAACTATAAGAGATAATGCAATTTGGCAACCGGCAATGTAATTAGCATGCCGAATATTACTTGGAATGTGAATTGGAACGAAATCGCCAATAGAGAAGACCATTTTACAATTTGGGCCCAAGTTAGAAGCAGAGCCTAAGGTGTAAATTATCGATAGTCCATATCTCGGAAACTATAAGAGATAATGCAATTTGGCAACCGGCAATGTAATTAGCATGCCGAATATTACTTGGAATGTGAATTGGAACGAAATCGCCAATAGAGAAGACCATTTTACAATTTGGGCCCAAGTTAGAAGCAGAGCCTAAGGTGTAAATTATCGATAGTCCATATCTCGGAAACTATAAGAGATAATGCAATTTGGCAACCGGCAATGTAATTAGCATGCCGAATATTACTTGGAATGTGAATTGGAACGAAATCGCCAATAGAGAAGACCATTTTACAATTTGGGCCCAAGTTAGAAGCAGAGCCTAAGGTGTAAATTATCGATAGTCCATATCTCGGAAACTATAAGAGATAATTCAATTTGGCAACCGGCAATGTAATTAGCATACCGGATATTACTTGGAATGTGAATTGGAACGAAATCGCCAATAGATAAGACCATTTTACAATTTGGGCCCAAGTTAGAAGCAGAGCCTAAGGTGTAAATTACCGATAGTCCATATCTCGGAAACTATAAGAGATAATGCAATTTGGCAACCGGCAATGTAATTAGCATGCCGAATATTACTTGGAATGTGAATTGGAACGAAATCGCCAATAGATAAGACGATTTTACAATTTGGGCCCAAGTTAGAAGCAGAGCCTAAGGTGTAAATTATCGATAGTCCATATCTCGGAAACTATAAGAGATAATGCAATTTGGCAACCGGCAATGTCATTAGCATGCCGAATATTACTTGGAATGTGAATTGGAACGAAATCGCCAATAGATAAGACCATTTTACAATTTGGGCCCAAGTTAGAAGCAGAGCCTAAGGTGTAAATTATCGATAGTCCATATCTCGGAAACTATAAGAGATAATGCAATTTGGCAACCGGCAATGTAATTAGCATGCCGAATATTACTTGGAATGTGAATTGGAACGAAATCGCCAATAGATAAGACCATTTTACAATTTGGGCCCATGTTAGAAGCAGAGCCTAAGGTGTAAATTATCGATAGTCCATATCTCGGAAACTATAAGAGATAATGCAATTTGGCAACCGGCAATGTAATTAGCATGCCGAATATTACTTGGAATGTGAATTGGAACGAAATCGCCAATAGATAAGACGATTTTACAATTTGGGCCCAAGTTAGAAGCAGAGCCTAAGATGTAAATTATCGATAGTCCATACCTCGGAAACTATAAGAGATAATGCAATTTGGCAACCGGCAATGTAATTAGCATGCCGAATATTACTTGGAATGTGAATTGGAACGAAATCGCCAATAGATAAGACCATTTTACAATTTGGGCCCAAGTTAGAAGCAGAGCCTAAGGTGTAAATTATCGATAGTCCATATCTCGGAAACTATAAGAGATAATGCAATTTGGCAACCGGCAATGTAATTAGCATGCCGAATATTACTTGGAATGTGAATTGGAACGAAATCGCCAATAGGTAAGACCATTTTACAATTTGGGCCCAAGTTAGAAGCAGAGCCTAAGGTGTAAATTATCGATAGTCCATATCTCGGAAACTATAAGAGATAATTCAATTTGGCAACCGGCAATGTAATTAGCATGCCGGATATTACTTGGAATGTGAATTGGAACGAAATCGCCAATAGATAAGACCATTTTACAATTTGGGCCCAAGTTAGAAGCAGAGCCTAAGGTGTAAATTACCGATAGTCCATATCTCGGAAACTATAAGAGATAATGCAATTTGGCAACCGGCAATGTAATTAGCATGCCGAATATTACTTGGAATGTGAATTGGAACGAAATCGCCAATAGATAAGACCATTTTACAATTTGGGCCCAAGTTAGAAGCAGAGCCTAAGGTGTAAATTATCGATAGCCCATATCTCGGAAACTATAATAGATAATGCAATTTGGCAACCGGCAATGTAATTAGCATGCCGAATATTACTTGGAATGTGAATTGGAACGAAATCGCCAATAGATAAGACCATTTTACAATTTGGGCCCAAGTTAGGAGCAGAGCCTAAGGTGTAAATTATCGATAGTCCATATCTCGGAAACTATAAGAGATAATGCACTTTGGCAACCGGCAATGTAATTAGCATGCCGAATATTACTTGGAATGTGAATTGGAACGAAATCGCCAATAGATAAGACCATTTTACAATTTGGGCCCAAGTTAGAAGCAGAGCCTAAGGTGTAAATTATCGATAGTCCATATCTCGGAAACTATAAGAGATAATGCAATTTGGCAACCGGCAATGTAATTAGCATGCCGAATATTACTTGGAATGTGAATTGGAACGAAATCGCCATTAGATAAGACCATTTTACAATTTGGGCCCAAGTTAGAAGCAGAGCCTAAGGTGTAAATTATCGATAGTCCATATCTCGGAAACTATAAGAGATAATGCACTTTGGCAACCGGCAATGTAATTAGCATGCCGAATATTACTTGGAATGTGAATTGGAACGAAATCGCCAATAGATAAGACCATTTTACAATTTGGGCCCAAGTTAGAAGCAGAGCCTAAGGTGTAAATTATTGATAGTCCATATCTCGGAAACTATAAGAGATAATGCAATTTCGCAACCGGCAATGTAATTAGCATGCCGAATATCACTTGGAATGTGAATTGGGACGAAATCGCCAATAGATAAGACCATTTTACAATTTGGGCCCAAGTTAGAAGCAGAGCCTAAGGTGTAAATTATCGATAGTCCATATCTCGGAAACTATAAGAGATAATGCAATTTGGCAACCGGCAATGTAATTAGCATGCCGAATATTACTTGGAATGTGAATTGGAACGAAATCGCCAATAGATAAGACCATTTTACAATTTGGGCCCAAGTTAGAAGCAGAGCCTAAGATGTAAATTATCGATAGTCCATATCTTGGAAACTATAAGAGATAATGCAATTTGGCAACCGGCAATGTAATTAGCATGCCGAATATTACTTGGAATGTGAATTGGAACGAAATCGCCAATAGATAAGACCATTTTACAATTTGGGCCCAAGTTAGAAGCAGAGCCTAAGGTGTAAATTATCGATAGTCCATATCTCGGAAACTATAAGAGATAATTCAATTTTGCAACCGGCAATGTAATTAGCATGCCGGATATTACTTGGAATGTGAATTGGGACGAAATCGCCAATAGATAAGACCATTTTACAATTTGGGCCCAAGTTAGAAGCAGAGCCTAAGGTGTAAATTATCGATAGTCCATATATCGGAAACTATAAGAGATAATGCAATTTGGCAACCGGCAATGTAATTAGCATGCCGAATATTACTTGGAATGTGAATTGGAACGAAATCGCCAATAGATAAGACGATTTTACAATTTGGGCCCAAGTTAGAAGCAGAGCCTAAGATGTAAATTATCGATAGTCCGTATCTCGGAAACTATAAGAGATAATGCAATATGGCAACCGGCAATGTAATTAGCATGCCGAATATTACTTGGAATGTGAATTGGAACGAAATCGCCAATAGATAAGACCATTTTACAATTTGGGCCCAAGTTAGAAGCAGAGCCTAAGGTGTAAATTATCGATAGTCCATATCTCGGAAACTATAAGAGATAATGCAATTTGGCAACCGGCAATGTAATTAGCATGCCGAATATTACTTGGAATGTGAATTGGAACGAAATCGCCAATAGGTAAGACCATTTTACAATTTGGGCCCAAGTTAGAAGCAGAGCCTAAGGTGTAAATTATCGATAGTCCATATCTCGGAAACTATAAGAGATAATGCAATTTGGCAACCGGCAATGTAATTAGCATGCCGAATATTACTTGGAATGTGAATTGGAACGAAATCGCCAATAGATAAGACGATTTTACAATTTGGGCCCAAGTTAGAAGCAGAGCCTAAGGTGTAAATTATCGATAGTCCATATCTCGAAAACTATAAGAGATAATGCAATTTGGCAACCGGCAATGTAATTAGCATGCCGAATATTACTTGGAATGTGAATTGGAACGAAATCGCCAATAGAGAAGACCATTTTACAATTTGGGCCCAAGTTAGAAGCAGAGCCTAAGGTGTAAATTATCGATAGTCCATATCTCGGAAACTATAAGAGATAATGCAATTTGGCAAACGGCAATGTAATTAGCATGCCGAATATTACTTGGAATGTGAATTGGAACGAAATCGCCAATAGAGAAGACCATTTTACAATTTGGGCCCAAGTTAGAAGCAGAGCCTAAGGTGTAAATTATCGATAGTCCATATCTCGGAAACTATAAGATATAATGCAATTTGGCAACCGGCAATGTAATTAGCATGCCGAATATTACTTGGAATGTGAATTGGAACGAAATCGCCAATAGATAAGACCATTTTACAATTTGGGCCCAAGTTAGAAGCAGAGCCTAAGGTGTAAATTATCGATAGTCCATATCTCGGAAACTATAAGAGATAATGCAATTTGGCAACCGGCAATGTAATTAGCATGCCGAATATTACTTGGAATGTGAATTGGAACGAAATCGCCAATAGAGAAGACCATTTTACAATTTGGGCCCAAGTTAGAAGCAGAGCCTAAGGTGTAAATTATCGATAGTCCATATCTCGGAAACTATAAGAGATAATGCAATTTGGCAACCGGCAATGTAATTAGCATGCCGAATAATACTCGGAATGTGAATTGGAACGTAATCGCCAATAGATAAGACCATTTTACAATTTGGGCCCAAGTTAGAAGCAGAGCCTAAGGTGTAAATTATCGATAGTCCATATCTCGGAAACTATAAGAGATAATTCAATTTGGCAACCGGCAATGTAATTAGCATGCCGGATATTACTTGGAATGTGAATTGGAACGAAATCGCCAATAGATAAGACCATTTTACAATTTGGGCCCAAGTTAGAAGCAGAGCCTAAGGTGTAAATTATCGATAGTCCATATCTCGGAAACTATAAGAGATAATGCAATTTGGCAACCGGCAACGTAATTAGCATGCCGAATATTACTTGGAATGTGAATTGGAACCAAATCGCCAATAGATAAGACGATTTTACAATTTGGGCCCAAGTTAGAAGCAGAGCCTAAAATGTAAATTATCGATAGTCCATATCTCGGAAACTATAAGAGATAATGCAATTTGGCAACCGGCAATGTAATTAGCATGCCGAATATTACTTGGAATGTGAATTGGAACGAAATCGCCAATAGATAAGACCATTTTACAAGTTGGGCCCAAGTTAGAAGCAGAGCCTAAGGTGTAAATTATCGATAGTCCATATCTCGGAAACTATAAGAGATAATGCAATTTGGCAACCGGCAATGTAATTAGCAAGCCGAATATTACTTGGAATGTGAATTGGAACGAAATCGCCAATAGGTAAGACCATTTTACAATTTGGGCCCAAGTTAGAAGCAGAGCCTAAGGTGTAAATTATCGATAGTCCATATCTCGGAAACTATAAGAGATAATTCAATTTGGCAACCGGCAATGTAATTAGCATGCCGGATATTACTTGGAATGTGAATTGGAACGAAATCGCCAATAGATAAGACCATTTTACAATTTGGGCCCAAGTTAGAAGCAGAGTCTAAGGTGTAAATTACCGATAGTCCATATCTCGGAAACTATAAGAGATAATGCAATTTGGCAACCGGCAATGTAATTAGCATGCCGAATATTACTTGGAATGTGAATTGGAACGAAATCGCCAATAGAGAAGACCATTTTACAATTTGGGCCCAAGTTAGAAGCAGAGCCTAAGGTGTAAATTATCGATAGTCCATATCTCGGAAACTATAAGAGATAATGCAATTTGGCAAACGGCAATGTAATTAGCATGCCGAATATTACTTGGAATGTGAATTGGAACGAAATCGCCAATAGAGAAGACCATTTTACAATTTGGGCCCAAGTTAGAAGTAGAGCCTAAGGTGTAAATTATCGATAGTCCATATCTCGGAAACTATAAGAGATAATGCAATTTGGCAACCGGCAATGTAATTAGCATGCCGAATATTACTTGGAATGTGAATTGGAACGAAATCGCCAATAGATAAGACCATTTTACAATTTGGGCCCAAGTTAGAAGCAGAGCCTAAGGTGTAAATTATCGATAGTCCATATCTCGGAAACTATAAGAGATAATGCAATTTGGCAACCGGCAATGTAATTAGCATGCCGAATATTACTTGGAATGTGAATTGGAACGAAATCGCCAATAGAGAAGACCATTTTACAATTTGGGCCCAAGTTAGAAGCAGAGCCTAAGGTGTAAATTATCGATAGTCCATATCTCGGAAACTATAAGAGATAATGCAATTTGGCAACCGGCAATGTAATTAGCATGCCGAATATTACTTGGAATGTGAATTGGAACGAAATCGCCAATAGATAAGACGATTTTACAATTTGGGCCCAAGTTAGAAGCAGAGCCTAAGGTGTAAATTATCGATAGACCATAACTCGGAAACTATAAGAGATAATGCAATTTGGCAACCGGCAATGTAATTAGCAAGCCGAATATTACTTGGAATGTGAATTGGAACGAAATCGCCAATAGGTAAGACCATTTTACAATTTGGGCCCAAGTTAGAAGCAGAGCCTAAGGTGTAAATTATCGATAGTCCATATCTCGGAAACTATAAGAGATAATTCAATTTGGCAACCGGCAATGTAATTAGCATGCCGGATATTACTTGGAATGTGAATTGGAACGAAATCGCCAATAGATAAGACCATTTTACAATATGGGCCCAAGTTAGAAGCAGAGCCTAAGGTGTAAATTACCGATAGTCCATATCTCGGAAACTATAAGAGATAATGCAATTTGGCAACCGGCAATGTAATTAGCATGCCGAATATTACTTGGAATGTGAATTGGAACGAAATCGCCAATAGATAAGACGATTTTACAATTTGGGCCCAAGTTAGAAGCAGAGCCTAAGGTGTAAATTATCGATAGTCCATATCTCGGAAACTATAAGAGATAATGCAATTTGGCAACCGGCAATGTAATTAGCATGCCGAATATTACTTGGAATGTGAATTGGAACGAAATCGCCAATAGAGAAGACCATTTTACAATTTGGGCCCAAGTTAGATGCAGAGCCTAAGGTGTAAATTATCGATAGTCCATATCTCGGAAACTATAAGAGATAATGCAATTTGGCAACCGGCAATGTAATTAGCATGCCGAATATTACTTGGAATGTGAATTGGAACGAAATCGCCAATAGAGAAGACCATTTTACAATTTGGGCCCAAGTTAGAAGCAGAGCCTAAGGTGTAAATTATCGATAGTCCATATCTCGGAAACTATAAGAGATAATGCAATTTGGCAACCGGCAATGTAATTAGCATGCCGAATATTACTTGGAATGTGAATTGGAACGAAATCGCCAATAGATAAGACCATTTTACAATTTGGGCCCAAGTTAGAAGCAGAGCCTAAGGTGTAAATTATCGATAGTCCATATCTCGGAAACTATAAGAGATAATGCAATTTGGCAACCGGCAATGTAATTAGCATGCCGAATATTACTTGGAATGTGAATTGGAACGAAATCGCCAATAGATAAGACCATTTTACAATTTGGGCCCAAGTTAGAAGCAGAGCCTAAGGTGTAAATTATCGATAGTCCATATCTCGGAAACTATAAGAGATAATTCAATTTGGCAACCGGCAATGTAATTAGCATGCCGGATATTACTTGGAATGTGAATTGGAACGAAATCGCCAATAGATAAGACCATTTTACAATTTGGGCCCAAGTTAGAAGCAGAGCCTAAGGTGTAAATTATCGATAGTCCATATCTCGGAAACTATAAGAGATAATGCAATTTGGCAACCGGCAATGTAATTAGCATGCCGAATATTACTTGGAATGTGAATTGGAACGAAATCGCCAATAGATAAGACGATTTTACAATTTGGGCCCAAGTTAGAAGCAGAGCCTAAGATGTAAATTATCGATAGTCCATATCTCGGAAACTATAAGAGATAATGCAATTTGGCAACCGGCAATGTAATTAGCATGCCGAATATTACTTGGAATGTGAATTGGAACGAAATCGCCAATAGATAAGACCATTTTACAATTTGGGCCCAAGTTAGAAGCAGAGCCTAAGGTGTAAATTATCGATAGTCCATATCTCGGAAACTATAAGAGATAATGCACTTTGGCAACCGGCAATGTAATTAGCATGCCGAATATTACTTGGAATGTGAATTGGAACGAAATCGCCAATAGATAAGACCATTTTACAATTTGGGCCCAAGTTAGAAGCAGAGCCTAAGGTGTAAATTATTGATAGTCCATATCTCGGAAACTATAAGAGATAATGCAATTTCGCAACCGGCAATGTAATTAGCATGCCGAATATCACTTGGAATGTGAATTGGGACGAAATCGCCAATAGATAAGACCATTTTACAATTTGGGTCCAAGTTAGAAGCAGAGCCTAAGGTGTAAATTATCGATAGTCCATATCTCGGAAACTATAAGAGATAATTCAATTTGGCAACCGGCAATGTAATTAGCATGCCGGATATTACTTGGAATGTGAATTGGAACGAAATCGCCAATAGATAAGACCATTTTACAATATGGGCCCAAGTTAGAAGCAGAGCCTAAGGTGTAAATTACCGATAGTCCATATCTCGGAAACTATAAGAGATAATGCAATTTGGCAACCGGCAATGTAATTAGCATGCCGAATATTACTTGGAATGTGAATTGGAACGAAATCGCCAATAGATAAGACGATTTTACAATTTGGGCCCAAGTTAGAAGCAGAGCCTAAGGTGTAAATTATCGATAGTCCATATCTCGGAAACTATAAGAGATAATGCAATTTGGCAACCGGCAATGTAATTAGCATGCCGAATATTACTTGGAATGTGAATTGGAACGAAATCGCCAATAGAGAAGACCATTTTACAATTTGGGCCCAAGTTAGATGCAGAGCCTAAGGTGTAAATTATCGATAGTCCATATCTCGGAAACTATAAGAGATAATGCAATTTGGCAACCGGCAATGTAATTAGCATGCCGAATATTACTTGGAATGTGAATTGGAACGAAATCGCCAATAGAGAAGACCATTTTACAATTTGGGCCCAAGTTAGAAGCAGAGCCTAAGGTGTAAATTATCGATAGTCCATATCTCGGAAACTATAAGAGATAATGCAATTTGGCAACCGGCAATGTAATTAGCATGCCGAATATTACTTGGAATGTGAATTGGAACGAAATCGCCAATAGATAAGACCATTTTACAATTTGGGCCCAAGTTAGAAGCAGAGCCTAAGGTGTAAATTATTGATAGTCCATATCTCGGAAACTATAAGAGATAATGCAATTTCGCAACCGGCAATGTAATTAGCATGCCGAATATTACTTGGAATGTGAATTGGAACGAAATCGCCAATAGATAAGACCATTTTACAATTTGGGCCCAAGTTAGAAGCAGAGCCTAAGGTGTAAATTATCGATAGTCCATATCTCGGAAACTATAAGAGATAATTCAATTTGGCAACCGGCAATGTAATTAGCATGCCGGATATTACTTGGAATGTGAATTGGAACGAAATCGCCAATAGATAAGACCATTTTACAATATGGGCCCAAGTTAGAAGCAGAGCCTAAGGTGTAAATTACCGATAGTCCATATCTCGGAAACTATAAGAGATAATGCAATTTGGCAACCGGCAATGTAATTAGCATGCCGAATATTACTTGGAATGTGAATTGGAACGAAATCGCCAATAGAGAAGACCATTTTACAATTTGGGCCCAAGTTAGATGCAGAGCCTAAGGTGTAAATTATCGATAGTCCATATCTCGGAAACTATAAGAGATAATGCAATTTGGCAACCGGCAATGTAATTAGCATGCCGAATATTACTTGGAATGTGAATTGGAACGAAATCGCCAATAGAGAAGACCATTTTACAATTTGGGCCCAAGTTAGAAGCAGAGCCTAAGGTGTAAATTATCGATAGTCCATATCTCGGAAACTATAAGAGATAATGCAATTTGGCAACCGGCAATGTAATTAGCATGCCGAATATTACTTGGAATGTGAATTGGAACGAAATCGCCAATAGAGAAGACCATTTTACAATTTGGGCCCAAGTTAGATGCAGAGCCTAAGGTGTAAATTATCGATAGTCCATATCTCGGAAACTATAAGAGATAATGCAATTTGGCAACCGGCAATGTAATTAGCATGCCGAATATTACTTGGAATGTGAATTGGAACGAAATCGCCAATAGAGAAGACCATTTTACAATTTGGGCCCAAGTTAGAAGCAGAGCCTAAGGTGTAAATTATCGATAGTCCATATCTCGGAAACTATAAGAGATAATGCAATTTGGCAACCGGCAATGTAATTAGCATGCCGAATATTACTTGGAATGTGAATTGGAACGAAATCGCCAATAGATAAGACCATTTTACAATTTGGGCCCAAGTTAGAAGCAGAGCCTAAGGTGTAAATTATCGATAGTCCATATCTCGGAAACTATAAGAGATAATGCAATTTGGCAACCGGCAATGTAATTAGCATGCCGAATATTACTTGGAATGTGAATTGGAACGAAATCGCCAATAGATAAGACCATTTTACAATTTGGGCCCAAGTTAGAAGCAGAGCCTAAGGTGTAAATTATCGATAGTCCATATCTCGGAAACTATAAGAGATAATTCAATTTGGCAACCGGCAATGTAATTAGCATGCCGGATATTACTTGGAATGTGAATTGGAACGAAATCGCCAATAGATAAGACCATTTTACAATTTGGGCCCAAGTTAGAAGCAGAGCCTAAGGTGTAAATTATCGATAGTCCATATCTCGGAAACTATAAGAGATAATGCAATTTGGCAACCGGCAATGTAATTAGCATGCCGAATATTACTTGGAATGTGAATTGGAACGAAATCGCCAATAGATAAGACGATTTTACAATTTGGGCCCAAGTTAGAAGCAGAGCCTAAGATGTAAATTATCGATAGTCCATATCTCGGAAACTATAAGAGATAATGCAATTTGGCAACCGGCAATGTAATTAGCATGCCGAATATTACTTGGAATGTGAATTGGAACGAAATCGCCAATAGATAAGACCATTTTACAATTTGGGCCCAAGTTAGAAGCAGAGCCTAAGGTGTAAATTATCGATAGTCCATATCTCGGAAACTATAAGAGATAATGCAATTTGGCAACCGGCAATGTAATTAGCATGCCGAATATTACTTGGAATGTGAATTGGAACGAAATCGCCAATAGGTAAGACCATTTTACAATTTGGGCCCAAGTTAGAAGCAGAGCCTAAGGTGTAAATTATCGATAGTCCATATCTCGGAAACTATAAGAGATAATTCAATTTGGCAACCGGCAATGTAATTAGCATGCCGGATATTACTTGGAATGTGAATTGGAACGAAATCGCCAATAGATAAGTCCATTTTACAATTTGGGCCCAAGTTAGAAGCAGAGCCTAAGGTGTAAATTACCGATAGTCCATATCTCGGAAACTATAAGAGATAATGCAATTTGGCAACCGGCAATGTAATTAGCATGCCGAATATTACTTGGAATGTGAATTGGAACGAAATCGCCAATAGATAAGACCATTTTACAATTTGGGCCCAAGTTAGAAGCAGAGCCTAAGGTGTAAATTATCGATAGCCCATATCTCGGAAACTATAATAGATAATGCAATTTGGCAACCGGCAATGTAATTAGCATGCCGAATATTACTTGGAATGTGAATTGGAACGAAATCGCCAATAGATAAGACCATTTTACAATTTGGGCCCAAGTTAGGAGCAGAGCCTAAGGTGTAAATTATCGATAGTCCATATCTCGGAAACTATAAGAGATAATGCACTTTGGCAACCGGCAATGTAATTAGCATGCCGAATATTACTTGGAATGTGAATTGGAACGAAATCGCCAATAGATAAGACCATTTTACAATTTGGGCCCAAGTTAGAAGCAGAGCCTAAGGTGTAAATTATCGATAGTCCATATCTCGGAAACTATAAGAGATAATGCAATTTGGCAACCGGCAATGTAATTAGCATGCCGAATATTACTTGGAATGTGAATTGGAACGAAATCGCCAATAGATAAGACCATTTTACAATTTGGGCCGAAGTTAGAAGCAGAGCCTAAGGTGTAAATTATCGATAGTCCATATCTCGGAAACTATAAGAGATAATGCACTTTGGCAACCGGCAATGTAATTAGCATGCCGAATATTACTTGGAATGTGAATTGGAACGAAATCGCCAATAGATAAGACCATTTTACAATTTGGGCCCAAGTTAGAAGCAGAGCCTAAGGTGTAAATTATTGATAGTCCATATCTCGGAAACTATAAGAGATAATGCAATTTCGCAACCGGCAATGTAATTAGCATGCCGAATATCACTTGGAATGTGAATTGGGACGAAATCGCCAATAGATAAGACCATTTTACAATTTGGGCCCAAGTTAGAAGCAGAGCCTAAGCTGTAAATTATCGATAGTCCATATCTCGGAAACTATAAGAGATAATGCAATTTGGCAACCGGCAATGTAATTAGCATGCCGAATATTACTTGGAATGTGAATTGGAACGAAATCGCCAATAGATAAGACCATTTTACAATTTGGGCCCAAGTTAGAAGCAGAGCCTAAGATGTAAATTATCGATAGTCCATATCTCGGAAACTATAAGAGATAATGCAATTTGGCAACCGGCAATGTAATTAGCATGCCGAATATTACTTGGAATGTGAATTGGAACGAAATCGCCAATAGATAAGACCATTTTACAATTTGGGCCCAAGTTAGAAGCAGAGCCTAAGGTGTAAATTATCGATAGTCCATATCTCGGAAACTATAAGAGATAATGCAATTTGGCAACCGGCAATGTAATTAGCATGCCGAATATTACTTGGAATGTGAATTGGAACGAAATCGCCAATAGGTAAGACCATTTTACAATTTGGGCCCAAGTTAGAAGCAGAGCCTAAGGTGTAAATTATCGATAGTCCATATCTCGGAATCTATAAGAGATAATGCAATTTGGCAACCGGCAATGTAATTAGCATGCCGAATATTACTTGGAATGTGAATTGGAACGAAATCGCCAATAGATAAGACGATTTTACAATTTGGGCCCAAGTTAGAAGCAGAGCCTAAGGTGTAAATTATCGATAGTCCATATCTCGGAAACTATAAGAGATAATGCAATTTGGCAACCGGCAATGTAATTAGCATGCCAAATATTACTTGGAATGTGAATTGGAACGAAATCGCCAATAGAGAAGACCATTTTACAATTTGGGCCCAAGTTAGAAGCAGAGCCTAAGGTGTAAATTATCGATAGTCCATATCTCGGAAACTATAAGAGATAATGCAATTTGGCAACCGGCAATGTAATTAGCATGCCGAATATTACTTGGAATGTGAATTGGAACGAAATCGCCAATAGGTAAGACCATTTTACAATTTGGGCCCAAGTTAGAAGCAGAGCCTAAGGTGTAAATTATCGATAGTCCATATCTCGGAAACTATAAGAGATAATTCAATTTGGCAACCGGCAATGTAATTAGCATGCCGGATATTACTTGGAATGTGAATTGGAACGAAATCGCCAATAGATAAGACCATTTTACAATTTGGGCCCAAGTTAGAAGCAGAGCCTAAGGTGTAAATTACCGATAGTCCATATCTCGGAAACTATAAGAGATAATGCAATTTGGCAACCGGCAATGTAATTAGCATGCCGAATATTACTTGGAATGTGAATTGGAACGAAATCGCCAATAGGTAAGACCATTTTACAATTTGGGCCCAAGTTAGAAGCAGAGCCTAAGGTGTAAATTATCGATAGTCCATATCTCGGAATCTATAAGAGATAATGCAATTTGGCAACCGGCAATGTAATTAGCATGCCGAATATTACTTGGAATGTGAATTGGAACGAAATCGCCAATAGATAAGACGATTTTACAATTTGGGCCCAAGTTAGAAGCAGAGCCTAAGGTGTAAATTATCGATAGTCCATATCTCGGAAACTATAAGAGATAATGCAATTTGGCAACCGGCAATGTAATTAGCATGCCAAATATTACTTGGAATGTGAATTGGAACGAAATCGCCAATAGAGAAGACCATTTTACAATTTGGGCCCAAGTTAGAAGCAGAGCCTAAGGTGTAAATTATCGATAGTCCATATCTCGGAAACTATAAGAGATAATGCAATTTGGCAACCGGCAATGTAATTAGCATGCCGAATATTACTTGGAATGTGAATTGGAACGAAATCGCCAATAGGTAAGACCATTTTACAATTTGGGCCCAAGTTAGAAGCAGAGCCTAAGGTGTAAATTATCGATAGTCCATATCTCGGAAACTATAAGAGATAATTCAATTTGGCAACCGGCAATGTAATTAGCATGCCGGATATTACTTGGAATGTGAATTGGAACGAAATCGCCAATAGATAAGACCATTTTACAATTTGGGCCCAAGTTAGAAGCAGAGCCTAAGGTGTAAATTACCGATAGTCCATATCTCGGAAACTATAAGAGATAATGCAATTTGGCAACCGGCAATGTAATTAGCATGCCGAATATTACTTGGAATGTGAATTGGAACGAAATCGCCAATAGATAAGACCATTTTACAATTTGGGCCCAAGTTAGAAGCAGAGCCTAAGGTGTAAATTATCGATAGCCCATATCTCGGAAACTATAATAGATAATGCAATTTGGCAACCGGCAATGTAATTAGCATGCCGAATATTACTTGGAATGTGAATTGGAACGAAATCGCCAATAGATAAGACCATTTTACAATTTGGGCCCAAGTTAGGAGCAGAGCCTAAGGTGTAAATTATCGATAGTCCATATCTCGGAAACTATAAGAGATAATGCACTTTGGCAACCGGCAATGTAATTAGCATGCCGAATATTACTTGGAATGTGAATTGGAACGAAATCGCCAATAGATAAGACCATTTTACAATTTGGGCCCAAGTTAGAAGCAGAGCCTAAGGTGTAAATTATCGATAGTCCATATCTCGGAAACTATAAGAGATAATGCAATTTGGCAACCGGCAATGTAATTAGCATGCCGAATATTACTTGGAATGTGAATTGGAACGAAATCGCCATTAGATAAGACCATTTTACAATTTGGGCCCAAGTTAGAAGCAGAGCCTAAGGTGTAAATTATCGATAGTCCATATCTCGGAAACTATAAGAGATAATGCACTTTGGCAACCGGCAATGTAATTAGCATGTCGAATATTACTTGGAATGTGAATTGGAACGAAATCGCCAATAGATAAGACCATTTTACAATTTGGGCCCAAGTTAGAAGCAGAGCCTAAGGTGTAAATTATTGATAGTCCATATCTCGGAAACTATAAGAGATAATGCAATTTCGCAACCGGCAATGTAATTAGCATGCCGAATATCACTTGGAATGTGAATTGGGACGAAATCGCCAATAGATAAGACCATTTTACAATTTGGGCCCAAGTTAGAAGCAGAGCCTAAGGTGTAAATTATCGATAGTCCATATCTCGGAAACTATAAGAGATAATGCAATTTGGCAACCGGCAATGTAATTAGCATGCCGAATATTACTTGGAATGTGAATTGGAACGAAATCGCCAATAGATAAGACCATTTTACAATTTGGGCCCAAGTTAGAAGCTGAGCCTAAGATGTAAATTATCGATAGTCCATATCTCGGAAACTATAAGAGATAATGCAATTTGGCAACCGGCAATGTAATTAGCATGCCGAATATTACTTGGAATGTGAATTGGAACGAAATCGCCAATAGGTAAGACCATTTTACAATTTGGGCCCAAGTTAGAAGCAGAGCCTAAGGTGTAAATTATCGATAGTCCATATCTCGGAAACTATAAGAGATAATTCAATTTGGCAACCGGCAATGTAATTAGCATGCCGGATATTACTTGGAATGTGAATTGGAACGAAATCGCCAATAGATAAGACCATTTTACAATTTGGGCCCAAGTTAGAAGCAGAGCCTAAGGTGTAAATTACCGATAGTCCATATCTCGGAAACTATAAGAGATAATGCAATTTGGCAACCGGCAATGTAATTAGCATGCCGAATATTACTTGGAATGTGAATTGGAACGAAATCGCCAATAGATAAGACCATTTTACAATTTGGGCCCAAGTTAGAAGCAGAGCCTAAGGTGTAAATTATCGATAGCCCATATCTCGGAAACTATAATAGATAATGCAATTTGGCAACCGGCAATGTAATTAGCATGCCGAATATTACTTGGAATGTGAATTGGAACGAAATCGCCAATAGATAAGACCATTTTACAATTTGGGCCCAAGTTAGGAGCAGAGCCTAAGGTGTAAATTATCGATAGTCCATATCTCGGAAACTATAAGAGATAATGCACTTTGGCAACCGGCAATGTAATTAGCATGCCGAATATTACTTGGAATGTGAATTGGAACGAAATCGCCAATAGATAAGACCATTTTACAATTTGGGCCCAAGTTAGAAGCAGAGCCTAAGGTGTAAATTATCGATAGTCCATATCTCGGAAACTATAAGAGATAATGCAATTTGGCAACCGGCAATGTAATTAGCATGCCGAATATTACTTGGAATGTGAATTGGAACGAAATCGCCATTAGATAAGACCATTTTACAATTTGGGCCCAAGTTAGAAGCAGAGCCTAAGGTGTAAATTATCGATAGTCCATATCTCGGAAACTATAAGAGATAATGCACTTTGGCAACCGGCAATGTAATTAGCATGCCGAATATTACTTGGAATGTGAATTGGAACGAAATCGCCAATAGATAAGACCATTTTACAATTTGGGCCCAAGTTAGAAGCAGAGCCTAAGGTGTAAATTATTGATAGTCCATATCTCGGAAACTATAAGAGATAATGCAATTTCGCAACCGGCAATGTAATTAGCATGCCGAATATCACTTGGAATGTGAATTGGGACGAAATCGCCAATAGATAAGACCATTTTACAATTTGGGCCCAAGTTAGAAGCAGAGCCTAAGGTGTAAATTATCGATAGTCCATATCTCGGAAACTATAAGAGATAATGCAATTTGGCAACCGGCAATGTAATTAGCATGCCGAATATTACTTGGAATGTGAATTGGAACGAAATCGCCAATAGATAAGACCATTTTACAATTTGGGCCCAAGTTAGAAGCTGAGCCTAAGATGTAAATTATCGATAGTCCATATCTCGGAAACTATAAGAGATAATGCAATTTGGCAACCGGCAATGTAATTAGCATGCCGAATATTACTTGGAATGTGAATTGGAACGAAATCGCCAATAGATAAGACCATTTTACAATTTGGGCCCAAGTTAGAAGCAGAGCCTAAGGTGTAAATTATCGATAGTCCATATCTCGGAAACTATAAGAGATAATTCAATTTGGCAACCGGCAATGTAATTAGCATGCCGGATATTACTTGGAATGTGAATTGGAACGAAATCGCCAATAGATAAGACCATTTTACAATTTGGGCCCAAGTTAGAAGCAGAGCCTAAGGTGTAAATTATCGATAGTCCATATATCGGAAACTATAAGAGATAATGCAATTTGGCAACCGGCAATGTAATTAGCATGCCGAATATTACTTGGAATGTGAATTGGAACGAAATCGCCAATAGATAAGACGATTTTACAATTTGGGCCCAAGTTAGAAGCAGAGCCTAAGATGTAAATTATCGATAGTCCGTATCTCGGAAACTATAAGAGATAATGCAATATGGCAACCGGCAATGTAATTAGCATGCCGAATATTACTTGGAATTTGAATTGGAACGAAATCGCCAATAGATAAGACCATTTTACAATTTGGGCCCAAGTTAGAAGCAGAGCCTAAGGTGTAAATTATCGATAGTCCATATCTCGGAAACTATAAGAGATAATGCAATTTGGCAACCGGCAATGTAATTAGCATGCCGAATATTACTTGGAATGTGAATTGGAACGAAATCGCCAATAGGTAAGACCATTTTACAATTTGGGCCCAAGTTAGAAGCAGAGCCTAAGGTGTAAATTATCGATAGTCCATATCTCGGAAACTATAAGAGATAATGCAATTTGGCAACCGGCAATGTAATTAGCATGCCGAATATTACTTGGAATGTGAATTGGAACGAAATCGCCAATAGATAAGACGATTTTACAATTTGGGCCCAAGTTAGAAGCAGAGCCTAAGGTGTAAATTATCGATAGTCCATATCTCGAAAACTATAAGAGATAATGCAATTTGGCAACCGGCAATGTAATTAGCATGCCGAATATTACTTGGAATGTGAATTGGAACGAAATCGCCAATAGAGAAGACCATTTTACAATTTGGGCCCAAGTTAGAAGCAGAGCCTAAGGTGTAAATTATCGATAGTCCATATCTCGGAAACTATAAGAGATAATGCAATTTGGCAAACGGCAATGTAATTAGCATGCCGAATATTACTTGGAATGTGAATTGGAACGAAATCGCCAATAGAGAAGACCATTTTACAATTTGGGCCCAAGTTAGAAGCAGAGCCTAAGGTGTAAATTATCGATAGTCCATATCTCGGAAACTATAAGATATAATGCAATTTGGCAACCGGCAATGTAATTAGCATGCCGAATATTACTTGGAATGTGAATTGGAACGAAATCGCCAATAGATAAGACCATTTTACAATTTGGGCCCAAGTTAGAAGCAGAGCCTAAGGTGTAAATTATCGATAGTCCATATCTCGGAAACTATAAGAGATAATGCAATTTGGCAACCGGCAATGTAATTAGCATGCCGAATATTACTTGGAATGTGAATTGGAACGAAATCGCCAATAGAGAAGACCATTTTACAATTTGGGCCCAAGTTAGAAGCAGAGCCTAAGGTGTAAATTATCGATAGTCCATATCTCGGAAACTATAAGAGATAATGCAATTTGGCAACCGGCAATGTAATTAGCATGCCGAATAATACTCGGAATGTGAATTGGAACGAAATCGCCAATAGATAAGACCATTTTACAATTTGGGCCCAAGTTAGAAGCAGAGCCTAAGGTGTAAATTATCGATAGTCCATATCTCGGAAACTATAAGAGATAATTCAATTTGGCAACCGGCAATGTAATTAGCATGCCGGATATTACTTGGAATGTGAATTGGAACGAAATCGCCAATAGATAAGACCATTTTACAATTTGGGCCCAAGTTAGAAGCAGAGCCTAAGGTGTAAATTATCGATAGTCCATATCTCGGAAACTATAAGAGATAATGCAATTTGGCAACCGGCAACGTAATTAGCATGCCGAATATTACTTGGAATGTGAATTGGAACCAAATCGCCAATAGATAAGACGATTTTACAATTTGGGCCCAAGTTAGAAGCAGAGCCTAAAATGTAAATTATCGATAGTCCATATCTCGGAAACTATAAGAGATAATGCAATTTGGCAACCGGCAATGTAATTAGCATGCCGAATATTACTTGGAATGTGAATTGGAACGAAATCGCCAATAGATAAGACCATTTTACAAGTTGGGCCCAAGTTAGAAGCAGAGCCTAAGGTGTAAATTATCGATAGTCCATATCTCGGAAACTATAAGAGATAATGCAATTTGGCAACCGGCAATGTAATTAGCAAGCCGAATATTACTTGGAATGTGAATTGGAACGAAATCGCCAATAGGTAAGACCATTTTACAATTTGGGCCCAAGTTAGAAGCAGAGCCTAAGGTGTAAATTATCGATAGTCCATATCTCGGAAACTATAAGAGATAATTCAATTTGGCAACCGGCAATGTAATTAGCATGCCGGATATTACTTGGAATGTGAATTGGAACGAAATCGCCAATAGATAAGACCATTTTACAATTTGGGCCCAAGTTAGAAGCAGAGTCTAAGGTGTAAATTACCGATAGTCCATATCTCGGAAACTATAAGAGATAATGCAATTTGGCAACCGGCAATGTAATTAGCATGCCGAATATTACTTGGAATGTGAATTGGAACGAAATCGCCAATAGAGAAGACCATTTTACAATTTGGGCCCAAGTTAGAAGCAGAGCCTAAGGTGTAAATTATCGATAGTCCATATCTCGGAAACTATAAGAGATAATGCAATTTGGCAAACGGCAATGTAATTAGCATGCCGAATATTACTTGGAATGTGAATTGGAACGAAATCGCCAATAGAGAAGACCATTTTACAATTTGGGCCCAAGTTAGAAGTAGAGCCTAAGGTGTAAATTATCGATAGTCCATATCTCGGAAACTATAAGAGATAATGCAATTTGGCAACCGGCAATGTAATTAGCATGCCGAATATTACTTGGAATGTGAATTGGAACGAAATCGCCAATAGATAAGACCATTTTACAATTTGGGCCCAAGTTAGAAGCAGAGCCTAAGGTGTAAATTATCGATAGTCCATATCTCGGAAACTATAAGAGATAATTCAATTTGGCAACCGGCAATGTAATTAGCATGCCGGATATTACTTGGAATGTGAATTGGAACGAAATCGCCAATAGATAAGACCATTTTACAATATGGGCCCAAGTTAGAAGCAGAGCCTAAGGTGTAAATTACCGATAGTCCATATCTCGGAAACTATAAGAGATAATGCAATTTGGCAACCGGCAATGTAATTAGCATGCCGAATATTACTTGGAATGTGAATTGGAACGAAATCGCCAATAGATAAGACGATTTTACAATTTGGGCCCAAGTTAGAAGCAGAGCCTAAGGTGTAAATTATCGATAGTCCATATCTCGGAAACTATAAGAGATAATGCAATTTGGCAACCGGCAATGTAATTAGCATGCCGAATATTACTTGGAATGTGAATTGGAACGAAATCGCCAATAGAGAAGACCATTTTACAATTTGGGCCCAAGTTAGAAGCAGAGCCTAAGGTGTAAATTATCGATAGTCCATATCTCGGAAACTATAAGAGATAATGCAATTTGGCAACCGGCAATGTAATTAGCATGCCGAATATTACTTGGAATGTGAATTGGAACGAAATCGCCAATAGAGAAGACCATTTTACAATTTGGGCCCAAGTTAGATGCAGAGCCTAAGGTGTAAATTATCGATAGTCCATATCTCGGAAACTATAAGAGATAATGCAATTTGGCAACCGGCAATGTAATTAGCATGCCGAATATTACTTGGAATGTGAATTGGAACGAAATCGCCAATAGAGAAGACCATTTTACAATTTGGGCCCAAGTTAGAAGCAGAGCCTAAGGTGTAAATTATCGATAGTCCATATCTCGGAAACTATAAGAGATAATGCAATTTGGCAACCGGCAATGTAATTAGCATGCCGAATATTACTTGGAATGTGAATTGGAACGAAATCGCCAATAGATAAGACCATTTTACAATTTGGGCCCAAGTTAGAAGCAGAGCCTAAGGTGTAAATTATCGATAGTCCATATCTCGGAAACTATAAGAGATAATGCACTTTGGCAACCGGCAATGTAATTAGCATGCCGAATATTACTTGGAATGTGAATTGGAACGAAATCGCCAATAGATAAGACCATTTTACAATTTGGGCCCAAGTTAGAAGCAGAGCCTAAGGTGTAAATTATTGATAGTCCATATCTCGGAAACTATAAGAGATAATGCAATTTCGCAACCGGCAATGTAATTAGCATGCCGAATATCACTTGGAATGTGAATTGGGACGAAATCGCCAATAGATAAGACCATTTTACAATTTGGGCCCAAGTTAGAAGCAGAGCCTAAGGTGTAAATTATCGATAGTCCATACCTGGAAACTATAAGAGATAATGCAATTTGGCAACCGGCAATGTAATTAGCATGCCGAATATTACTTGGAATGTGAATTGGAACGAAATCGCCAATAGAGAAGACCATTTTACAATTTGGGCCCAAGTTAGAAGCAGAGCCTAAGGTGTAAATTATCGATAGTCCATATCTCGGAAACTATAAGAGATAATGCAATTTGGCAACCGGCAATGTAATTAGCATGCCGAATAATACTCGGAATGTGAATTGGAACGAAATCGCCAATAGATAAGACCATTTTACAATTTGGGCCCAAGTTAGAAGCAGAGCCTAAGGTGTAAATTATCGATAGTCCATATCTCGGAAACTATAAGAGATAATTCAATTTGGCAACCGGCAATGTAATTAGCATGCCGGATATTACTTGGAATGTGAATTGGAACGAAATCGCCAATAGATAAGACCATTTTACAATTTGGGCCCAAGTTAGAAGCAGAGCCTAAGGTGTAAATTATCGATAGTCCATATCTCGGAAACTATAAGAGATAATGCAATTTGGCAACCGGCAACGTAATTAGCATGCCGAATATTACTTGGAATGTGAATTGGAACCAAATCGCCAATAGATAAGACGATTTTACAATTTGGGCCCAAGTTAGAAGCAGAGCCTAAAATGTAAATTATCGATAGTCCATATCTCGGAAACTATAAGAGATAATGCAATTTGGCAACCGGCAATGTAATTAGCATGCCGAATATTACTTGGAATGTGAATTGGAACGAAATCGCCAATAGATAAGACCATTTTACAAGTTGGGCCCAAGTTAGAAGCAGAGCCTAAGGTGTAAATTATCGATAGTCCATATCTCGGAAACTATAAGAGATAATGCAATTTGGCAACCGGCAATGTAATTAGCAAGCCGAATATTACTTGGAATGTGAATTGGAACGAAATCGCCAATAGGTAAGACCATTTTACAATTTGGGCCCAAGTTAGAAGCAGAGCCTAAGGTGTAAATTATCGATAGTCCATATCTCGGAAACTATAAGAGATAATTCAATTTGGCAACCGGCAATGTAATTAGCATGCCGGATATTACTTGGAATGTGAATTGGAACGAAATCGCCAATAGATAAGACCATTTTACAATTTGGGCCCAAGTTAGAAGCAGAGTCTAAGGTGTAAATTACCGATAGTCCATATCTCGGAAACTATAAGAGATAATGCAATTTGGCAACCGGCAATGTAATTAGCATGCCGAATATTACTTGGAATGTGAATTGGAACGAAATCGCCAATAGAGAAGACCATTTTACAATTTGGGCCCAAGTTAGAAGCAGAGCCTAAGGTGTAAATTATCGATAGTCCATATCTCGGAAACTATAAGAGATAATGCAATTTGGCAAACGGCAATGTAATTAGCATGCCGAATATTACTTGGAATGTGAATTGGAACGAAATCGCCAATAGAGAAGACCATTTTACAATTTGGGCCCAAGTTAGAAGTAGAGCCTAAGGTGTAAATTATCGATAGTCCATATCTCGGAAACTATAAGAGATAATGCAATTTGGCAACCGGCAATGTAATTAGCATGCCGAATATTACTTGGAATGTGAATTGGAACGAAATCGCCAATAGATAAGACCATTTTACAATTTGGGCCCAAGTTAGAAGCAGAGCCTAAGGTGTAAATTATCGATAGTCCATATCTCGGAAACTATAAGAGATAATGCAATTTGGCAACCGGCAATGTAATTAGCATGCCGAATATTACTTGGAATGTGAATTGGAACGAAATCGCCAATAGAGAAGACCATTTTACAATTTGGGCCCAAGTTAGAAGCAGAGCCTAAGGTGTAAATTATCGATAGTCCATATCTCGGAAACTATAAGAGATAATGCAATTTGGCAACCGGCAATGTAATTAGCATGCCGAATATTACTTGGAATGTGAATTGGAACGAAATCGCCAATAGATAAGACGATTTTACAATTTGGGCCCAAGTTAGAAGCAGAGCCTAAGGTGTAAATTATCGATAGACCATATCTCGGAAACTATAAGAGATAATGCAATTTGGCAACCGGCAATGTAATTAGCAAGCCGAACATTACTTGGAATGTGAATTGGAACGAAATCGCCAATAGGTAAGACCATTTTACAATTTGGGCCCAAGTTAGAAGCAGAGCCTAAGGTGTAAATTATCGATAGTCCATATCTCGGAAACTATAAGAGATAATTCAATTTGGCAACCGGCAATGTAATTAGCATGCCGGATATTACTTGGAATGTGAATTGGAACGAAATCGCCAATAGATAAGACCATTTTACAATATGGGCCCAAGTTAGAAGCAGAGCCTAAGGTGTAAATTACCGATAGTCCATATCTCGGAAACTATAAGAGATAATGCAATTTGGCAACCGGCAATGTAATTAGCATGGTGAATATTACTTGGAATGTGAATTGGAACGAAATCGCCAATAGATAAGACGATTTTACAATTTGGGCCCAAGTTAGAAGCAGAGCCTAAGGTGTAAATTATCGATAGTCCATATCTCGGAAACTATAAGAGATAATGCAATTTGGCAACCGGCAATGTAATCAGCATGCCGAATATTACTTGGAATGTGAATTGGAACGAAATCGCCAATAGAGAAGACCATTTTACAATTTGGGCCCAAGTTAGATGCAGAGCCTAAGGTGTAAATTATCGATAGTCCATATCTCGGAAACTATAAGAGATAATGCAATTTGGCAACCGGCAATGTAATTAGCATGCCGAATATTACTTGGAATGTGAATTGGAACGAAATCGCCAATAGAGAAGACCATTTTACAATTTGGGCCCAAGTTAGAAGCAGAGCCTAAGGTGTAAATTATCGATAGTCCATATCTCGGAAACTATAAGAGATAATGCAATTTGGCAACCGGCAATGTAATTAGCATGCCGAATATTACTTGGAATTTGAATTGGAACGAAATCGCCAATAGATAGGACCATTTTACAATTTGGGCCCAAGTTAGAAGCAGAGCCTAAGGTGTAAATTATCGATAGTCCATATCTCGGAAACTATAAGAGATAATGCAATTTGGCAACCGGCAATGTAATTAGCATGCCGAATATTACTTGGAATGTGAATTGGAACGAAATCGCCAATAGATAAGACCATTTTACAATTTGGGCCCAAGTTAGAAGCAGAGCCTAAGGTGTAAATTATCGATAGTCCATATCTCGGAAACTATAAGAGATAATTCAATTTGGCAACCGGCAATGTAATTAGCATGCCGGATATTACTTGGAATGTGAATTGGAACGAAATCGCCAATAGATAAGACCATTTTACAATTTGGGCCCAAGTTAGAAGCAGAGCCTAAGGTGTAAATTATCGATAGTCCATATCTCGGAAACTATAAGAGATAATGCAATTTGGCAACCGGCAATGTAATTAGCATGCCGAATATTACTTGGAATGTGAATTGGAACGAAATCGCCAATAGATAAGACGATTTTACAATTTGGGCCCAAGTTAGAAGCAGAGCCTAAGATGTAAATTATCGATAGTCCATATCTCGGAAACTATAAGAGATAATGCAATTTGGCAACCGGCAATGTAATTAGCATGCCGAATATTACTTGGAATGTGAATTGGAACGAAATCGCCAATAGATAAGACCATTTTACAATTTGGGCCCAAGTTAGAAGCAGAGCCTAAGGTGTAAATTATCGATAGTCCATATCTCGGAAACTATAAGAGATAATGCACTTTGGCAACCGGCAATGTAATTAGCATGCCGAATATTACTTGGAATGTGAATTGGAACGAAATCGCCAATAGATAAGACCATTTTACAATTTGGGCCCAAGTTAGAAGCAGAGCCTAAGGTGTAAATTATTGATAGTCCATATCTCGGAAACTATAAGAGATAATGCAATTTCGCAACCGGCAATGTAATTAGCATGCCGAATATCACTTGGAATGTGAATTGGGACGAAATCGCCAATAGATAAGACCATTTTACAATTTGGGCCCAAGTTAGAAGCAGAGCCTAAGGTGTAAATTATCGATAGTCCATATCTCGGAAACTATAAGAGATAATTCAATTTGGCAACCGGCAATGTAATTAGCATGCCGGATATTACTTGGAATGTGAATTGGAACGAAATCGCCAATAGATAAGACCATTTTACAATATGGGCCCAAGTTAGAAGCAGAGCCTAAGGTGTAAATTACCGATAGTCCATATCTCGGAAACTATAAGAGATAATTCAATTTGGCAACCGGCAATGTAATTAGCATGCCGAATATTACTTGGAATGTGAATTGGAACGAAATCGCCAATAGATAAGACGATTTTACAATTTGGGCCCAAGTTAGAAGCAGAGCCTAAGGTGTAAATTATCGATAGTCCATATCTCGGAAACTATAAGAGATAATGCAATTTGGCAACCGGCAATGTAATTAGCATGCCGAATATTACTTGGAATGTGAATTGGAACGAAATCGCCAATAGAGAAGACCATTTTACAATTTGGGCCCAAGTTAGATGCAGAGCCTAAGGTGTAAATTATCGATAGTCCATATATCGGAAACTATAAGAGATAATGCAATTTGGCAACCGGCAATGTAATTAGCATGCCGAATATTACTTGGAATGTGAATTGGAACGAAATCGCCAATAGAGAAGACCATTTTACAATTTGGGCCCAAGTTAGAAGCAGAGCCTAAGGTGTAAATTATCGATAGTCCATATCTCGGAAACTATAAGAGATAATGCAATTTGGCAACCGGCAATGTAATTAGCATGCCGAATATTACTTGGAATTTGAATTGGAACGAAATCGCCAATAGATAGGACCATTTTACAATTTGGGCCCAAGTTAGAAGCAGAGCCTAAGGTGTAAATTATCGATAGTCCATATCTCGGAAACTATAAGAGATAATGCAATTTGGCAACCGGCAATGTAATTAGCATGCCGAATATTACTTGGAATGTGAATTGGAACGAAATCGCCAATAGATAAGACCATTTTACAATTTGGGCCCAAGTTAGAAGCAGAGCCTAAGGTGTAAATTATCGATAGTCCATATCTCGGAAACTATAAGAGATAATTCAATTTGGCAACCGGCAATGTAATTAGCATGCCGGATATTACTTGGAATGTGAATTGGAACGAAATCGCCAATAGATAAGACCATTTTACAATTTGGGCCCAAGTTAGAAGCAGAGCCTAAGGTGTAAATTATCGATAGTCCATATCTCGGAAACTATAAGAGATAATGCAATTTGGCAACCGGCAATGTAATTAGCATGCCGAATATTACTTGGAATGTGAATTGGAACGAAATCGCCAATAGATAAGACGATTTTACAATTTGGGCCCAAGTTAGAAGCAGAGCCTAAGATGTAAATTATCGATAGTCCATATCTCGGAAACTATAAGAGATAATGCAATTTGGCAACCGGCAATGTAATTAGCATGCCGAATATTACTTGGAATGTGAATTGGAACGAAATCGCCAATAGATAAGACCATTTTACAATTTGGGCCCAAGTTAGAAGCAGAGCCTAAGGTGTAAATTATCGATAGTCCATATCTCGGAAACTATAAGAGATAATGCACTTTGGCAACCGGCAATGTAATTAGCATGCCGAATATTACTTGGAATGTGAATTGGAACGAAATCGCCAATAGATAAGACCATTTTACAATTTGGGCCCAAGTTAGAAGCAGAGCCTAAGGTGTAAATTATTGATAGTCCATATCTCGGAAACTATAAGAGATAATGCAATTTCGCAACCGGCAATGTAATTAGCATGCCGAATATCACTTGGAATGTGAATTGGGACGAAATCGCCAATAGATAAGACCATTTTACAATTTGGGCCCAAGTTAGAAGCAGAGCCTAAGGTGTAAATTATCGATAGTCCATATCTCGGAAACTATAAGAGATAATTCAATTTGGCAACCGGCAATGTAATTAGCATGCCGGATATTACTTGGAATGTGAATTGGAACGAAATCGCCAATAGATAAGACCATTTTACAATATGGGCCCAAGTTAGAAGCAGAGCCTAAGGTGTAAATTACCGATAGTCCATATCTCGGAAACTATAAGAGATAATTCAATTTGGCAACCGGCAATGTAATTAGCATGCCGAATATTACTTGGAATGTGAATTGGAACGAAATCGCCAATAGATAAGACGATTTTACAATTTGGGCCCAAGTTAGAAGCAGAGCCTAAGGTGTAAATTATCGATAGTCCATATCTCGGAAACTATAAGAGATAATGCAATTTGGCAACCGGCAATGTAATTAGCATGCCGAATATTACTTGGAATGTGAATTGGAACGAAATCGCCAATAGAGAAGACCATTTTACAATTTGGGCCCAAGTTAGATGCAGAGCCTAAGGTGTAAATTATCGATAGTCCATATATCGGAAACTATAAGAGATAATGCAATTTGGCAACCGGCAATGTAATTAGCATGCCGAATATTACTTGGAATGTGAATTGGAACGAAATCGCCAATAGATAAGACCATTTTACAATTTGGGCCCAAGTTAGAAGCAGAGCCTAAGGTGTAAATTATTGATAGTCCATATCTCGGAAACTATAAGAGATAATGCAATTTCGCAACCGGCAATGTAATTAGCATGCCGAATATTACTTGGAATGTGAATTGGAACGAAATCGCCAATAGATAAGACCATTTTACAATTTGGGCCCAAGTTAGAAGCAGAGCCTAAGGTGTAAATTATCGATAGTCCATATCTCGGAAACTATAAGAGATAATTCAATTTGGCAACCGGCAATGTAATTAGCATGCCGGATATTACTTGGAATGTGAATTGGAACGAAATCGCCAATAGATAAGACCATTTTACAATATGCGCCCAAGTTAGAAGCAGAGCCTAAGGTGTAAATTACCGATAGTCCATATCTCGGAAACTATAAGAGATAATGCAATTTGGCAACCGGCAATGTAATTAGCATGCCGAATATTACTTGGAATGTGAATTGGAACGAAATCGCCAATAGATAAGACGATTTTACAATTTGGGCCCAAGTTAGAAGCAGAGCCTAAGGTGTAAATTATCGATAGTCCATATCTCGGAAACTATAAGAGATAATGCAATTTGGCAACCGGCAATGTAATTAGCATGCCGAATATTACTTGGAATGTGAATTGGAACGAAATCGCCAATAGAGAAGACCATTTTACAATTTGGGCCCAAGTTAGATGCAGAGCCTAAGGTGTAAATTATCGATAGTCCATATCTCGGAAACTATAAGAGATAATGCAATTTGGCAACCGGCAATGTAATTAGCATGCCGAATATTACTTGGAATGTGAATTGGAACGAAATCGCCAATAGAGAAGACCATTTTACAGTTTGGGCCCAAGTTAGAAGCAGAGCCTAAGGTGTAAATTATCGATAGTCCATATCTCGGAAACTATAAGAGATAATGCAATTTGGCAACCGGCAATGTAATTAGCATGCCGAATATTACTTGGAATGTGAATTGGAACGAAATCGCCAATAGATAAGACCATTTTACAATTTGGGCCCAAGTTAGAAGCAGAGCCTAAGGTGTAAATTATCGATAGTCCATATCTCGGAAACTATAAGAGATAATGCAATTTGGCAACCGGCAATGTAATTAGCATGCCGAATATTACTTGGAATGTGAATTGGAACGAAATCGCCAATAGATAAGACCATTTTACAATTTGGGCCCAAGTTAGAAGCAGAGCCTAAGGTGTAAATTATCGATAGTCCATATCTCGGAAACTATAAGAGATAATTCAATTTGGCAACCGGCAATGTAATTAGCATGCCGGATATTACTTGGAATGTGAATTGGAACGAAATCGCCAATAGATAAGACCATTTTACAATTTGGGCCCAAGTTAGAAGCAGAGCCTAAGGTGTAAATTATCGATAGTCCATATCTCGGAAACTATAAGAGATAATGCAATTTGGCAACCGGCAATGTAATTAGCATGCCGAATATTACTTGGAATGTGAATTGGAACGAAATCGCCAATAGATAAGACGATTTTACAATTTGGGCCCAAGTTAGAAGCAGAGCCTAAGATGTAAATTATCGATAGTCCATATCTCGGAAACTATAAGAGATAATGCAATTTGGCAACCGGCAATGTAATTAGCATGCCGAATATTACTTGGAATGTGAATTGGAACGAAATCGCCAATAGATAAGACCATTTTACAATTTGGGCCCAAGTTAGAAGCAGAGCCTAAGGTGTAAATTATCGATAGTCCATATCTCGGAAACTATAAGAGATAATGCAATTTGGCAACCGGCAATGTAATTAGCATGCCGAATATTACTTGGAATGTGAATTGGAACGAAATCGCCAATAGGTAAGACCATTTTACAATTTGGGCCCAAGTTAGAAGCAGAGCCTAAGGTGTAAATTATCGATAGTCCATATCTCGGAAACTATAAGAGATAATTCAATTTGGCAACCGGCAATGTAATTAGCATGCCGGATATTACTTGGAATGTGAATTGGAACGAAATCGCCAATAGATAAGTCCATTTTACAATTTGGGCCCAAGTTAGAAGCAGAGCATAAGGTGTAAATTACCGATAGTCCATATCTCGGAAACTATAAGAGATAATGCAATTTGGCAACCGGCAATGTAATTAGCATGCCGAATATTACTTGGAATGTGAATTGGAACGAAATCGCCAATAGATAAGACCATTTTACAATTTGGGCCCAAGTTAGAAGCAGAGCCTAAGGTGTAAATTATCGATAGCCCATATCTCGGAAACTATAATAGATAATGCAATTTGGCAACCGGCAATGTAATTAGCATGCCGAATATTACTTGGAATGTGAATTGGAACGAAATCGCCAATAGATAAGACCATTTTACAATTTGGGCCCAAGTTAGGAGCAGAGCCTAAGGTGTAAATTATCGATAGTCCATATCTCGGAAACTATAAGAGATAATGCACTTTGGCAACCGGCAATGTAATTAGCATGCCGAATATTACTTGGAATGTGAATTGGAACGAAATCGCCAATAGATAAGACCATTTTACAATTTGGGCCCAAGTTAGAAGCAGAGCCTAAGGTGTAAATTATCGATAGTCCATATCTCGGAAACTATAAGAGATAATGCAATTTGGCAACCGGCAATGTAATTAGCATGCCGAATATTACTTGGAATGTGAATTGGAACGAAATCGCCAATAGATAAGACCATTTTACAATTTGGGCCGAAGTTAGAAGCAGAGCCTAAGGTGTAAATTATCGATAGTCCATATCTCGGAAACTATAAGAGATAATGCACTTTGGCAACCGGCAATGTAATTAGCATGCCGAATATTACTTGGAATGTGAATTGGAACGAAATCGCCAATAGATAAGACCATTTTACAATTTGGGCCCAAGTTAGAAGCAGAGCCTAAGGTGTAAATTATTGATAGTCCATATCTCGGAAACTATAAGAAATAATGCAATTTCGCAACCGGCAATGTAATTAGCATGCCGAATATCACTTGGAATGTGAATTGGGACGAAATCGCCAATAGATAAGACCATTTTACAATTTGGGCCCAAGTTAGAAGCAGAGCCTAAGCTGTAAATTATCGATAGTCCATATCTCGGAAACTATAAGAGATAATGCAATTTGGCAACCGGCAATGTAATTAGCATGCCGAATATTACTTGGAATGTGAATTGGAACGAAATCGCCAATAGATAAGACCATTTTACAATTTGGGCCCAAGTTAGAAGCAGAGCCTAAGATGTAAATTATCGATAGTCCATATCTCGGAAACTATAAGAGATAATGCAATTTGGCAACCGGCAATGTAATTAGCATGCCGAATATTACTTGGAATGTGAATTGGAACGAAATCGCCAATAGATAAGACCATTTTACAATTTGGGCCCAAGTTAGAAGCAGAGCCTAAGGTGTAAATTATCGATAGTCCATATCTCGGAAACTATAAGAGATAATGCAATTTGGCAACCGGCAATGTAATTAGCATGCCGAATATTACTTGGAATGTGAATTGGAACGAAATCGCCAATAGGTAAGACCATTTTACAATTTGGGCCCAAGTTAGAAGCAGAGCCTAAGGTGTAAATTACCGATAGTCCATATCTCGGAAACTATAAGAGATAATGCAATTTGGCAACCGGCAATGTAATTAGCATGCCGAATATTACTTGGAATGTGAATTGGAACGAAATCGCCAATAGATAAGACCATTTTACAATTTGGGCCCAAGTTAGAAGCAGAGCCTAAGGTGTAAATTATCGATAGCCCATATCTCGGAAACTATAATAGATAATGCAATTTGGCAACCGGCAATGTAATTAGCATGCCGAATATTACTTGGAATGTGAATTGGAACGAAATCGCCAATAGATAAGACCATTTTACAATTTGGGCCCAAGTTAGGAGCAGAGCCTAAGGTGTAAATTATCGATAGTCCATATCTCGGAAACTATAAGAGATAATGCACTTTGGCAACCGGCAATGTAATTAGCATGCCGAATATTACTTGGAATGTGAATTGGAACGAAATCGCCAATAGATAAGACCATTTTACAATTTGGGCCCAAGTTAGAAGCAGAGCCTAAGGTGTAAATTATCGATAGTCCATATCTCGGAAACTATAAGAGATAATGCAATTTGGCAACCGGCAATGTAATTAGCATGCCGAATATTACTTGGAATGTGAATTGGAACGAAATCGCCATTAGATAAGACCATTTTACAATTTGGGCCCAAGTTAGAAGCAGAGCCTAAGGTGTAAATTATCGATAGTCCATATCTCGGAAACTATAAGAGATAATGCACTTTGGCAACCGGCAATGTAATTAGCATGCCGAATATTACTTGGAATGTGAATTGGAACGAAATCGCCAATAGATAAGACCATTTTACAATTTGGGCCCAAGTTAGAAGCAGAGCCTAAGGTGTAAATTATTGATAGTCCATATCTCGGAAACTATAAGAGATAATGCAATTTCGCAACCGGCAATGTAATTAGCATGCCGAATATCACTTGGAATGTGAATTGGGACGAAATCGCCAATAGATAAGACCATTTTACAATTTGGGCCCAAGTTAGAAGCAGAGCCTAAGGTGTAAATTATCGATAGTCCATATCTCGGAAACTATAAGAGATAATGCAATTTGGCAACCGGCAATGTAATTAGCATGCCGAATATTACTTGGAATGTGAATTGGAACGAAATCGCCAATAGATAAGACCATTTTACAATTTGGGCCCAAGTTAGAAGCAGAGCCTAAGATGTAAATTATCGATAGTCCATATCTCGGAAACTATAAGAGATAATGCAATTTGGCAACCGGCAATGTAATTAGCATGCCGAATATTACTTGGAATGTGAATTGGAACGAAATCGCCAATAGATAAGACCATTTTACAATTTGGGCCCAAGTTAGAAGCAGAGCCTAAGGTGTAAATTATCGATAGTCCATATCTCGGAAACTATAAGAGATAATTCAATTTGGCAACCGGCAATGTAATTAGCATGCCGGATATTACTTGGAATGTGAATTGGAACGAAATCGCCAATAGATAAGACCATTTTACAATTTGGGCCCAAGTTAGAAGCAGAGCCTAAGGTGTAAATTATCGATAGTCCATATATCGGAAACTATAAGAGATAATGCAATTTGGCAACCGGCAATGTAATTAGCATGCCGAATATTACTTGGAATGTGAATTGGAACGAAATCGCCAATAGATAAGACGATTTTACAATTTGGGCCCAAGTTAGAAGCAGAGCCTAAGATGTAAATTATCGATAGTCCGTATCTCGGAAACTATAAGAGATAATGCAATATGGCAACCGGCAATGTAATTAGCATGCCGAATATTACTTGGAATGTGAATTGGAACGAAATCGCCAATAGATAAGACCATTTTACAATTTGGGCCCAAGTTAGAAGCAGAGCCTAAGGTGTAAATTATCGATAGTCCATATCTCGGAAACTATAAGAGATAATGCAATTTGGCAACCGGCAATGTAATTAGCATGCCGAATATTACTTGGAATGTGAATTGGAACGAAATCGCCAATAGGTAAGACCATTTTACAATTTGGGCCCAAGTTAGAAGCAGAGCCTAAGGTGTAAATTATCGATAGTCCATATCTCGGAAACTATAAGAGATAATGCAATTTGGCAACCGGCAATGTAATTAGCATGCCGAATATTACTTGGAATGTGAATTGGAACGAAATCGCCAATAGATAAGACGATTTTACAATTTGGGCCCAAGTTAGAAGCAGAGCCTAAGGTGTAAATTATCGATAGTCCATATCTCGAAAACTATAAGAGATAATGCAATTTGGCAACCGGCAATGTAATTAGCATGCCGAATATTACTTGGAATGTGAATTGGAACGAAATCGCCAATAGAGAAGACCATTTTACAATTTGGGCCCAAGTTAGAAGCAGAGCCTAAGGTGTAAATTATCGATAGTCCATATCTCGGAAACTATAAGAGATAATGCAATTTGGCAAACGGCAATGTAATTAGCATGCCGAATATTACTTGGAATGTGAATTGGAACGAAATCGCCAATAGAGAAGACCATTTTACAATTTGGGCCCAAGTTAGAAGCAGAGCCTAAGGTGTAAATTATCGATAGTCCATATCTCGGAAACTATAAGAGATAATGCAATTTGGCAACCGGCAATGTAATTAGCATGCCGAATATTACTTGGAATGTGAATTGGAACGAAATCGCCAATAGATAAGACGATTTTACAATTTGGGCCCAAGTTAGAAGCAGAGCCTAAGGTGTAAATTATCGATAGACCATATCTCGGAAACTATAAGAGATAATGCAATTTGGCAACCGGCAATGTAATTAGCAAGCCGAATATTACTTGGAATGTGAATTGGAACGAAATCGCCAATAGGTAAGACCATTTTACAATTTGGGCCCAAGTTAGAAGCAGAGCCTAAGGTGTAAATTATCGATAGTCCATATCTCGGAAACTATAAGAGATAATTCAATTTGGCAACCGGCAATGTAATTAGCATGCCGGATATTACTTGGAATGTGAATTGGAACGAAATCGCCAATAGATAAGACCATTTTACAATATGGGCCCAAGTTAGAAGCAGAGCCTAAGGTGTAAATTACCGATAGTCCATATCTCGGAAACTATAAGAGATAATGCAATTTGGCAACCGGCAATGTAATTAGCATGCCGAATATTACTTGGAATGTGAATTGGAACGAAATCGCCAATAGATAAGACGATTTTACAATTTGGGCCCAAGTTAGAAGCAGAGCCTAAGGTGTAAATTATCGATAGTCCATATCTCGGAAACTATAAGAGATAATGCAATTTGGCAACCGGCAATGTAATTAGCATGCCGAATATTACTTGGAATGTGAATTGGAACGAAATCGCCAATAGAGAAGACCATTTTACAATTTGGGCCCAAGTTAGATGCAGAGCCTAAGGTGTAAATTATCGATAGTCCATATCTCGGAAACTATAAGAGATAATGCAATTTGGCAACCGGCAATGTAATTAGCATGCCGAATATTACTTGGAATGTGAATTGGAACGAAATCGCCAATAGAGAAGACCATTTTACAATTTGGGCCCAAGTTAGAAGCAGAGCCTAAGGTGTAAATTATCGATAGTCCATATCTCGGAAACTATAAGAGATAATGCAATTTGGCAACCGGCAATGTAATTAGCATGCCGAATATTACTTGGAATGTGAATTGGAACGAAATCGCCAATAGATAAGACCATTTTACAATTTGGGCCCAAGTTAGAAGCAGAGCCTAAGGTGTAAATTATCGATAGTCCATATCTCGGAAACTATAAGAGATAATGCACTTTGGCAACCGGCAATGTAATTAGCATGCCGAATATTACTTGGAATGTGAATTGGAACGAAATCGCCAATAGATAAGACCATTTTACAATTTGGGCCCAAGTTAGAAGCAGAGCCTAAGGTGTAAATTATTGATAGTCCATATCTCGGAAACTATAAGAGATAATGCAATTTCGCAACCGGCAATGTAATTAGCATGCCGAATATCACTTGGAATGTGAATTGGGACGAAATCGCCAATAGATAAGACCATTTTACAATTTGGGCCCAAGTTAGAAGCAGAGCCTAAGGTGTAAATTATCGATAGTCCATACCTGGAAACTATAAGAGATAATGCAATTTGGCAACCGGCAATGTAATTAGCATGCCGAATATTACTTGGAATGTGAATTGGAACGAAATCGCCAATAGAGAAGACCATTTTACAATTTGGGCCCAAGTTAGAAGCAGAGCCTAAGGTGTAAATTATCGATAGTCCATATCTCGGAAACTATAAGAGATAATGCAATTTGGCAACCGGCAATGTAATTAGCATGCCGAATAATACTCGGAATGTGAATTGGAACGAAATCGCCAATAGATAAGACCATTTTACAATTTGGGCCCAAGTTAGAAGCAGAGCCTAAGGTGTAAATTATCGATAGTCCATATCTCGGAAACTATAAGAGATAATTCAATTTGGCAACCGGCAATGTAATTAGCATGCCGGATATTACTTGGAATGTGAATTGGAACGAAATCGCCAATAGATAAGACCATTTTACAATTTGGGCCCAAGTTAGAAGCAGAGCCTAAGGTGTAAATTATCGATAGTCCATATCTCGGAAACTATAAGAGATAATGCAATTTGGCAACCGGCAACGTAATTAGCATGCCGAATATTACTTGGAATGTGAATTGGAACCAAATCGCCAATAGATAAGACGATTTTACAATTTGGGCCCAAGTTAGAAGCAGAGCCTAAAATGTAAATTATCGATAGTCCATATCTCGGAAACTATAAGAGATAATGCAATTTGGCAACCGGCAATGTAATTAGCATGCCGAATATTACTTGGAATGTGAATTGGAACGAAATCGCCAATAGATAAGACCATTTTACAAGTTGGGCCCAAGTTAGAAGCAGAGCCTAAGGTGTAAATTATCGATAGTCCATATCTCGGAAACTATAAGAGATAATGCAATTTGGCAACCGGCAATGTAATTAGCAAGCCGAATATTACTTGGAATGTGAATTGGAACGAAATCGCCAATAGGTAAGACCATTTTACAATTTGGGCCCAAGTTAGAAGCAGAGCCTAAGGTGTAAATTATCGATAGTCCATATCTCGGAAACTATAAGAGATAATTCAATTTGGCAACCGGCAATGTAATTAGCATGCCGGATATTACTTGGAATGTGAATTGGAACGAAATCGCCAATAGATAAGACCATTTTACAATTTGGGCCCAAGTTAGAAGCAGAGTCTAAGGTGTAAATTACCGATAGTCCATATCTCGGAAACTATAAGAGATAATGCAATTTGGCAACCGGCAATGTAATTAGCATGCCGAATATTACTTGGAATGTGAATTGGAACGAAATCGCCAATAGAGAAGACCATTTTACAATTTGGGCCCAAGTTAGAAGCAGAGCCTAAGGTGTAAATTATCGATAGTCCATATCTCGGAAACTATAAGAGATAATGCAATTTGGCAAACGGCAATGTAATTAGCATGCCGAATATTACTTGGAATGTGAATTGGAACGAAATCGCCAATAGAGAAGACCATTTTACAATTTGGGCCCAAGTTAGAAGTAGAGCCTAAGGTGTAAATTATCGATAGTCCATATCTCGGAAACTATAAGAGATAATGCAATTTGGCAACCGGCAATGTAATTAGCATGCCAAATATTACTTGGAATGTGAATTGGAACGAAATCGCCAATAGATAAGACCATTTTACAATTTGGGCCCAAGTTAGAAGCAGAGCCTAAGGTGTAAATTATCGATAGTCCATATCTCGGAAACTATAAGAGATAATGCAATTTGGCAACCGGCAATGTAATTAGCATGCCGAATATTACTTGGAATGTGAATTGGAACGAAATCGCCAATAGAGAAGACCATTTTACAATTTGGGCCCAAGTTAGAAGCAGAGCCTAAGGTGTAAATTATCGATAGTCCATATCTCGGAAACTATAAGAGATAATGCAATTTGGCAACCGGCAATGTAATTAGCATGCCGAATATTACTTGGAATGTGAATTGGAACGAAATCGCCAATAGATAAGACGATTTTACAATTTGGGCCCAAGTTAGAAGCAGAGCCTAAGGTGTAAATTATCGATAGACCATATCTCGGAAACTATAAGAGATAATGCAATTTGGCAACCGGCAATGTAATTAGCAAGCCGAATATTACTTGGAATGTGAATTGGAACGAAATCGCCAATAGGTAAGACCATTTTACAATTTGGGCCCAAGTTAGAAGCAGAGCCTAAGGTGTAAATTATCGATAGTCCATATCTCGGAAACTATAAGAGATAATTCAATTTGGCAACCGGCAATGTAATTAGCATGCCGGATATTACTTGGAATGTGAATTGGAACGAAATCGCCAATAGATAAGACCATTTTACAATATGGGCCCAAGTTAGAAGCAGAGCCTAAGGTGTAAATTACCGATAGTCCATATCTCGGAAACTATAAGAGATAATGCAATTTGGCAACCGGCAATGTAATTAGCATGCCGAATATTACTTGGAATGTGAATTGGAACGAAATCGCCAATAGATAAGACGATTTTACAATTTGGGCCCAAGTTAGAAGCAGAGCCTAAGGTGTAAATTATCGATAGTCCATATCTCGGAAACTATAAGAGATAATGCAATTTGGCAACCGGCAATGTAATCAGCATGCCGAATATTACTTGGAATGTGAATTGGAACGAAATCGCCAATAGAGAAGACCATTTTACAATTTGGGCCCAAGTTAGAAGCAGAGCCTAAGGTGTAAATTATCGATAGTCCATATCTCGGAAACTATAAGAGATAATGCAATTTGGCAACCGGCAATGTAATTAGCATGCCGAATATTACTTGGAATGTGAATTGGAACGAAATCGCCAATAGATAAGACCATTTTACAATTTGGGCCCAAGTTAGAAGCAGAGCCTAAGGTGTAAATTATCGTTAGTCCATATCTCGGAAACTATAAGAGATAATGCAATTTCGCAACCGGCAATGTAATTAGCATGCCGAATATTACTTGGAATGTGAATTGGAACGAAATCGCCAATAGATAAGACCATTTTACAATTTGGGCCCAAGTTAGAAGCAGAGCCTAAGGTGTAAATTATCGATAGTCCATATCTCGGAAACTATAAGAGATAATTCAATTTGGCAACCGGCAATGTAATTAGCATGCCGGATATTACTTGGAATGTGAATTGGAACGAAATCGCCAATAGATAAGACCATTTTACAATTTGGGCCCAAGTTAGAAGCAGAGCCTAAGGTGTAAATTATCGATAGTCCATATCTCGGAAACTATAAGAGATAATGCAATTTGGCAACCGGCAATGTAATTAGCATGCCGAATATTACTTGGAATGTGAATTGGAACGAAATCGCCAATAGATAAGACGATTTTACAATTTGGGCCCAAGTTAGAAGCAGAGCCTAAGATGTAAATTATCGATAGTCCATATCTCGGAAACTATAAGAGATAATGCAATTTGGCAACCGGCAATGTAATTAGCATGCCGAATATTACTTGGAATGTGAATTGGAACGAAATCGCCAATAGATAAGACCATTTTACAATTTGGGCCCAAGTTAGAAGCAGAGCCTAAGGTGTAAATTATCGATAGTCCATATCTCGGAAACTATAAGAGATAATGCACTTTGGCAACCGGCAATGTAATTAGCATGCCGAATATTACTTGGAATGTGAATTGGAACGAAATCGCCAATAGATAAGACCATTTTACAATTTGGGCCCAAGTTAGAAGCAGAGCCTAAGGTGTAAATTATTGATAGTCCATATCTCGGAAACTATAAGAGATAATGCAATTTCGCAACCGGCAATGTAATTAGCATGCCGAATATCACTTGGAATGTGAATTGGGACGAAATCGCCAATAGATAAGACCATTTTACAATTTGGGCCCAAGTTAGAAGCAGAGCCTAAGGTGTAAATTATCGATAGTCCATATCTCGGAAACTATAAGAGATAATTCAATTTGGCAACCGGCAATGTAATTAGCATGCCGGATATTACTTGGAATGTGAATTGGAACGAAATCGCCAATAGATAAGACCATTTTACAATATGGGCCCAAGTTAGAAGCAGAGCCTAAGGTGTAAATTACCGATAGTCCATATCTCGGAAACTATAAGAGATAATTCAATTTGGCAACCGGCAATGTAATTAGCATGCCGAATATTACTTGGAATGTGAATTGGAACGAAATCGCCAATAGATAAGACGATTTTACAATTTGGGCCCAAGTTAGAAGCAGAGCCTAAGGTGTAAATTATCGATAGTCCATATCTCGGAAACTATAAGAGATAATGCAATTTGGCAACCGGCAATGTAATTAGCATGCCGAATATTACTTGGAATGTGAATTGGAACGAAATCGCCAATAGAGAAGACCATTTTACAATTTGGGCCCAAGTTAGATGCAGAGCCTAAGGTGTAAATTATCGATAGTCCATATATCGGAAACTATAAGAGATAATGCAATTTGGCAACCGGCAATGTAATTAGCATGCCGAATATTACTTGGAATGTGAATTGGAACGAAATCGCCAATAGAGAAGACCATTTTACAATTTGGGCCCAAGTTAGAAGCAGAGCCTAAGGTGTAAATTATCGATAGTCCATATCTCGGAAACTATAAGAGATAATGCAATTTGGCAACCGGCAATGTAATTAGCATGCCGAATATTACTTGGAATGTGAATTGGAACGAAATCGCCAATAGATAAGACCATTTTACAATTTGGGCCCAAGTTAGAAGCAGAGCCTAAGGTGTAAATTATTGATAGTCCATATCTCGGAAACTATAAGAGATAATGCAATTTCGCAACCGGCAATGTAATTAGCATGCCGAATATTACTTGGAATGTGAATTGGAACGAAATCGCCAATAGATAAGACCATTTTACAATTTGGGCCCAAGTTAGAAGCAGAGCCTAAGGTGTAAATTATCGATAGTCCATATCTCGGAAACTATAAGAGATAATTCAATTTGGCAACCGGCAATGTAATTAGCATGCCGGATATTACTTGGAATGTGAATTGGAACGAAATCGCCAATAGATAAGACCATTTTACAATATGGGCCCAAGTTAGAAGCAGAGCCTAAGGTGTAAATTACCGATAGTCCATATCTCGGAAACTATAAGAGATAATGCAATTTGGCAACCGGCAATGTAATTAGCATGCCGAATATTACTTGGAATGTGAATTGGAACGAAATCGCCAATAGATAAGACGATTTTACAATTTGGGCCCAAGTTAGAAGCAGAGCCTAAGGTGTAAATTATCGATAGTCCATATCTCGGAAACTATAAGAGATAATGCAATTTGGCAACCGGCAATGTAATTAGCATGCCGAATATTACTTGGAATGTGAATTGGAACGAAATCGCCAATAGAGAAGACCATTTTACAATTTGGGCCCAAGTTAGATGCAGAGCCTAAGGTGTAAATTATCGATAGTCCATATCTCGGAAACTATAAGAGATAATGCAATTTGGCAACCGGCAATGTAATTAGCATGCCGAATATTACTTGGAATGTGAATTGGAACGAAATCGCCAATAGAGAAGACCATTTTACAATTTGGGCCCAAGTTAGAAGCAGAGCCTAAGGTGTAAATTATCGATAGTCCATATCTCGGAAACTATAAGAGATAATGCAATTTGGCAACCGGCAATGTAATTAGCATGCCGAATATTACTTGGAATGTGAATTGGAACGAAATCGCCAATAGATAAGACCATTTTACAATTTGGGCCCAAGTTAGAAGCAGAGCCTAAGGTGTAAATTATCGATAGTCCATATCTCGGAAACTATAAGAGATAATGCAATTTGGCAACCGGCAATGTAATTAGCATGCCGAATATTACTTGGAATGTGAATTGGAACGAAATCGCCAATAGATAAGACCATTTTACAATTTGGGCCCAAGTTAGAAGCAGAGCCTAAGGTGTAAATTATCGATAGTCCATATCTCGGAAACTATAAGAGATAATTCAATTTGGCAACCGGCAATGTAATTAGCATGCCGGATATTACTTGGAATGTGAATTGGAACGAAATCGCCAATAGATAAGACCATTTTACAATTTGGGCCCAAGTTAGAAGCAGAGCCTAAGGTGTAAATTATCGATAGTCCATATCTCGGAAACTATAAGAGATAATGCAATTTGGCAACCGGCAATGTAATTAGCATGCCGAATATTACTTGGAATGTGAATTGGAACGAAATCGCCAATAGATAAGACGATTTTACAATTTGGGCCCAAGTTAGAAGCAGAGCCTAAGATGTAAATTATCGATAGTCCATATCTCGGAAACTATAAGAGATAATGCAATTTGGCAACCGGCAATGTAATTAGCATGCCGAATATTACTTGGAATGTGAATTGGAACGAAATCGCCAATAGATAAGACCATTTTACAATTTGGGCCCAAGTTAGAAGCAGAGCCTAAGGTGTAAATTATCGATAGTCCATATCTCGGAAACTATAAGAGATAATGCAATTTGGCAACCGGCAATGTAATTAGCATGCCGAATATTACTTGGAATGTGAATTGGAACGAAATCGCCAATAGGTAAGACCATTTTACAATTTGGGCCCAAGTTAGAAGCAGAGCCTAAGGTGTAAATTATCGATAGTCCATATCTCGGAAACTATAAGAGATAATTCAATTTGGCAACCGGCAATGTAATTAGCATGCCGGATATTACTTGGAATGTGAATTGGAACGAAATCGCCAATAGATAAGTCCATTTTACAATTTGGGCCCAAGTTAGAAGCAGAGCCTAAGGTGTAAATTACCGATAGTCCATATCTCGGAAACTATAAGAGATAATGCAATTTGGCAACCGGCAATGTAATTAGCATGCCGAATATTACTTGGAATGTGAATTGGAACGAAATCGCCAATAGATAAGACCATTTTACAATTTGGGCCCAAGTTAGAAGCAGAGCCTAAGGTGTAAATTATCGATAGCCCATATCTCGGAAACTATAATAGATAATGCAATTTGGCAACCGGCAATGTAATTAGCATGCCGAATATTACTTGGAATGTGAATTGGAACGAAATCGCCAATAGATAAGACCATTTTACAATTTGGGCCCAAGTTAGGAGCAGAGCCTAAGGTGTAAATTATCGATAGTCCATATCTCGGAAACTATAAGAGATAATGCACTTTGGCAACCGGCAATGTAATTAGCATGCCGAATATTACTTGGAATGTGAATTGGAACGAAATCGCCAATAGATAAGACCATTTTACAATTTGGGCCCAAGTTAGAAGCAGAGCCTAAGGTGTAAATTATCGATAGTCCATATCTCGGAAACTATAAGAGATAATGCAATTTGGCAACCGGCAATGTAATTAGCATGCCGAATATTACTTGGAATGTGAATTGGAACGAAATCGCCAATAGATAAGACCATTTTACAATTTGGGCCGAAGTTAGAAGCAGAGCCTAAGGTGTAAATTATCGATAGTCCATATCTCGGAAACTATAAGAGATAATGCACTTTGGCAACCGGCAATGTAGTTAGCATGCCGAATATTACTTGGAATGTGAATTGGAACGAAATCGCCAATAGATAAGACCATTTTACAATTTGGGCCCAAGTTAGAAGCAGAGCCTAAGGTGTAAATTATTGATAGTCCATATCTCGGAAACTATAAGAGATAATGCAATTTCGCAACCGGCAATGTAATTAGCATGCCGAATATCACTTGGAATGTGAATTGGGACGAAATCGCCAATAGATAATACCATTTTACAATTTGGGCCCAAGTTAGAAGCAGAGCCTAAGCTGTAAATTATCGATAGTCCATATCTCGGAAACTATAAGAGATAATGCAATTTGGCAACCGGCAATGTAATTAGCATGCCGAATATTACTTGGAATGTGAATTGGAACGAAATCGCCAATAGATAAGACCATTTTACAATTTGGGCCCAAGTTAGAAGCAGAGCCTAAGATGTAAATTATCGATAGTCCATATCTCGGAAACTATAAGAGATAATGCAATTTGGCAACCGGCAATGTAATTAGCATGCCGAATATTACTTGGAATGTGAATTGGAACGAAATCGCCAATAGATAAGACCATTTTACAATTTGGGCCCAAGTTAGAAGCAGAGCCTAAGGTGTAAATTATCGATAGTCCATATCTCGGAAACTATAAGAGATAATGCAATTTGGCAACCGGCAATGTAATTAGCATGCCGAATATTACTTGGAATGTGAATTGGAACGAAATCGCCAATAGGTAAGACCATTTTACAATTTGGGCCCAAGTTAGAAGCAGAGCCTAAGGTGTAAATTACCGATAGTCCATATCTCGGAAACTATAAGAGATAATGCAATTTGGCAACCGGCAATGTAATTAGCATGCCGAATATTACTTGGAATGTGAATTGGAACGAAATCGCCAATAGATAAGACCATTTTACAATTTGGGCCCAAGTTAGAAGCAGAGCCTAAGGTGTAAATTATCGATAGCCCATATCTCGGAAACTATAATAGATAATGCAATTTGGCAACCGGCAATGTAATTAGCATGCCGAATATTACTTGGAATGTGAATTGGAACGAAATCGCCAATAGATAAGACCATTTTACAATTTGGGCCCAAGTTAGGAGCAGAGCCTAAGGTGTAAATTATCGATAGTCCATATCTCGGAAACTATAAGAGATAATGCACTTTGGCAACCGGCAATGTAATTAGCATGCCGAATATTACTTGGAATGTGAATTGGAACGAAATCGCCAATAGATAAGACCATTTTACAATTTGGGCCCAAGTTAGAAGCAGAGCCTAAGGTGTAAATTATCGATAGTCCATATCTCGGAAACTATAAGAGATAATGCAATTTGGCAACCGGCAATGTAATTAGCATGCCGAATATTACTTGGAATGTGAATTGGAACGAAATCGCCATTAGATAAGACCATTTTACAATTTGGGCCCAAGTTAGAAGCAGAGCCTAAGGTGTAAATTATCGATAGTCCATATCTCGGAAACTATAAGAGATAATGCACTTTGGCAACCGGCAATGTAATTAGCATGCCGAATATTACTTGGAATGTGAATTGGAACGAAATCGCCAATAGATAAGACCATTTTACAATTTGGGCCCAAGTTAGAAGCAGAGCCTAAGGTGTAAATTATTGATAGTCCATATCTCGGAAACTATAAGAGATAATGCAATTTCGCAACCGGCAATGTAATTAGCATGCCGAATATCACTTGGAATGTGAATTGGGACGAAATCGCCAATAGATAAGACCATTTTACAATTTGGGCCCAAGTTAGAAGCAGAGCCTAAGGTGTAAATTATCGATAGTCCATATCTCGGAAACTATAAGAGATAATGCAATTTGGCAACCGGCAATGTAATTAGCATGCCGAATATTACTTGGAATGTGAATTGGAACGAAATCGCCAATAGATAAGACCATTTTACAATTTGGGCCCAAGTTAGAAGCAGAGCCTAAGATGTAAATTATCGATAGTCCATATCTCGGAAACTATAAGAGATAATGCAATTTGGCAACCGGCAATGTAATTAGCATGCCGAATATTACTTGGAATGTGAATTGGAACGAAATCGCCAATAGATAAGACCATTTTACAATTTGGGCCCAAGTTAGAAGCAGAGCCTAAGGTGTAAATTATCGATAGTCCATATCTCGGAAACTATAAGAGATAATTCAATTTGGCAACCGGCAATGTAATTAGCATGCCGGATATTACTTGGAATGTGAATTGGAACGAAATCGCCAATAGATAAGACCATTTTACAATTTGGGCCCAAGTTAGAAGCAGAGCCTAAGGTGTAAATTATCGATAGTCCATATATCGGAAACTATAAGAGATAATGCAATTTGGCAACCGGCAATGTAATTAGCATGCCGAATATTACTTGGAATGTGAATTGGAACGAAATCGCCAATAGATAAGACGATTTTACAATTTGGGCCCAAGTTAGAAGCAGAGCCTAAGATGTAAATTATCGATAGTCCGTATCTCGGAAACTATAAGAGATAATGCAATATGGCAACCGGCAATGTAATTAGCATGCCGAATATTACTTGGAATGTGAATTGGAACGAAATCGCCAATAGATAAGACCATTTTACAATTTGGGCCCAAGTTAGAAGCAGAGCCTAAGGTGTAAATTATCGATAGTCCATATCTCGGAAACTATAAGAGATAATGCAATTTGGCAACCGGCAATGTAATTAGCATGCCGAATATTACTTGGAATGTGAATTGGAACGAAATCGCCAATAGGTAAGACCATTTTACAATTTGGGCCCAAGTTAGAAGCAGAGCCTAAGGTGTAAATTATCGATAGTCCATATCTCGGAAACTATAAGAGATAATGCAATTTGGCAACCGGCAATGTAATTAGCATGCCGAATATTACTTGGAATGTGAATTGGAACGAAATCGCCAATAGATAAGACGATTTTACAATTTGGGCCCAAGTTAGAAGCAGAGCCTAAGGTGTAAATTATCGATAGTCCATATCTCGAAAACTATAAGAGATAATGCAATTTGGCAACCGGCAATGTAATTAGCATGCCGAATATTACTTGGAATGTGAATTGGAACGAAATCGCCAATAGAGAAGACCATTTTACAATTTGGGCCCAAGTTAGAAGCAGAGCCTAAGGTGTAAATTATCGATAGTCCATATCTCGGAAACTATAAGAGATAATGCAATTTGGCAAACGGCAATGTAATTAGCATGCCGAATATTACTTGGAATGTGAATTGGAACGAAATCGCCAATAGAGAAGACCATTTTACAATTTGGGCCCAAGTTAGAAGCAGAGCCTAAGGTGTAAATTATCGATAGTCCATATCTCGGAAACTATAAGAGATAATGCAATTTGGCAACCGGCAATGTAATTAGCATGCCGAATATTACTTGGAATGTGAATTGGAACGAAATCGCCAATAGATAAGACGATTTTACAATTTGGGCCCAAGTTAGAAGCAGAGCCTAAGGTGTAAATTATCGATAGACCATATCTCGGAAACTATAAGAGATAATGCAATTTGGCAACCGGCAATGTAATTAGCAAGCCGAATATTACTTGGAATGTGAATTGGAACGAAATCGCCAATAGGTAAGACCATTTTACAATTTGGGCCCAAGTTAGAAGCAGAGCCTAAGGTGTAAATTATCGATAGTCCATATCTCGGAAACTATAAGAGATAATTCAATTTGGCAACCGGCAATGTAATTAGCATGCCGGATATTACTTGGAATGTGAATTGGAACGAAATCGCCAATAGATAAGACCATTTTACAATATGGGCCCAAGTTAGAAGCAGAGCCTAAGGTGTAAATTACCGATAGTCCATATCTCGGAAACTATAAGAGATAATGCAATTTGGCAACCGGCAATGTAATTAGCATGCCGAATATTACTTGGAATGTGAATTGGAACGAAATCGCCAATAGATAAGACGATTTTACAATTTGGGCCCAAGTTAGAAGCAGAGCCTAAGGTGTAAATTATCGATAGTCCATATCTCGGAAACTATAAGAGATAATGCAATTTGGCAACCGGCAATGTAATTAGCATGCCGAATATTACTTGGAATGTGAATTGGAACGAAATCGCCAATAGAGAAGACCATTTTACAATTTGGGCCCAAGTTAGATGCAGAGCCTAAGGTGTAAATTATCGATAGTCCATATCTCGGAAACTATAAGAGATAATGCAATTAGGCAACCGGCAATGTAATTAGCATGCCGAATATTACTTGGAATGTGAATTGGAACGAAATCGCCAATAGAGAAGACCATTTTACAATTTGGGCCCAAGTTAGAAGCAGAGCCTAAGGTGTAAATTATCGATAGTCCATATCTCGGAAACTATAAGAGATAATGCAATTTGGCAACCGGCAATGTAATTAGCATGCCGAATATTACTTGGAATGTGAATTGGAACGAAATCGCCAATAGATAAGACCATTTTACAATTTGGGCCCAAGTTAGAAGCAGAGCCTAAGGTGTAAATTATCGATAGTCCATATCTCGGAAACTATAAGAGATAATGCACTTTGGCAACCGGCAATGTAATTAGCATGCCGAATATTACTTGGAATGTGAATTGGAACGAAATCGCCAATAGATAAGACCATTTTACAATTTGGGCCCAAGTTAGAAGCAGAGCCTAAGGTGTAAATTATTGATAGTCCATATCTCGGAAACTATAAGAGATAATGCAATTTCGCAACCGGCAATGTAATTAGCATGCCGAATATCACTTGGAATGTGAATTGGGACGAAATCGCCAATAGATAAGACCATTTTACAATTTGGGCCCAAGTTAGAAGCAGAGCCTAAGGTGTAAATTATCGATAGTCCATCGATCGATGGACGAACCTGGAAACTATAAGAGATAATGCAATTTGGCAACCGGCAATGTAATTAGCATGCCGAATATTACTTGGAATGTGAATTGGAACGAAATCGCCAATAGAGAAGACCATTTTACAATTTGGGCCCAAGTTAGAAGCAGAGCCTAAGGTGTAAATTATCGATAGTCCATATCTCGGAAACTATAAGAGATAATGCAATTTGGCAACCGGCAATGTAATTAGCATGCCGAATATTACTTGGAATGTGAATTGGAACGAAATCGCCAATAGAGAAGACCATTTTACAATTTGGGCCCAAGTTAGAAGCAGAGCCTAAGGTGTAAATTATCGATAGTCCATATCTCGGAAACTATAAGAGATAATGCAATTTGGCAAACGGCAATGTAATTAGCATGCCGAATATTACTTGGAATGTGAATTGGAACGAAATCGCCAATAGAGAAGACCATTTTACAATTTGGGCCCAAGTTAGAAGTAGAGCCTAAGGTGTAAATTATCGATAGTCCATATCTCGGAAACTATAAGAGATAATGCAATTTGGCAACCGGCAATGTAATTAGCATGCCGAATATTACTTGGAATGTGAATTGGAACGAAATCGCCAATAGATAAGACCATTTTACAATTTGGGCCCAAGTTAGAAGCAGAGCCTAAGGTGTAAATTATCGATAGTCCATATCTCGGAAACTATAAGAGATAATGCAATTTGGCAACCGGCAATGTAATTAGCATGCCGAATATTACTTGGAATGTGAATTGGAACGAAATCGCCAATAGAGAAGACCATTTTACAATTTGGGCCCAAGTTAGAAGCAGAGCCTAAGGTGTAAATTATCGATAGTCCATATCTCGGAAACTATAAGAGATAATGCAATTTGGCAACCGGCAATGTAATTAGCATGCCGAATATTACTTGGAATGTGAATTGGAACGAAATCGCCAATAGATAAGACGATTTTACAATTTGGGCCCAAGTTAGAAGCAGAGCCTAAGGTGTAAATTATCGATAGACCATATCTCGGAAACTATAAGAGATAATGCAATTTGGCAACCGGCAATGTAATTAGCAAGCCGAATATTACTTGGAATGTGAATTGGAACGAAATCGCCAATAGGTAAGACCATTTTACAATTTGGGCCCAAGTTAGAAGCAGAGCCTAAGGTGTAAATTATCGATAGTCCATATCTCGGAAACTATAAGAGATAATTCAATTTGGCAACCGGCAATGTAATTAGCATGCCGGATATTACTTGGAATGTGAATTGGAACGAAATCGCCAATAGATAAGACCATTTTACAATATGGGCCCAAGTTAGAAGCAGAGCCTAAGGTGTAAATTACCGATAGTCCATATCTCGGAAACTATAAGAGATAATGCAATTTGGCAACCGGCAATGTAATTAGCATGCCGAATATTACTTGGAATGTGAATTGGAACGAAATCGCCAATAGAGAAGACCATTTTACAATTTGGGCCCAAGTTAGAAGCAGAGCCTAAGGTGTAAATTATCGATAGTCCATATCTCGGAAACTATAAGAGATAATGCAATTTGGCAACCGGCAATGTAATTAGCATGCCGAATATTACTTGGAATGTGAATTGGAACGAAATCGCCAATAGATAAGACCATTTTACAATTTAGGCCCAAGTTAGAAGCAGAGCCTAAGGTGTAAATTATCGATAGTCCATATCTCGGAAACTATAAGAGATAATGCAATTTGGCAACCGGCAATGTAATTAGCATGCCGAATATTACTTGGAATGTGAATTGGAACGAAATCGCCAATAGATAAGACCATTTTACAATTTGGGCCCAAGTTAGAAGCAGAGCCTAAGGTGTAAATTATCGATAGTCCATATCTCGGAAACTATAAGAGATAATTCAATTTGGCAACCGGCAATGTAATTAGCATGCCGGATATTACTTGGAATGTGAATTGGAACGAAATCGCCAATAGATAAGACCATTTTACAATTTGGGCCCAAGTTAGAAGCAGAGCCTAAGGTGTAAATTATCGATAGTCCATATCTCGGAAACTATAAGAGATAATGCAATTTGGCAACCGGCAATGTAATTAGCATTCCGAATATTACTTGGAATGTGAATTGGAACGAAATCGCCAATAGATAAGACGATTTTACAATTTGGGCCCAAGTTAGAAGCAGAGCCTAAGATGTAAATTATCGATAGTCCATATCTCGGAAACTATAAGAGATAATGCAATTTGGCAACCGGCAATGTAATTAGCATGCCGAATATTACTTGGAATGTGAATTGGAACGAAATCGCCAATAGATAAGACCATTTTACAATTTGGGCCCAAGTTAGAAGCAGAGCCTAAGGTGTAAATTATCGATAGTCCATATCTCGGAAACTATAAGAGATAATGCACTTTGGCAACCGGCAATGTAATTAGCATGCCGAATATTACTTGGAATGTGAATTGGAACGAAATCGCCAATAGATAAGACCATTTTACAATTTGGGCCCAAGTTAGAAGCAGAGCCTAAGGTGTAAATTATTGATAGTCCATATCTCGGAAACTATAAGAGATAATGCAATTTCGCAACCGGCAATGTAATTAGCATGCCGAATATCACTTGGAATGTGAATTGGGACGAAATCGCCAATAGATAAGACCATTTTACAATTTGGGCCCAAGTTAGAAGCAGAGCCTAAGGTGTAAATTATCGATAGTCCATATCTCGGAAACTATAAGAGATAATTCAATTTGGCAACCGGCAATGTAATTAGCATGCCGGATATTACTTGGAATGTGAATTGGAACGAAATCGCCAATAGATAAGACCATTTTACAATATGGGCCCAAGTTAGAAGCAGAGCCTAAGGTGTAAATTACCGATAGTCCATATCTCGGAAACTATAAGAGATAATTCAATTTGGCAACCGGCAATGTAATTAGCATGCCGAATATTACTTGGAATGTGAATTGGAACGAAATCGCCAATAGATAAGACGATTTTACAATTTGGGCCCAAGTTAGAAGCAGAGCCTAAGGTGTAAATTATCGATAGTCCATATCTCGGAAACTATAAGAGATAATGCAATTTGGCAACCGGCAATGTAATTAGCATGCCGAATATTACTTGGAATGTGAATTGGAACGAAATCGCCAATAGAGAAGACCATTTTACAATTTGGGCCCAAGTTAGATGCAGAGCCTAAGGTGTAAATTATCGATAGTCCATATATCGGAAACTATAAGAGATAATGCAATTTGGCAACCGGCAATGTAATTAGCATGCCGAATATTACTTGGAATGTGAATTGGAACGAAATCGCCAATAGAGAAGACCATTTTACAATTTGGGCCCAAGTTAGAAGCAGAGCCTAAGGTGTAAATTATCGATAGTCCATATCTCGGAAACTATAAGAGATAATGCAATTTGGCAACCGGCAATGTAATTAGCATGCCGAATATTACTTGGAATGTGAATTGGAACGAAATCGCCAATAGATAAGACCATTTTACAATTTGGGCCCAAGTTAGAAGCAGAGCCTAAGGTGTAAATTATTGATAGTCCATATCTCGGAAACTATAAGAGATAATGCAATTTCGCAACCGGCAATGTAATTAGCATGCCGAATATTACTTGGAATGTGAATTGGAACGAAATCGCCAATAGATAAGACCATTTTACAATTTGGGCCCAAGTTAGAAGCAGAGCCTAAGGTGTAAATTATCGATAGTCCATATCTCGGAAACTATAAGAGATAATTCAATTTGGCAACCGGCAATGTAATTAGCATGCCGGATATTACTTGGAATGTGAATTGGAACGAAATCGCCAATAGATAAGACCATTTTACAATATGGGCCCAAGTTAGAAGCAGAGCCTAAGGTGTAAATTACCGATAGTCCATATCTCGGAAACTATAAGAGATAATGCAATTTGGCAACCGGCAATGTAATTAGCATGCCGAATATTACTTGGAATGTGAATTGGAACGAAATCGCCAATAGATAAGACGATTTTACAATTTGGGCCCAAGTTAGAAGCAGAGCCTAAGGTGTAAATTATCGATAGTCCATATCTCGGAAACTATAAGAGATAATGCAATTTGGCAACCGGCAATGTAATTAGCATGCCGAATATTACTTGGAATGTGAATTGGAACGAAATCGCCAATAGAGAAGACCATTTTACAATTTGGGCCCAAGTTAGATGCAGAGCCTAAGGTGTAAATTATCGATAGTCCATATCTCGGAAACTATAAGAGATAATGCAATTTGGCAACCGGCAATGTAATTAGCATGCCGAATATTACTTGGAATGTGAATTGGAACGAAATCGCCAATAGAGAAGACCATTTTACAATTTGGGCCCAAGTTAGAAGCAGAGCCTAAGGTGTAAATTATCGATAGTCCATATCTCGGAAACTATAAGAGATAATGCAATTTGGCAACCGGCAATGTAATTAGCATGCCGAATATTACTTGGAATGTGAATTGGAACGAAATCGCCAATAGATAAGACCATTTTACAATTTGGGCCCAAGTTAGAAGCAGAGCCTAAGGTGTAAATTATCGATAGTCCATATCTCGGAAACTATAAGAGATAATGCAATTTGGCAACCGGCAATGTAATTAGCATGCCGAATATTACTTGGAATGTGAATTGGAACGAAATCGCCAATAGATAAGACCATTTTACAATTTGGGCCCAAGTTAGAAGCAGAGCCTAAGGTGTAAATTATCGATAGTCCATATCTCGGAAACTATAAGAGATAATTCAATTTGGCAACCGGCAATGTAATTAGCATGCCGGATATTACTTGGAATGTGAATTGGAACGAAATCGCCAATAGATAAGACCATTTTACAATTTGGGCCCAAGTTAGAAGCAGAGCCTAAGGTGTAAATTATCGATAGTCCATATCTCGGAAACTATAAGAGATAATGCAATTTGGCAACCGGCAATGTAATTAGCATGCCGAATATTACTTGGAATGTGAATTGGAACGAAATCGCCAATAGATAAGACGATTTTACAATTTGGGCCCAAGTTAGAAGCAGAGCCTAAGATGTAAATTATCGATAGTCCATATCTCGGAAACTATAAGAGATAATGCAATTTGGCAACCGGCAATGTAATTAGCATGCCGAATATTACTTGGAATGTGAATTGGAACGAAATCGCCAATAGATAAGACCATTTTACAATTTGGGCCCAAGTTAGAAGCAGAGCCTAAGGTGTAAATTATCGATAGTCCATATCTCGGAAACTATAAGAGATAATGCAATTTGGCAACCGGCAATGTAATTAGCATGCCGAATATTACTTGGAATGTGAATTGGAACGAAATCGCCAATAGGTAAGACCATTTTACAATTTGGGCCCAAGTTAGAAGCAGAGCCTAAGGTGTAAATTATCGATAGTCCATATCTCGGAAACTATAAGAGATAATTCAATTTGGCAACCGGCAATGTAATTAGCATGCCGGATATTACTTGGAATGTGAATTGGAACGAAATCGCCAATAGATAAGTCCATTTTACAATTTGGGCCCAAGTTAGAAGCAGAGCCTAAGGTGTAAATTACCGATAGTCCATATCTCGGAAACTATAAGAGATAATGCAATTTGGCAACCGGCAATGTAATTAGCATGCCGAATATTACTTGGAATGTGAATTGGAACGAAATCGCCAATAGATAAGACCATTTTACAATTTGGGCCCAAGTTAGAAGCAGAGCCTAAGGTGTAAATTATCGATAGCCCATATCTCGGAAACTATAATAGATAATGCAATTTGGCAACCGGCAATGTAATTAGCATGCCGAATATTACTTGGAATGTGAATTGGAACGAAATCGCCAATAGATAAGACCATTTTACAATTTGGGCCCAAGTTAGGAGCAGAGCCTAAGGTGTAAATTATCGATAGTCCATATCTCGGAAACTATAAGAGATAATGCACTTTGGCAACCGGCAATGTAATTAGCATGCCGAATATTACTTGGAATGTGAATTGGAACGAAATCGCCAATAGATAAGACCATTTTACAATTTGGGCCCAAGTTAGAAGCAGAGCCTAAGGTGTAAATTATCGATAGTCCATATCTCGGAAACTATAAGAGATAATGCAATTTGGCAACCGGCAATGTAATTAGCATGCCGAATATTACTTGGAATGTGAATTGGAACGAAATCGCCAATAGATAAGACCATTTTACAATTTGGGCCGAAGTTAGAAGCAGAGCCTAAGGTGTAAATTATCGATAGTCCATATCTCGGAAACTATAAGAGATAATGCACTTTGGCAACCGGCAATGTAATTAGCATGCCGAATATTACTTGGAATGTGAATTGGAACGAAATCGCCAATAGATAAGACCATTTTACAATTTGGGCCCAAGTTAGAAGCAGAGCCTAAGGTGTAAATTATTGATAGTCCATATCTCGGAAACTATAAGAGATAATGCAATTTCGCAACCGGCAATGTAATTAGCATGCCGAATATCACTTGGAATGTGAATTGGGACGAAATCGCCAATAGATAAGACCATTTTACAATTTGGGCCCAAGTTAGAAGCAGAGCCTAAGCTGTAAATTATCGATAGTCCATATCTCGGAAACTATAAGAGATAATGCAATTTGGCAACCGGCAATGTAATTAGCATGCCGAATATTACTTGGAATGTGAATTGGAACGAAATCGCCAATAGATAAGACCATTTTACAATTTGGGCCCAAGTTAGAAGCAGAGCCTAAGATGTAAATTATCGATAGTCCATATCTCGGAAACTATAAGAGATAATGCAATTTGGCAACCGGCAATGTAATTAGCATGCCGAATATTACTTGGAATGTGAATTGGAACGAAATCGCCAATAGATAAGACCATTTTACAATTTGGGCCCAAGTTAGAAGCAGAGCCTAAGGTGTAAATTATCGATAGTCCATATCTCGGAAACTATAAGAGATAATGCAATTTGGCAACCGGCAATGTAATTAGCATGCCGAATATTACTTGGAATGTGAATTGGAACGAAATCGCCAATAGGTAAGACCATTTTACAATTTGGGCCCAAGTTAGAAGCAGAGCCTAAGGTGTAAATTATCGATAGTCCATATCTCGGAATCTATAAGAGATAATGCAATTTGGCAACCGGCAATGTAATTAGCATGCCGAATATTACTTGGAATGTGAATTGGAACGAAATCGCCAATAGATAAGACGATTTTACAATTTGGGCCCAAGTTAGAAGCAGAGCCTAAGGTGTAAATTATCGATAGTCCATATCTCGGAAACTATAAGAGATAATGCAATTTGGCAACCGGCAATGTAATTAGCATGCCAAATATTACTTGGAATGTGAATTGGAACGAAATCGCCAATAGAGAAGACCATTTTACAATTTGGGCCCAAGTTAGAAGCAGAGCCTAAGGTGTAAATTATCGATAGTCCATATCTCGGAAACTATAAGAGATAATGCAATTTGGCAACCGGCAATGTAATTAGCATGCCGAATATAACTTGGAATGTGAATTGGAACGAAATCGCCAATAGGTAAGACCATTTTACAATTTGGGCCCAAGTTAGAAGCAGAGCCTAAGGTGTAAATTATCGATAGTCCATATCTCGGAAACTATAAGAGATAATTCAATTTGGCAACCGGCAATGTAATTAGCATGCCGGATATTACTTGGAATGTGAATTGGAACGAAATCGCCAATAGATAAGACCATTTTACAATTTGGGCCCAAGTTAGAAGCAGAGCCTAAGGTGTAAATTACCGATAGTCCATATCTCGGAAACTATAAGAGATAATGCAATTTGGCAACCGGCAATGTAATTAGCATGCCGAATATTACTTGGAATGTGAATTGGAACGAAATCGCCAATAGATAAGACCATTTTACAATTTGGGCCCAAGTTAGAAGCAGAGCCTAAGGTGTAAATTATCGATAGCCCATATCTCGGAAACTATAATAGATAATGCAATTTGGCAACCGGCAATGTAATTAGCATGCCGAATATTACTTGGAATGTGAATTGGAACGAAATCGCCAATAGATAAGACCATTTTACAATTTGGGCCCAAGTTAGAAGCAGAGCCTAAGGTGTAAATTATCGATAGTCCATATCTCGGAAACTATAAGAGATAATGCACTTTGGCAACCGGCAATGTAATTAGCATGCCGAATATTACTTGGAATGTGAATTGGAACGAAATCGCCAATAGATAAGACCATTTTACAATTTGGGCCCAAGTTAGAAGCAGAGCCTAAGGTGTAAATTATTGATAGTCCATATCTCGGAAACTATAAGAGATAATGCAATTTCGCAACCGGCAATGTAATTAGCATGCCGAATATCACTTGGAATGTGAATTGGGACGAAATCGCCAATAGATAAGACCATTTTACAATTTGGGCCCAAGTTAGAAGCAGAGCCTAAGGTGTAAATTATCGATAGTCCATATCTCGGAAACTATAAGAGATAATGCAATTTGGCAACCGGCAATGTAATTAGCATGCCGAATATTACTTGGAATGTGAATTGGAACGAAATCGCCAATAGATAAGACCATTTTACAATTTGGGCCCAAGTTAGAAGCAGAGCCTAAGATGTAAATTATCGATAGTCCATATCTCGGAAACTATAAGAGATAATGCAATTTGGCAACCGGCAATGTAATTAGCATGCCGAATATTACTTGGAATGTGAATTGGAACGAAATCGCCAATAGATAAGACCATTTTACAATTTGGGCCCAAGTTAGAAGCAGAGCCTAAGGTGTAAATTATCGATAGTCCATATCTCGGAAACTATAAGAGATAATTCAATTTGGCAACCGGCAATGTAATTAGCATGCCGGATATTACTTGGAATGTGAATTGGAACGAAATCGCCAATAGATAAGACCATTTTACAATTTGGGCCCAAGTTAGAAGCAGAGCCTAAGGTGTAAATTATCGATAGTCCATATATCGGAAACTATAAGAGATAATGCAATTTGGCAACCGGCAATGTAATTAGCATGCCGAATATTACTTGGAATGTGAATTGGAACGAAATCGCCAATAGATAAGACGATTTTACAATTTGGGCCCAAGTTAGAAGCAGAGCCTAAGATGTAAATTATCGATAGTCCGTATCTCGGAAACTATAAGAGATAATGCAATATGGCAACCGGCAATGTAATTAGCATGCCGAATATTACTTGGAATGTGAATTGGAACGAAATCGCCAATAGATAAGACCATTTTACAATTTGGGCCCAAGTTAGAAGCAGAGCCTAAGGTGTAAATTATCGATAGTCCATATCTCGGAAACTATAAGAGATAATGCAATTTGGCAACCGGCAATGTAATTAGCATGCCGAATATTACTTGGAATGTGAATTGGAACGAAATCGCCAATAGGTAAGACCATTTTACAATTTGGGCCCAAGTTAGAAGCAGAGCCTAAGGTGTAAATTATCGATAGTCCATATCTCGGAAACTATAAGAGATAATGCAATTTGGCAACCGGCAATGTAATTAGCATGCCGAATATTACTTGGAATGTGAATTGGAACGAAATCGCCAATAGATAAGACGATTTTACAATTTGGGCCCAAGTTAGAAGCAGAGCCTAAGGTGTAAATTATCGATAGTCCATATCTCGAAAACTATAAGAGATAATGCAATTTGGCAACCGGCAATGTAATTAGCATGCCGAATATTACTTGGAATGTGAATTGGAACGAAATCGCCAATAGAGAAGACCATTTTACAATTTGGGCCCAAGTTAGAAGCAGAGCCTAAGGTGTAAATTATCGATAGTCCATATCTCGGAAACTATAAGAGATAATGCAATTTGGCAAACGGCAATGTAATTAGCATGCCGAATATTACTTGGAATGTGAATTGGAACGAAATCGCCAATAGAGAAGACCATTTTACAATTTGGGCCCAAGTTAGAAGCAGAGCCTAAGGTGTAAATTATCGATAGTCCATATCTCGGAAACTATAAGATATAATGCAATTTGGCAACCGGCAATGTAATTAGCATGCCGAATATTACTTGGAATGTGAATTGGAACGAAATCGCCAATAGATAAGACCATTTTACAATTTGGGCCCAAGTTAGAAGCAGAGCCTAAGGTGTAAATTATCGATAGTCCATATCTCGGAAACTATAAGAGATAATGCAATTTGGCAACCGGCAATGTAATTAGCATGCCGAATATTACTTGGAATGTGAATTGGAACGAAATCGCCAATAGAGAAGACCATTTTACAATTTGGGCCCAAGTTAGAAGCAGAGCCTAAGGTGTAAATTATCGATAGTCCATATCTCGGAAACTATAAGAGATAATGCAATTTGGCAACCGGCAATGTAATTAGCATGCCGAATAATACTCGGAATGTGAATTGGAACGAAATCGCCAATAGATAAGACCATTTTACAATTTGGGCCCAAGTTAGAAGCAGAGCCTAAGGTGTAAATTATCGATAGTCCATATCTCGGAAACTATAAGAGATAATTCAATTTGGCAACCGGCAATGTAATTAGCATGCCGGATATTACTTGGAATGTGAATTGGAACGAAATCGCCAATAGATAAGACCATTTTACAATTTGGGCCCAAGTTAGAAGCAGAGCCTAAGGTGTAAATTATCGATAGTCCATATCTCGGAAACTATAAGAGATAATGCAATTTGGCAACCGGCAACGTAATTAGCATGCCGAATATTACTTGGAATGTGAATTGGAACCAAATCGCCAATAGATAAGACGATTTTACAATTTGGGCCCAAGTTAGAAGCAGAGCCTAAAATGTAAATTATCGATAGTCCATATCTCGGAAACTATAAGAGATAATGCAATTTGGCAACCGGCAATGTAATTAGCATGCCGAATATTACTTGGAATGTGAATTGGAACGAAATCGCCAATAGATAAGACCATTTTACAAGTTGGGCCCAAGTTAGAAGCAGAGCCTAAGGTGTAAATTATCGATAGTCCATATCTCGGAAACTATAAGAGATAATGCAATTTGGCAACCGGCAATGTAATTAGCAAGCCGAATATTACTTGGAATGTGAATTGGAACGAAATCGCCAATAGGTAAGACCATTTTACAATTTGGGCCCAAGTTAGAAGCAGAGCCTAAGGTGTAAATTATCGATAGTCCATATCTCGGAAACTATAAGAGATAATTCAATTTGGCAACCGGCAATGTAATTAGCATGCCGGATATTACTTGGAATGTGAATTGGAACGAAATCGCCAATAGATAAGACCATTTTACAATTTGGGCCCAAGTTAGAAGCAGAGTCTAAGGTGTAAATTACCGATAGTCCATATCTCGGAAACTATAAGAGATAATGCAATTTGGCAACCGGCAATGTAATTAGCATGCCGAATATTACTTGGAATGTGAATTGGAACGAAATCGCCAATAGAGAAGACCATTTTACAATTTGGGCCCAAGTTAGAAGCAGAGCCTAAGGTGTAAATTATCGATAGTCCATATCTCGGAAACTATAAGAGATAATGCAATTTGGCAAACGGCAATGTAATTAGCATGCCGAATATTACTTGGAATGTGAATTGGAACGAAATCGCCAATAGAGAAGACCATTTTACAATTTGGGCCCAAGTTAGAAGTAGAGCCTAAGGTGTAAATTATCGATAGTCCATATCTCGGAAACTATAAGAGATAATGCAATTTGGCAACCGGCAATGTAATTAGCATGCCGAATATTACTTGGAATGTGAATTGGAACGAAATCGCCAATAGATAAGACCATTTTACAATTTGGGCCCAAGTTAGAAGCAGAGCCTAAGGTGTAAATTATCGATAGTCCATATCTCGGAAACTATAAGAGATAATGCAATTTGGCAACCGGCAATGTAATTAGCATGCCGAATATTACTTGGAATGTGAATTGGAACGAAATCGCCAATAGAGAAGACCATTTTACAATTTGGGCCCAAGTTAGAAGCAGAGCCTAAGGTGTAAATTATCGATAGTCCATATCTCGGAAACTATAAGAGATAATGCAATTTGGCAACCGGCAATGTAGTTAGCATGCCGAATATTACTTGGAATGTGAATTGGAACGAAATCGCCAATAGATAAGACGATTTTACAATTTGGGCCCAAGTTAGAAGCAGAGCCTAAGGTGTAAATTATCGATAGACCATATCTCGGAAACTATAAGAGATAATGCAATTTGGCAACCGGCAATGTAATTAGCAAGCCGAATATTACTTGGAATGTGAATTGGAACGAAATCGCCAATAGGTAAGACCATTTTACAATTTGGGCCCAAGTTAGAAGCAGAGCCTAAGGTGTAAATTATCGATAGTCCATATCTCGGAAACTATAAGAGATAATTCAATTTGGCAACCGGCAATGTAATTAGCATGCCGGCTATTACTTGGAATGTGAATTGGAACGAAATCGCCAATAGATAAGACCATTTTACAATATGGGCCCAAGTTAGAAGCAGAGCCTAAGGTGTAAATTACCGATAGTCCATATCTCGGAAACTATAAGAGATAATGCAATTTGGCAACCGGCAATGTAATTAGCATGCCGAATATTACTTGGAATGTGAATTGGAACGAAATCGCCAATAGATAAGACGATTTTACAATTTGGGCCCAAGTTAGAAGCAGAGCCTAAGGTGTAAATTATCGATAGTCCATATCTCGGAAACTATAAGAGATAATGCAATTTGGCAACCGGCAATGTAATTAGCATGCCGAATATTACTTGGAATGTGAATTGGAACGAAATCGCCAATAGAGAAGACCATTTTACAATTTGGGCCCAAGTTAGATGCAGAGCCTAAGGTGTAAATTATCGATAGTCCATATCTCGGAAACTATAAGAGATAATGCAATTTGGCAACCGGCAATGTAATTAGCATGCCGAATATTACTTGGAATGTGAATTGGAACGAAATCGCCAATAGAGAAGACCATTTTACAATTTGGGCCCAAGTTAGAAGCAGAGCCTAAGGTGTAAATTATCGATAGTCCATATCTCGGAAACTATAAGAGATAATGCAATTTGGCAACCGGCAATGTAATTAGCATGCCGAATATTACTTGGAATGTGAATTGGAACGAAATCGCCAATAGATAAGACCATTTTACAATTTGGGCCCAAGTTAGAAGCAGAGCCTAAGGTGTAAATTATCGATAGTCCATATCTCGGAAACTATAAGAGATAATTCAATTTGGCAACCGGCAATGTAATTAGCATGCCGGATATTACTTGGAATGTGAATTGGAACGAAATCGCCAATAGATAAGACCATTTTACAATTTGGGCCCAAGTTAGAAGCAGAGCCTAAGGTGTAAATTATCGATAGTCCATATCTCGGAAACTATAAGAGATAATGCAATTTGGCAACCGGCAATGTAATTAGCATGCCGAATATTACTTGGAATGTGAATTGGAACGAAATCGCCAATAGATAAGACGATTTTACAATTTGGGCCCAAGTTAGAAGCAGAGCCTAAGATGTAAATTATCGATAGTCCATATCTCGGAAACTATAAGAGATAATGCAATTTGGCAACCGGCAATGTAATTAGCATGCCGAATATTACTTGGAATGTGAATTGGAACGAAATCGCCAATAGATAAGACCATTTTACAATTTGGGCCCAAGTTAGAAGCAGAGCCTAAGGTGTAAATTATCGATAGTCCATATCTCGGAAACTATAAGAGATAATGCACTTTGGCAACCGGCAATGTAATTAGCATGCCGAATATTACTTGGAATGTGAATTGGAACGAAATCGCCAATAGATAAGACCATTTTACAATTTGGGCCCAAGTTAGAAGCAGAGCCTAAGGTGTAAATTATTGATAGTCCATATCTCGGAAACTATAAGAGATAATGCAATTTCGCAACCGGCAATGTAATTAGCATGCCGAATATCACTTGGAATGTGAATTGGGACGAAATCGCCAATAGATAAGACCATTTTACAATTTGGGCCCAAGTTAGAAGCAGAGCCTAAGGTGTAAATTATCGATAGTCCATATCTCGGAAACTATAAGAGATAATGCAATTTGGCAACCGGCAATGTAATTAGCATGCCGAATATTACTTGGAATGTGAATTGGAACGAAATCGCCAATAGGTAAGACCATTTTACAATTTGGGCCCAAGTTAGAAGCAGAGCCTAAGGTGTAAATTATCGATAGTCCATATCTCGGAAACTATAAGAGATAATGCAATTTGGCAACCGGCAATGTAATTAGCATGCCGAATATTACTTGGAATGTGAATTGGAACGAAATCGCCAATAGATAAGACCATTTTACAATTTGGGCCCAAGTTAGAAGCAGAGCCTAAGGTGTAAATTATCGATAGTCCATATCTCGGAAACTATAAGAGATAATTCAATTTGGCAACCGGCAATGTAATTAGCATGCCGGATATTACTTGGAATGTGAATTGGAACGAAATCGCCAATAGATAAGACCATTTTACAATTTGGGCCCAAGTTAGAAGCAGAGCCTAAGGTGTAAATTATCGATAGTCCATATCTCGGAAACTATAAGAGATAATGCAATTTGGCAACCGGCAATGTAATTAGCATGCCGAATATTACTTGGAATGTGAATTGGAACGAAATCGCCAATAGATAAGACGATTTTACAATTTGGGCCCAAGTTAGAAGCAGAGCCTAAGATGTAAATTATCGATAGTCCATATCTCGGAAACTATAAGAGATAATGCAATTTGGCAACCGGCAATGTAATTAGCATGCCGAATATTACTTGGAATGTGAATTGGAACGAAATCGCCAATAGATAAGACCATTTTACAATTTGGGCCCAAGTTAGAAGCAGAGCCTAAGGTGTAAATTATCGATAGTCCATATCTCGGAAACTATAAGAGATAATGCACTTTGGCAACCGGCAATGTAATTAGCATGCCGAATATTACTTGGAATGTGAATTGGAACGAAATCGCCAATAGATAAGACCATTTTACAATTTGGGCCCAAGTTAGAAGCAGAGCCTAAGGTGTAAATTATTGATAGTCCATATCTCGGAAACTATAAGAGATAATGCAATTTCGCAACCGGCAATGTAATTAGCATGCCGAATATCACTTGGAATGTGAATTGGGACGAAATCGCCAATAGATAAGACCATTTTACAATTTGGGCCCAAGTTAGAAGCAGAGCCTAAGGTGTAAATTATCGATAGTCCATATCTCGGAAACTATAAGAGATAATGCAATTTGGCAACCGGCAATGTAATTAGCATGCCGAATATTACTTGGAATGTGAATTGGAACGAAATCGCCAATAGGTAAGACCATTTTACAATTTGGGCCCAAGTTAGAAGCAGAGCCTAAGGTGTAAATTATCGATAGTCCATATCTCGGAAACTATAAGAGATAATGCAATTTGGCAACCGGCAATGTAATTAGCATGCCGAATATTACTTGGAATGTGAATTGGAACGAAATCGCCAATAGATAAGACGATTTTACAATTTGGGCCCAAGTTAGAAGCAGAGCCTAAGGTGTAAATTATCGATAGTCCATATCTCGAAAACTATAAGAGATAATGCAATTTGGCAACCGGCAATGTAATTAGCATGCCGAATATTACTTGGAATGTGAATTGGAACGAAATCGCCAATAGAGAAGACCATTTTACAATTTGGGCCCAAGTTAGAAGCAGAGCCTAAGGTGTAAATTATCGATAGTCCATATCTCGGAAACTATAAGAGATAATGCAATTTGGCAAACGGCAATGTAATTAGCATGCCGAATATTACTTGGAATGTGAATTGGAACGAAATCGCCAATAGAGAAGACCATTTTACAATTTGGGCCCAAGTTAGAAGCAGAGCCTAAGGTGTAAATTATCGATAGTCCATATCTCGGAAACTATAAGATATAATGCAATTTGGCAACCGGCAATGTAATTAGCATGCCGAATATTACTTGGAATGTGAATTGGAACGAAATCGCCAATAGATAAGACCATTTTACAATTTGGGCCCAAGTTAGAAGCAGAGCCTAAGGTGTAAATTATCGATAGTCCATATCTCGGAAACTATAAGAGATAATGCAATTTGGCAACCGGCAATGTAATTAGCATGCCGAATATTACTTGGAATGTGAATTGGAACGAAATCGCCAATAGAGAAGACCATTTTACAATTTGGGCCCAAGTTAGAAGCAGAGCCTAAGGTGTAAATTATCGATAGTCCATATCTCGGAAACTATAAGAGATAATGCAATTTGGCAACCGGCAATGTAATTAGCATGCCGAATAATACTCGGAATGTGAATTGGAACGAAATCGCCAATAGATAAGACCATTTTACAATTTGGGCCCAAGTTAGAAGCAGAGCCTAAGGTGTAAATTATCGATAGTCCATATCTCGGAAACTATAAGAGATAATTCAATTTGGCAACCGGCAATGTAATTAGCATGCCGGATATTACTTGGAATGTGAATTGGAACGAAATCGCCAATAGATAAGACCATTTTACAATTTGGGCCCAAGTTAGAAGCAGAGCCTAAGGTGTAAATTATCGATAGTCCATATCTCGGAAACTATAAGAGATAATGCAATTTGGCAACCGGCAACGTAATTAGCATGCCGAATATTACTTGGAATGTGAATTGGAACCAAATCGCCAATAGATAAGACGATTTTACAATTTGGGCCCAAGTTAGAAGCAGAGCCTAAAATGTAAATTATCGATAGTCCATATCTCGGAAACTATAAGAGATAATGCAATTTGGCAACCGGCAATGTAATTAGCATGCCGGATATTACTTGGAATGTGAATTGGAACGAAATCGCCAATAGATAAGACCATTTTACAATTTGGGCCCAAGTTAGAAGCAGAGTCTAAGGTGTAAATTACCGATAGTCCATATCTCGGAAACTATAAGAGATAATGCAATTTGGCAACCGGCAATGTAATTAGCATGCCGAATATTACTTGGAATGTGAATTGGAACGAAATCGCCAATAGAGAAGACCATTTTACAATTTGGGCCCAAGTTAGAAGCAGAGCCTAAGGTGTAAATTATCGATAGTCCATATCTCGGAAACTATAAGAGATAATGCAATTTGGCAACCGGCAATGTAATTAGCATGCCGAATATTACTTGGAATGTGAATTGGAACGAAATCGCCAATAGAGAAGACCATTTTACAATTTGGGCCCAAGTTAGAAGCAGAGCCTAAGGTGTAAATTATCGATAGTCCATATCTCGGAAACTATAAGAGATAATGCAATTTGGCAACCGGCAATGTAATTAGCATGCCGAATATTACTTGGAATGTGAATTGGAACGAAATCGCCAATAGATAAGACGATTTTACAATTTGGGCCCAAGTTAGAAGCAGAGCCTAAGGTGTAAATTATCGATAGACCATATCTCGGAAACTATAAGAGATAATGCAATTTGGCAACCGGCAATGTAATTAGCAAGCCGAATATTACTTGGAATGTGAATTGGAACGAAATCGCCAATAGGTAAGACCATTTTACAATTTGGGCCCAAGTTAGAAGCAGAGCCTAAGGTGTAAATTATCGATAGTCCATATCTCGGAAACTATAAGAGATAATTCAATTTGGCAACCGGCAATGTAATTAGCATGCCGGATATTACTTGGAATGTGAATTGGAACGAAATCGCCAATAGATAAGACCATTTTACAATATGGGCCCAAGTTAGAAGCAGAGCCTAAGGTGTAAATTACCGATAGTCCATATCTCGGAAACTATAAGAGATAATGCAATTTGGCAACCGGCAATGTAATTAGCATGCCGAATATTACTTGGAATGTGAATTGGAACGAAATCGCCAATAGATAAGACGATTTTACAATTTGGGCCCAAGTTAGAAGCAGAGCCTAAGGTGTAAATTATCGATAGTCCATATCTCGGAAACTATAAGAGATAATGCAATTTGGCAACCGGCAATGTAATTAGCATGCCGAATATTACTTGGAATGTGAATTGGAACGAAATCGCCAATAGAGAAGACCATTTTACAATTTGGGCCCAAGTTAGATGCAGAGCCTAAGGTGTAAATTATCGATAGTCCATATCTCGGAAACTATAAGAGATAATGCAATTTGGCAACCGGCAATGTAATTAGCATGCCGAATATTACTTGGAATGTGAATTGGAACGAAATCGCCAATAGAGAAGACCATTTTACAATTTGGGCCCAAGTTAGAAGCAGAGCCTAAGGTGTAAATTATCGATAGTCCATATCTCGGAAACTATAAGAGATAATGCAATTTGGCAACCGGCAATGTAATTAGCATGCCGAATATTACTTGGAATGTGAATTGGAACGAAATCGCCAATAGATAAGACCATTTTACAATTTGGGCCCAAGTTAGAAGCAGAGCCTAAGGTGTAAATTATCGATAGTCCATATCTCGGAAACTATAAGAGATAATGCAATTTGGCAACCGGCAATGTAATTAGCATGCCGAATATTACTTGGAATGTGAATTGGAACGAAATCGCCAATAGATAAGACCATTTTACAATTTGGGCCCAAGTTAGAAGCAGAGCCTAAGGTGTAAATTATCGATAGTCCATATCTCGGAAACTATAAGAGATAATTCAATTTGGCAACCGGCAATGTAATTAGCATGCCGGATATTACTTGGAATGTGAATTGGAACGAAATCGCCAATAGATAAGACCATTTTACAATTTGGGCCCAAGTTAGAAGCAGAGCCTAAGGTGTAAATTATCGATAGTCCATATCTCGGAAACTATAAGAGATAATGCAATTTGGCAACCGGCAATGTAATTAGCATGCCGAATATTACTTGGAATGTGAATTGGAACGAAATCGCCAATAGATAAGACGATTTTACAATTTGGGCCCAAGTTAGAAGCAGAGCCTAAGATGTAAATTATCGATAGTCCATATCTCGGAAACTATAAGAGATAATGCAATTTGGCAACCGGCAATGTAATTAGCATGCCGAATATTACTTGGAATGTGAATTGGAACGAAATCGCCAATAGATAAGACCATTTTACAATTTGGGCCCAAGTTAGAAGCAGAGCCTAAGGTGTAAATTATCGATAGTCCATATCTCGGAAACTATAAGAGATAATGCACTTTGGCAACCGGCAATGTAATTAGCATGCCGAATATTACTTGGAATGTGAATTGGAACGAAATCGCCAATAGATAAGACCATTTTACAATTTGGGCCCAAGTTAGAAGCAGAGCCTAAGGTGTAAATTATTGATAGTCCATATCTCGGAAACTATAAGAGATAATGCAATTTCGCAACCGGCAATGTAATTAGCATGCCGAATATCACTTGGAATGTGAATTGGGACGAAATCGCCAATAGATAAGACCATTTTACAATTTGGGCCCAAGTTAGAAGCAGAGCCTAAGGTGTAAATTATCGATAGTCCATATCTCGGAAACTATAAGAGATAATTCAATTTGGCAACCGGCAATGTAATTAGCATGCCGGATATTACTTGGAATGTGAATTGGAACGAAATCGCCAATAGATAAGACCATTTTACAATATGGGCCCAAGTTAGAAGCAGAGCCTAAGGTGTAAATTACCGATAGTCCATATCTCGGAAACTATAAGAGATAATGCAATTTGGCAACCGGCAATGTAATTAGCATGCCGAATATTACTTGGAATGTGAATTGGAACGAAATCGCCAATAGATAAGACGATTTTACAATTTGGGCCCAAGTTAGAAGCAGAGCCTAAGGTGTAAATTATCGATAGTCCATATCTCGGAAACTATAAGAGATAATGCAATTTGGCAACCGGCAATGTAATTAGCATGCCGAATATTACTTGGAATGTGAATTGGAACGAAATCGCCAATAGAGAAGACCATTTTACAATTTGGGCCCAAGTTAGATGCAGAGCCTAAGGTGTAAATTATCGATAGTCCATATCTCGGAAACTATAAGAGATAATGCAATTTGGCAACCGGCAATGTAATTAGCATGCCGAATATTACTTGGAATGTGAATTGGAACGAAATCGCCAATAGAGAAGACCATTTTACAATTTGGGCCCAAGTTAGAAGCAGAGCCTAAGGTGTAAATTATCGATAGTCCATATCTCGGAAACTATAAGAGATAATGCAATTTGGCAACCGGCAATGTAATTAGCATGCCGAATATTACTTGGAATGTGAATTGGAACGAAATCGCCAATAGATAAGACCATTTTACAATTTGGGCCCAAGTTAGAAGCAGAGCCTAAGGTGTAAATTATTGATAGTCCATATCTCGGAAACTATAAGAGATAATGCAATTTCGCAACCGGCAATGTAATTAGCATGCCGAATATTACTTGGAATGTGAATTGGAACGAAATCGCCAATAGATAAGACCATTTTACAATTTGGGCCCAAGTTAGAAGCAGAGCCTAAGGTGTAAATTATACATAGTCCATATCTCGGAAACTATAAGAGATAATTCAATTTGGCAACCGGCAATGTAATTAGCATGCCGGATATTACTTGGAATGTGAATTGGAACGAAATCGCCAATAGATAAGACCATTTTACAATATGGGCCCAAGTTAGAAGCAGAGCCTAAGGTGTAAATTACCGATAGTCCATATCTCGGAAACTATAAGAGATAATGCAATTTGGCAACCGGCAATGTAATTAGCATGCCGAATATTACTTGGAATGTGAATTGGAACGAAATCGCCAATAGAGAAGACCATTTTACAATTAGGGCCCAAGTTAGATGCAGAGCCTAAGGTGTAAATTATCGATAGTCCATATCTCGGAAACTATAAGAGATAATGCAATTTGGCAACCGGCAATGTAATTAGCATGCCGAATATTACTTGGAATGTGAATTGGAACGAAATCGCCAATAGAGAAGACCATTTTACAATTTGGGCCCAAGTTAGAAGCAGAGCCTAAGGTGTAAATTATCGATAGTCCATATCTCGGAAACTATAAGAGATAATGCAATTTGGCAACCGGCAATGTAATTAGCATGCCGAATATTACTTGGAATGTGAATTGGAACGAAATCGCCAATAGATAAGACCATTTTACAATTTGGGCCCAAGTTAGAAGCAGAGCCTAAGGTGTAAATTATCGATAGTCCATATCTCGGAAACTATAAGAGATAATGCAATTTGGCAACCGGCAATGTAATTAGCATGCCGAATATTACTTGGAATGTGAATTGGAACGAAATCGCCAATAGATAAGACCATTTTACAATTTGGGCCCAAGTTAGAAGCAGAGCCTAAGGTGTAAATTATCGATAGTCCATATCTCGGAAACTATAAGAGATAATGCAATTTGGCAACCGGCAATGTAATTAGCATGCCGAATATTACTTGGAATGTGAATTGGAACGAAATCGCCAATAGATAAGACGATTTTACAATTTGGGCCCAAGTTAGAAGCAGAGCCTAAGATGTAAATTATCGATAGTCCATATCTCGGAAACTATAAGAGATAATGCAATTTGGCAACCGGCAATGTAATTAGCATGCCGAATATTACTTGGAATGTGAATTGGAACGAAATCGCCAATAGATAAGACCATTTTACAATTTGGGCCCAAGTTAGAAGCAGAGCCTAAGGTGTAAATTATCGATAGTCCATATCTCGGAAACTATAAGAGATAATGCAATTTGGCAACCGGCAATGTAATTAGCATGCCGAATATTACTTGGAATATGAATTGGAACGAAATCGCCAATAGGTAAGACCATTTTACAATTTGGGCCCAAGTTAGAAGCAGAGCCTAAGGTGTAAATTATCGATAGTCCATATCTCGGAAACTATAAGAGATAATTCAATTTGGCAACCGGCAATGTAATTAGCATGCCGGATATTACTTGGAATGTGAATTGGAACGAAATCGCCAATAGATAAGTCCATTTTACAATTTGGGCCCAAGTTAGAAGCAGAGCCTAAGGTGTAAATTACCGATAGTCCATATCTCGGAAACTATAAGAGATAATGCAATTTGGCAACCGGCAATGTAATTAGCATGCCGAATATTACTTGGAATGTGAATTGGAACGAAATCGCCAATAGATAAGACCATTTTACAATTTGGGCCCAAGTTAGAAGCAGAGCCTAAGGTGTAAATTATCGATAGCCCATATCTCGGAAACTATAATAGATAATGCAATTTGGCAACCGGCAATGTAATTAGCATGCCGAATATTACTTGGAATGTGAATTGGAACGAAATCGCCAATAGATAAGACCATTTTACAATTTGGGCCCAAGTTAGGAGCAGAGCCTAAGGTGTAAATTATCGATAGTCCATATCTCGGAAACTATAAGAGATAATGCACTTTGGCAACCGGCAATGTAATTAGCATGCCGAATATTACTTGGAATGTGAATTGGAACGAAATCGCCAATAGATAAGACCATTTTACAATTTGGGCCCAAGTTAGAAGCAGAGCCTAAGGTGTAAATTATCGATAGTCCATATCTCGGAAACTATAAGAGATAATGCAATTTGGCAACCGGCAATGTAATTAGCATGCCGAATATTACTTGGAATGTGAATTGGAACGAAATCGCCAATAGATAAGACCATTTTACAATTTGGGCCGAAGTTAGAAGCAGAGCCTAAGGTGTAAATTATCGATAGTCCATATCTCGGAAACTATAAGAGATAATGCACTTTGGCAACCGGCAATGTAATTAGCATGCCGAATATTACTTGGAATGTGAATTGGAACGAAATCGCCAATAGATAAGACCATTTTACAATTTGGGCCCAAGTTAGAAGCAGAGCCTAAGGTGTAAATTATTGATAGTCCATATCTCGGAAACTATAAGAGATAATGCAATTTCGCAACCGGCAATGTAATTAGCATGCCGAATATCACTTGGAATGTGAATTGGGACGAAATCGCCAATAGATAAGACCATTTTACAATTTGGGCCCAAGTTAGAAGCAGAGCCTAAGCTGTAAATTATCGATAGTCCATATCTCGGAAACTATAAGAGATAATGCAATTTGGCAACCGGCAATGTAATTAGCATGCCGAATATTACTTGGAATGTGAATTGGAACGAAATCGCCAATAGATAAGACCATTTTACAATTTGGGCCCAAGTTAGAAGCAGAGCCTAAGATGTAAATTATCGATAGTCCATATCTCGGAAACTATAAGAGATAATGCAATTTGGCAACCGGCAATGTAATTAGCATGCCGAATATTACTTGGAATGTGAATTGGAACGAAATCGCCAATAGATAAGACCATTTTACAATTTGGGCCCAAGTTAGAAGCAGAGCCTAAGGTGTAAATTATCGATAGTCCATATCTCGGAAACTATAAGAGATAATGCAATTTGGCAACCGGCAATGTAATTAGCATGCCGAATATTACTTGGAATGTGAATTGGAACGAAATCGCCAATAGGTAAGACCATTTTACAATTTGGGCCCAAGTTAGAAGCAGAGCCTAAGGTGTAAATTATCGATAGTCCATATCTCGGAATCTATAAGAGATAATGCAATTTGGCAACCGGCAATGTAATTAGCATGCCGAATATTACTTGGAATGTGAATTGGAACGAAATCGCCAATAGATAAGACGATTTTACAATTTGGGCCCAAGTTAGAAGCAGAGCCTAAGGTGTAAATTATCGATAGTCCATATCTCGGAAACTATAAGAGATAATGCAATTTGGCAACCGGCAATGTAATTAGCATGCCAAATATTACTTGGAATGTGAATTGGAACGAAATCGCCAATAGAGAAGACCATTTTACAATTTGGGCCCAAGTTAGAAGCAGAGCCTAAGGTGTAAATTATCGATAGTCCATATCTCGGAAACTATAAGAGATAATGCAATTTGGCAACCGGCAATGTAATTAGCATGCCGAATATTACTTGGAATGTGAATTGGAACGAAATCGCCAATAGAGAAGACCATTTTACAATTTGGGCCCAAGTTAGAAGCAGAGCCTAAGGTGTAAATTATCGATAGTCCATATCTCGGAAACTATAAGAGATAATGCAATTTGGCAACCGGCAATGTAATTAGCATGCCGAATATTACTTGGAATGTGAATTGGAACGAAATCGCCAATAGAGAAGACCATTTTACAATTTGGGCCCAAGTTAGAAGCAGAGCCTAAGGTGTAAATTATCGATAGTCCATATCTCGGAAACTATAAGAGATAATGCAATTTGGCAACCAGCAATGTAATTAGCATGCCGAATATTACTTGGAATGTGAATTGGAACGAAAACGCCAATAGATAAGACCATTTTACAATTTGGGCCCAAGTTAGAAGCAGAGCCTAAGGTGTAAATTATTGATAGTCCATATCTCGGAAACTATAAGAGATAATGCAATTTCGCAACCGGCAATGTAATTAGCATGCCGAATATTACTTGGAGTGTGGATTGGAACGAAATCGCCAATAGGTAAGACCATTTTACAATTTGGGCCCAAGTTAGAAGCAGAGCCTAAGGTGTAAATTATTGATAGTCCATATCTCGGAAACTATAAGAGATAATGCAATTTCGCAACCGGCAATGTAATTAGCATGCCGAATATTACTTGGAGTGTGGATTGGAACGAAATCGCCAATAGGTAAGACCATTTTACAATTTGGGCCCAAGTTAGAAGCAGAGCCTAAGGTGTAAATTATCGATAGTCCATATCTCGGAAACTATAACAGATAATGCAATTTGGCAACCGGCAATGTAATTAGCATGCCGAATATTACTTGGAATGTGAATTGGAACGAAATCGCCAATAGGTAAGACCATTTTACAATTTGGGCCCAAGTTAGAAGCAGAGCCTAAGGTGTAAATTATCGATAGTCCATATCTCGGAAACTATAAGAGATAATGCAATTTGGCAACCGGCAATGTAATTAGCATGCCGAATATTACTTGGAATGTGAATTGGAACGAAATCGCCAATAGATAAGACCATTTTAGAATTTGGGCCCAAGTTAGAAGCAGAGCCTAAGGTGTAAATTATCGATAGTCCATATCTCGGAAACTATAAGAGATAATGCAATTTCGCAACCGGCAATGTAATTAGCATGCCGAATATCACTTGGAATGTGAATTGGGACGAAATCGCCAATAGATAAGACCATTTTACAATTTGGGCCCAAGTTAGAAGCAGAGCCTAAGGTGTAAATTATCGATAGTCCATATCTCGGAAACTATAAGAGATAATGCAATTTGGCAACCGGCAATGTAATTAGCATGCCGAATATTACTTGGAATGTGAATTGGAACGAAATCGCCAATAGATAAGACGATTTTACAATTTGGGCCCGAATTAGAAGCAGAGCCTAAGATGTAAATTATCGATAGTCCATATCTCGGAAACTATAAGAGATAATGCAATTTGGCAACCGGCAATGTAATTAGCATGCCGAATATTACTTGGAATGTGAATTGGAACGAAATCGCCAATAGATAAGACCATTTTACAATTTGGGGCCAAGTTAGAAGCAGAGCCTAAGGTGTAAATTATCGATAGTCCATATCTCGGAAACTATAAGAGATAATGCAATTTGGCAACCGGCAATGTAATTAGCAAGCCGAATATTTCTTGGAATGTGAATTGGAACGAAATCGCCAATAGGTAAGACCATTTTACAATTTGGGCCCAAGTTAGAAGCAGAGCCTAAGGTGTAAATTATCGATAGTCCATATCTCGGAAACTATAAGAGATAATTCAATTTGGCAACCGGCAATGTAATTAGCATGCCGGATATTACTTGGAATGTGAATTGGAACGAAATCGCCAATAGAGAAGGCCATTTTACAATTTGGGCCCAAGTTAGAAGCAGAGCCTAAGGTGTAAATTATCGATAGTCCATATCTCGGAAACTATAAGAGATAATGCAATTTGGCAACCGGCAATGTAATTAGCATGCCGAATATTACTTGGAATGTGAATTGGAACGAAATCGCCAATAGAGAAGACCATTTTACAATTTGGGCCCAAGTTAGAAGCAGAGCCTAAGGTGTAAATTATCGATAGTCCATATCTCGGAAACTATAAGAGATAATGCAATTTGGCAACCGGCAATGTAATTAGCATGCCGAATATTACTTGGAATGTGAATTGGAACGAAATCGCCAATAGATAAGACCATTTTACAATTTGGGCCCAAGTTAGAAGCAGAGCTTAAGGTGTAAATTATCGATAGTCCATATCTCGGAAACTATAAGAGATAATGCAATTTGGCAACCGGCAATGTAATTAGCATGCCGAATATTACTTGGAATGTGAATTGGAACGAAATCGCCAATAGAGAAGACCATTTTACAATTTGGGCCCAAGTTAGAAGCAGAGCCTAAGGTGTAAATTATCGATAGTCCATATCTCGGAAACTATAAGAGATAATGCAATTTGGCAACCGGCAACGTAATTAGCATGCCGAATATTACTTGGAATGTGAATTGGAACCAAATCGCCAATAGATAAGACGATTTTACAATTTGGGCCCAAGTTAGAAGCAGAGCCTAAAATGTAAATTATCGATAGTCCATATCTCGGAAACTATAAGAGATAATGCAATTTGGCAACCGGCAATGTAATTAGCATGCCGAATATTACTTGGAATGTGAATTGGAACGAAATCGCCAATAGATAAGACCATTTTACAATTTGGGCCCAAGTTAGAAGCAGAGCCTAAGGTGTAAATTATCGATAGTCCATATCTCGGAAACTATAAGAGATAATGCAATTTGGCAACCGGCAATGTAATTAGCATGCCGAATATTACTTGGAATGTGAATTGGAACGAAATCGCCAATAGAGAAGACCATTTTACAATTTGGGCCCAAGTTAGAAGCAGAGCCTAAGGTGTAAATTATCGATAGTCCATATCTCGGAAACTATAAGAGATAATGGAATTTGGCAACCGGCAATGTAATTAGCATGCCGAATATTACTTGGAATGTGAATTGGAACGAAATCGCCAATAGATAAGACCATTTTACAATTTGGGCCCAAGTTAGAAGCAGAGCCTAAGGTGTAAATTACCGATAGTCCATATCTCGGAAACTATAAGAGATAATGCAATTTGGCAAACGGCAATGTAATTAGCATGCCGAATATTACTTGGAATGTGAATTGGAACGAAATCGCCAATAGAGAAGACCATTTTACAATTTGGGCCCAAGTTAGAAGCAGAGCCTAAGGTGTAAATTATCGATAGTCCATATCTCGGAAACTATAAGAGATAATGCAATTTGGCAACCGGCAACGTAATTAGCATGCCGAATATTACTTGGAATGTGAATTGGAACCAAATCGCCAATAGATAAGACGATTTTACAATTTGGGCCCAAGTTAGAAGCAGAGCCTAAAATGTAAATTATCGATAGTCCATATCTCGGAAACTATAAGAGATAATGCAATTTGGCAACCGGCAATGTAATTAGCATGCCGAATATTACTTGGAATGTGAATTGGAACGAAATCGCCAATAGATAAGACGATTTTACAATTTGGGCCCAAGTTAGAAGCAGAGCCTAAGGTGTAAATTATCGATAGTCCATATCTCGGAAACTATAAGAGATAATGCAATTTGGCAACCGGCAATGTAATTAGCATGCCGAATATTACTTGGAATGTGAATTGGAACGAAATCGCCAATAGAGAAGACCATTTTACAATTTGGGCCCAAGTTAGAAGCAGAGCCTAAGGTGTAAATTATCGATAGTCCATATCTCGGAAACTATAAGAGATAATGGAATTTGGCAACCGGCAATGTAATTAGCATGCCGAATATTACTTGGAATGTGAATTGGAACGAAATCGCCAATAGATAAGACCATTTTACAATTTGGGCCCAAGTTAGAAGCAGAGCCTAAGGTGTAAATTACCGATAGTCCATATCTCGGAAACTATAAGAGATAATGCAATTTGGCAAACGGCAATGTAATTAGCATGCCGAATATTACTTGGAATGTGAATTGGAACGAAATCGCCAATAGAGAAGACCATTTTACAATTTGGGCCCAAGTTAGAAGCAGAGCCTAAGGTGTAAATTATCGATAGTCCATATCTCGGAAACTATAAGAGATAATGGAATTTGGCAACCGGCAATGTAATTAGCATGCCGAATATTACTTGGAATGTGAATTGGAACGAAATCGCCAATAGATAAGACCATTTTACAATTTGGGCCCAAGTTAGAAGCAGAGCCTAAGGTGTAAATTACCGATAGTCCATATCTCGGAAACTATAAGAGATAATTCAATTTGGCAACCGGCAATGTAATTAGCATGCCGGATATTACTTGGAATGTGAATTGGAACGAAATCGCCAATAGATAAGACCATTTTACAATTTGGGCCCAAGTTAGAAGCAGAGCCTAAGGTGTAAATTACCGATAGTCCATATCTCGGAAACTATAAGAGATAATGCAATTTGGCAACCGGCAATGTAATTAGCATGCCGAATATTACTTGGAGTGTGAATTGGAACGAAATCGCCAATAGATAAGACGATTTTACAATTTGGGCCCAAGTTAGAAGCAGAGCCTAAGGTGTAAATTATCGATAGTCCATATCTCGGAAACTATAAGAGATAATGCAATTTGGCAACCGGCAATGTAATTAGCATGCCGAATATTACTTGGAATGTGAATTGGAACGAAATCGCCAATAGAGAAGACCATTTTACAATTTGGGCCCAAGTTAGAAGCAGAGCCTAAGGTGTAAATTATCGATAGTCCATATCTCGGAAACTATAAGAGATAATGGAATTTGGCAACCGGCAATGTAATTAGCATGCCGAATATTACTTGGAATGTGAATTGGAACGAAATCGCCAATAGATAAGACCATTTTACAATTTGGGCCCAAGTTAGAAGCAGAGCCTAAGGTGTAAATTACCGATAGTCCATATCTCGGAAACTATAAGAGATAATGCAATTTGGCAAACGGCAATGTAATTAGCATGCCGAATATTACTTGGAATGTGAATTGGAACGAAATCGCCAATAGAGAAGACCATTTTACAATTTGGGCCCAAGTTAGAAGCAGAGCCTAAGGTGTAAATTATCGATAGTCCATATCTCGGAAACTATAAGAGATAATGGAATTTGGCAACCGGCAATGTAATTAGCATGCCGAATATTACTTGGAATGTGAATTGGAACGAAATCGCCAATAGATAAGACCATTTTACAATTTGGGCCCAAGTTAGAAGCAGAGCCTAAGGTGTAAATTACCGATAGTCCATATCTCGGAAACTATAAGAGATAATGCAATTTGGCAAACGGCAATGTAATTAGCATGCCGAATATTACTTGGAATGTGAATTGGAACGAAATCGCCAATAGAGAAGACCATTTTACAATTTGGGCCCAAGTTAGAAGCAGAGCCTAAGGTGTAAATTATCGATAGTCCATATCTCGGAAACTATAAGAGATAATTCAATTTGGCAACCGGCAATGTAATTAGCATGCCGGATATTACTTGGAATGTGAATTGGAACGAAATCGCCAATAGATAAGACCATTTTACAATTTGGGCCCAAGTTAGAAGCAGAGCCTAAGGTGTAAATTACCGATAGTCCATATCTCGGAAACTATAAGAGATAATGCAATTTGGCAACCGGCAATGTAATTAGCATGCCGAATATTACTTGGAATGTGAATTGGAACGAAATCGCCAATAGATAAGACCATTTTACAATTTGGGCCCAAGTTAGAAGCAGAGCCTAAGGTGTAAATTATTGATAGTCCATATCTCGGAAACTATAAGAGATAATGCAATTTCGCAACCGGCAATGTAATTAGCATGCCGAATATTACTTGGAGTGTGAATTGGAACGAAATCGCCAATAGATAAGACCATTTTACAATTTGGGCCAAAGTTGGAAGCAGAGCCTAAGGTGTAAATTATCGATAGTCCATATCTCGGAAACTATAAGAGATAATGCAATTTGGCAACCGGCAATGTAATTAGCATGCCGAATATTACTTGGAATGTGAATTGGAACGAAATCGCCAATAGATAAGACCATTTTACAATTTGGGCCCAAGTTAGAAGCAGAGCCTAAGGTGTAAATTATCGATAGTCCATATCTCGGAAACTATAAGAGATAATTCAATTTGGCAACCGGCAATGTAATTAGCATGCCGGATATTACTTGGAATGTGAATTGGAACGAAATCGCCAATAGATAAGACCATTTTACAATTTGGGCCCAAGTTAGAAGCAGAGCCTAAGGTGTAAATTATCGATAGTCCATATCTCGGAAACTATAAGAGATAATGCAATTTGGCAACCGGCAATGTAATTAGCATGCCGAATATTACTTGGAATGTGAATTGGAACGAAATCGCCAATAGGTAAGACCATTTTACAATTTGGGCCCAAGTTAGAAGCAGAGCCTAAGGTGTAAATTATCGATAGTCCATATCTCGGAAACTATAAGAGATAATTCAATTTGGCAACCGGCAATGTAATTAGCATGCCGTATATTACTTGGAATGTGAATTGGAACGAAATCGCCAATAGGTAAGACCATTTTACAATTTGGGCCCAAGTTAGAAGCAGAGCCTAAGGTGTAAATTATCGATAGTCCATATCTCGGAAACTATAAGAGATAATTCAATTTGGCAACCGGCAATGTAATTAGCATGCCGGATATTACTTGGAATGTGAATTGGAACGAAATCGCCAATAGATAAGACCATTTTACAATTTGGGCCCAAGTTAGAAGCAGAGCCTAAGGTGTAAATTACCGATAGTCCATATCTCGGAAACTATAAGAGATAATGCAATTTGGCAACCGGCAATGTAATTAGCATGCCGAATATTACTTGGAATGTGAATTGGAACGAAATCGCCAATAGATAAGACGATTTTACAATTTGGGCCCAAGTTAGAAGCAGAGCCTAAGGTGTAAATTATCGATAGTCCATATCTCGGAAACTATAAGAGATAATGCAATTTGGCAACCGACAATGTAATTAGCATGCCGAATATTACTTGGAATGTGAATTGGAACGAAATCGCCAATAGAGAAGACCATTTTACAATTTGGGCCCAAGTTAGAAGCAGAGCCTAAGGTGTAAATTATCGATAGTCCATATCTCGGAAACTATAAGAGATAATGCAATTTGGCAAACGGCAATGTAATTAGCATGCCGAATATTACTTGGAATGTGAATTGGAACGAAATCGCCAATAGAGAAGACCATTTTACAATTTGGGCCCAAGTTAGAAGCAGAGCCTAAGGTGTAAATTATCGATAGTCCATATCTCGGAAACTATAAGAGATAATGCAATTTGGTAACCGGCAATGTAATTAGCATGCCGAATATTACTTGGAATGTGAATTGGAACGAAATCGCCAATAGATAAGACCATTTTACAATTTGGGCCCAAGTTAGAAGCAGAGCCTAAGGTGTAAATTATCGATAGTCCATATCTCGGAAACTATAAGAGATAATTCAATTTGGCAACCGGCAATGTAATTAGCATGCCGGATATTACTTGGAATGTGAATTGGAACGAAATCGCCAATAGATAAGACCATTTTACAATTTGGGCCCAAGTTAGAAGCAGAGCCTAAGGTGTAAATTACCGATAGTCCATATCTCGGTAACTATAAGAGATAATGCAATTTGGCAACCGGCAATGTAATTAGCATGCCGAATATAACTTGGAATGTGAATTGGAACGAAATCGCCAATAGATAAGACGATTTTACAATTTGGGCCCAAGTTAGAAGCAGAGCCTAAGGTGTAAATTATCGATAGTCCATATCTCGGAAACTATAAGAGATAATGCAATTTGGCAACCGGCAATGTAATTAGCATGCCGAATATTACTTGGAATGTGAATTGGAACGAAATCGCCAATAGAGAAGACCATTTTACAATTTGGGCCCAAGTTAGAAGCAGAGCCTAAGGTGTAAATTATCGATAGTCCATATCTCGGAAACTATAAGAGATAATGCAATTTGGCAAACGGCAATGTAATTAGCATGCCGAATATTACTTGGAATGTGAATTGGAACGAAATCGCCAATAGAGAAGACCATTTTACAATTTGGGCCCAAGTTAGAAGCAGAGCCTAAGGTGTAAATTATCGATAGTCCATATCTCGGAAACTATAAGAGATAATGCAATTTGGCAACCGGCAATGTAATTAGCATGCCGAATATTACTTGGAATGTGAATTGGAACGAAATCGCCAATAGATAAGACCATTTTACAATTTGGGCCCAAGTTAGAAGCAGAGCCTAAGGTGTAAATTATCGATAGCCCATATCTCGGAAACTATAAGAGATAATGCAATTTGGCAACCGGCAATGTAATTAGCATGCCGAATATTACTTGGAATGTGAATTGGAACGAAATCGCCAATAGATAAGACCATTTTACAATTTGGGCCCAAGTTAGCAGCAGAGCCTAAGGTGTAAATTATCGATAGTCCATATCTCGGAAACTATAAGAGATAATGCACTTTGGCAACCGGCAATGTAATTAGCATGCCGAATATTACTTGGAATGTGAATTGGAACGAAATCTCCAATAGATAAGACCATTTTACAATTTGGGCCCAAGTTAGAAGCAGAGCCTAAGGTGTAAATTATCGATAGTCCATATCTCGGAAACTATAAGAGATAATGCAATTTGGCAACCGGCAATGTAATTAGCATGCCGAATATTACTTGGAATGTGAATTGGAACGAAATCGCCAATAGATAAGACGATTTTACAATTTGGGCCCAAGTTAGAAGCAGAGCCTAAGGTGTAAATTATCGATAGTCCATATCTCGGAAACTATAAGAGATAATGCAATTTGGCAACCGGCAATGTAATTAGCATGCCGAATATTACTTGGAATGTGAATTGGAACGAAATCGCCAATAGAGAAGACCATTTTACAATTTGGGCCCAAGTTAGAAGCAGAGCCTAAGGTGTAAATTATCGATAGTCCATATCTCGGAAACTATAAGAGATAATGGAATTTGGCAACCGGCAATGTAATTAGCATGCCGAATATTACTTGGAATGTGAATTGGAACGAAATCGCCAATAGATAAGGCCATTTTACAATTTGGGCCCAAGTTAGAAGCAGAGCCTAAGGTGTAAATTACCGATAGTCCATATCTCGGAAACTATAAGAGATAATGCAATTTGGCAAACGGCAATGTAATTAGCATGCCGAATATTACTTGGAATGTGAATTGGAACGAAATCGCCAATAGAGAAGACCATTTTACAATTTGGGCCCAAGTTAGAAGCAGAGCCTAAGGTGTAAATTATCGATAGTCCATATCTCGGAAACTATAAGAGATAATGGAATTTGGCAACCGGCAATGTAATTAGCATGCCGAATATTACTTGGAATGTGAATTGGAACGAAATCGCCAATAGATAAGACCATTTTACAATTTGGGCCCAAGTTAGAAGCAGAGCCTAAGGTGTAAATTACCGATAGTCCATATCTCGGAAACTATAAGAGATAATTCAATTTGGCAACCGGCAATGTAATTAGCATGCCGGATATTACTTGGAATGTGAATTGGAACGAAATCGCCAATAGATAAGACCATTTTACAATTTGGGCCCAAGTTAGAAGCAGAGCCTAAGGTGTAAATTACCGATAGTCCATATCTCGGAAACTATAAGAGATAATGCAATTTGGCAACCGGCAATGTAATTAGCATGCCGAATATTACTTGGAATGTGAATTGGAACGAAATCGCCAATAGATAAGACGATTTTACAATTTGGGCCCAAGTTAGAAGCAGAGCCTAAGGTGTAAATTATCGATAGTCCATATCTCGGAAACTATAAGAGATAATGCAATTTGGCAACCGGCAATGTAATTAGCATGCCGAATATTACTTGGAATGTGAATTGGAACGAAATCGCCAATAGAGAAGACCATTTTACAATTTGGGCCCAAGTTAGAAGCAGAGCCTAAGGTGTAAATTATCGATAGTCCATATCTCGGAAACTATAAGAGATAATGGAATTTGGCAACCGGCAATGTAATTAGCATGCCGAATATTACTTGGAATGTGAATTGGAACGAAATCGCCAATAGATAAGACCATTTTACAATTTGGGCCCAAGTTAGAAGCAGAGCCTAAGGTGTAAATTACCGATAGTCCATATCTCGGAAACTATAAGAGATAATGCAATTTGGCAAACGGCAATGTAATTAGCATGCCGAATATTACTTGGAATGTGAATTGGAACGAAATCGCCAATAGAGAAGACCATTTTACAATTTGGGCCCAAGTTAGAAGCAGAGCCTAAGGTGTAAATTATCGATAGTCCATATCTCGGAAACTATAAGAGATAATGGAATTTGGCAACCGGCAATGTAATTAGCATGCCGAATATTACTTGGAATGTGAATTGGAACGAAATCGCCAATAGATAAGACCATTTTACAATTTGGGCCCAAGTTAGAAGCAGAGCCTAAGGTGTAAATTACCGATAGTCCATATCTCGGAAACTATAAGAGATAATGCAATTTGGCAAACGGCAATGTAATTAGCATGCCGAATATTACTTGGAATGTGAATTGGAACGAAATCGCCAATAGAGAAGACCATTTTACAATTTGGGCCCAAGTTAGAAGCAGAGCCTAAGGTGTAAATTATCGATAGTCCATATCTCGGAAACTATAAGAGATAATTCAATTTGGCAACCGGCAATGTAATTAGCATGCCGGATATTACTTGGAATGTGAATTGGAACGAAATCGCCAATAGATAAGACCATTTTACAATTTGGGCCCAAGTTAGAAGCAGAGCCTAAGGTGTAAATTACCGATAGTCCATATCTCGGAAACTATAAGAGATAATGCAATTTGGCAACCGGCAATGTAATTAGCATGCCGAATATTACTTGGAATGTGAATTGGAACGAAATCGCCAATAGATAAGACCATTTTACAATTTGGTCCCAAGTTAGAAGCAGAGCCTAAGGTGTAAATTATTGATAGTCCATATCTCGGAAACTATAAGAGATAATGCAATTTCGCAACCGGCAATGTAATTAGCATGCCGAATATTACTTGGAGTGTGAATTGGAACGAAATCGCCAATAGATAAGACCATTTTACAATTTGGGCCAAAGTTGGAAGCAGAGCCTAAGGTGTAAATTATCGATAGTCCATATCTCGGAAACTATAAGAGATAATGCAATTTGGCAACCGGCAATGTAATTAGCATGCCGAATATTACTTGGAATGTGAATTGGAACGAAATCGCCAATAGATAAGACCATTTTACAATTTGGGCCCAAGTTAGAAGCAGAGCCTAAGGTGTAAATTATCGATAGTCCATATCTCGGAAACTATAAGAGATAATTCAATTTGGCAACCGGCAATGTAATTAGCATGCCGGATATTACTTGGAATGTGAATTGGAACGAAATCGCCAATAGATAAGACCATTTTACAATTTGGGCCCAAGTTAGAAGCAGAGCCTAAGGTGTAAATTATCGATAGTCCATATCTCGGAAACTATAAGAGATAATGCAATTTGGCAACCGGCAATGTAATTAGCATGCCGAATATTACTTGGAATGTGAATTGGAACGAAATCGCCAATAGGTAAGACCATTTTACAATTTGGGCCCAAGTTAGAAGCAGAGCCTAAGGTGTAAATTATCGATAGTCCATATCTCGGAAACTATAAGAGATAATTCAATTTGGCAACCGGCAATGTAATTAGCATGCCGGATATTACTTGGAATGTGAATTGGAACGAAATCGCCAATAGGTAAGACCATTTTACAATTTGGGCCCAAGTTAGAAGCAGAGCCTAAGGTGTAAATTATCGATAGTCCATATCTCGGAAACTATAAGAGATAATTCAATTTGGCAACCGGCAATGTAATTAGCATGCCGGATATTACTTGGAATGTGAATTGGAACGAAATCGCCAATAGATAAGACCATTTTACAATTTGGGCCCAAGTTAGAAGCAGAGCCTAAGGTGTAAATTACCGATAGTCCATATCTCGGAAACTATAAGAGATAATGCAATTTGGCAACCGGCAATGTAATTAGCATGCCGAATATTACTTGGAATGTGAATTGGAACGAAATCGCCAATAGATAAGACGATTTTACAATTTGGGCCCAAGTTAGAAGCAGAGCCTAAGGTGTAAATTATCGATAGTCCATATCTCGGAAACTATAAGAGATAATGCAATTTGGCAACCGGCAATGTAATTAGCATGCCGAATATTACTTGGAATGTGAATTGGAACGAAATCGCCAATAGAGAAGACCATTTTACAATTTGGGCCCAAGTTAGAAGCAGAGCCTAAGGTGTAAATTATCGATAGTCCATATCTCGGAAACTATAAGAGATAATGCAATTTGGCAAACGGCAATGTAATTAGCATGCCGAATATTACTTGGAATGTGAATTGGAACGAAATCGCCAATAGAGAAGACCATTTTACAATTTGGGCCCAAGTTAGAAGCAGAGCCTAAGGTGTAAATTATCGATAGTCCATATCTCGGAAACTATAAGAGATAATGCAATTTGGCAACCGGCAATGTAATTAGCATGCCGAATATTACTTGGAATGTGAATTGGAACGAAATCGCCAATAGATAAGACCATTTTACAATTTGGGCCCAAGTTAGAAGCAGAGCCTAAGGTGTAAATTATCGATAGTCCATATCTCGGAAACTATAAGAGATAATTCAATTTGGCAACCGGCAATGTAATTAGCATGCCGGATATTACTTGGAATGTGAATTGGAACGAAATCGCCAATAGATAAGACCATTTTACAATTTGGGCCCAAGTTAGAAGCAGAGCCTAAGGTGTAAATTACCGATAGTCCATATCTCGGAAACTACAAGAGATAATGCAATTTGGCAACCGGCAATGTAATTAGCATGCCGAATATTACTTGGAATGTGAATTGGAACGAAATCGCCAATAGATAAGACGATTTTACAATTTGGGCCCAAGTTAGAAGCAGAGCCTAAGGTGTAAATTATCGATAGTCCATATCTCGGAAACTATAAGAGATAATGCAATTTGGCAACCGGCAATGTAATTAGCATGCCGAATATTACTTGGAATGTGAATTGGAACGAAATCGCCAATAGAGAAGACCATTTTACAATTTGGGCCCAAGTTAGAAGCAGAGCCTAAGGTGTAAATTATCGATAGTCCATATCTCGGAAACTATAAGAGATAATGCAATTTGGCAAACGGCAATGTAATTAGCATGCCGAATATTACTTGGAATGTGAATTGGAACGAAATCGCCAATAGAGAAGACCATTTTACAATTTGGGCCCAAGTTAGAAGCAGAGCCTAAGGTGTAAATTATCGATAGTCCATATCTCGGAAACTATAAGAGATAATGCAATTTGGCAACCGGCAATGTAATTAGCATGCCGAATATTACTTGGAATGTGAATTGGAACGAAATCGCCAATAGATAAGACCATTTTACAATTTGGGCCCAAGTTAGAAGCAGAGCCTAAGGTGTAAATTATCGATAGCCCATATCTCGGAAACTATAAGAGATAATGCAATTTGGCAACCGGCAATGTAATTAGCATGCCGAATATTACTTGGAATGTGAATTGGAACGAAATCGCCAATAGATAAGACCATTTTACAATTTGGGCCCAAGTTAGGAGCAGAGCCTAAGGTGTAAATTATCGATAGTCCATATCTCGGAAACTATAAGAGATAATGCACTTTGGCAACCGGCAATGTAATTAGCATGCCGAATATTACTTGGAATGTGAATTGGAACGAAATCTCCAATAGATAAGACCATTTTACAATTTGGGCCCAAGTTAGAAGCAGAGCCTAAGGTGTAAATTATCGATAGTCCATATCTCGGAAACTATAAGAGATAATGCAATTTGGCAACCGGCAATGTAATTAGCATGCCGAATATTACTTGGAATGTGAATTGGAACGAAATCGCCAATAGATAAGACCATTTTACAATTTGGGCCCAAGTTAGAAGCAGAGCCTAAGGTGTAAATTATCGATAGTCCATATCTCGGAAACTATAAGAGATAATGCACTTTGGCAACCGGCAATGTAATTAGCATGCCGAATATTACTTGGAATGTGAATTGGAACGAAATCGCCAATAGATAAGACCATTTTACAATTTGGGCCCAAGTTAGAAGCAGAGCGTAAGGTGTAAATTATCGATAGTCCATATCTCGGAAACTATAAGAGATAATTCAATTTGGCAACCGGCAATGTAATTAGCATGCCGGATATTACTTGGAATGTGAATTGGAACGAAATCGCCAATAGATAAGACCATTTTACAATTTGGGCCCAAGTTAGAAGCAGAGCCTAAGGTGTAAATTATCGATAGTCCATATCTCGGAAACTATAAGAGATAATGCAATTTGGCAACCGGCAATGTAATTAGCATGCCGAATATTACTTGGAATGTGAATTGGAACGAAATCGCCAATAGATAAGACGATTTTACAATTTGGGCCCAAGTTAGAAGCAGAGCCTAAGATGTAAATTATCGATAGTCCATATCTCGGAAACTATAAGAGATAATGCAATTTGGCAACCGGCAATGTAATTAGCATGCCGAATATTACTTGGAATGTGAATTGGAACGAAATCGCCAATAGATAAGACCATTTTACAATTTGGGCCCAAGTTAGAAGCAGAGCCTAAGGTGTAAATTATCGATAGTTCATATCTCGGAAACTATAAGAGATAATGCAATTTGGCAACCGGCAATGTAATTAGCATGCCGAATATTACTTGGAATGTGAATTGGAACGAAATCGCCAATAGGTAAGACCATTTTACAATTTGGGCCCAAGTTAGAAGCAGAGCCTAAGGTGTAAATTATCGATAGTCCATATCTCGGAAACTATAAGAGATAATTCAATTTGGCAACCGGCAATGTAATTAGCATGCCGGATATTACTTGGAATGTGAATAGGAACGAAATCGCCAATAGATAAGACCATTTTACAATTTGGGCCCAAGTTAGAAGCAGAGCCTAAGGTGTAAATTACCGATAGTCCATATCTCGGAAACTATAAGAGATAATGCAATTTGGCAACCGGCAATGTAATTAGCTTGCCGAATATTACTTGGAATGTGAATTGGAACGAAATCGCCAATAGATAAGACCTTTTTACAATTTGGGCCCAAGTTAGAAGCAGAGCCTAAGGTGTAAGTTATCGATAGCCCATATCTCGGAAACTATAAGAGATAATGCAATTTGGCAACCGGCAATGTAATTAGCATGCCGAATATTACTTGGAATGTGAATTGGAACGAAATCGCCAATAGATAAGACCATTTTACAATTTGGGCCCAAGTTAGGAGCAGAGCCTAAGGTGTAAATTATCGATAGTCCATATCTCGGAAACTATAAGAGATAATGCACTTTGGCAACCGGCAATGTAATTAGCATGCCGAATATTACTTGGAATGTGAATTGGAACGACATCGCCAATAGATAAGACCATTTTACAATTTGGGCCCAAGTTAGAAGCAGAGCCTAAGGTGTAAATTATCGATAGTCCATATCTCGGAAACTATAAGAGATAATTCAATTTGGCAACCGGCAATGTAATTAGCATGCCGGATATTACTTGGAATGTGAATTGGAACGAAATCGCCAATGGATAAGACCATTTTACAATTTGGGCCCAAGTTAGAAGCAGAGCCTAAGGTGTAAATTATCGATAGTCCATATCTCGGAAACTATAAGAGATAATGCAATTTGGCAACCGGCAATGTAATTAGCATGCCGAATATTACTTGGAATGTGAATTGGAACGAAATCGCCAATAGATAAGACGATTTTACAATTTGGGCCCAAGTTAGAAGCAGAGCCTAAGATGTAAATTATCGATAGTCCATATCTCGGAAACTATAAGAGATAATGAAATTTGGCAACCGGCAATGTAATTAGCATGCCGAATATTACTTGGAATGTGAATTGGAACGAAATCGCCAATAGATAAGACCATTTTACAATTTGGGCCCAAGTTAGAAGCAGAGCCTAAGGTGTAAATTATCGATAGTCCATATCTCGGAAGCTATAAGAGATAATGCAATTTGGCAACCGGCAATGTAATTAGCATGCCGAATATTACTTGGAATGTGAATTGGAACGAAATCGCCAATAGATAAGACCATTTTACAATTTGGGCCCAAGTTAGAAGCAGAGCCTAAGGTGTAAATTATCGATAGTCCATATCTCGGAAACTATAAGAGATAATGCAATTTGGCAACCGGCAATGTAATTAGCATGCCGAATATTACTTGGAATGTGAATTGGAACGAAATCGCCAATAGAGAAGACCATTTTACAATTTGGGCCCAAGTTAGAAGCAGAGCCTAAGGTGTAAATTATCGATAGTCCATATCTCGGAAACTATAAGAGATAATGGAATTTGGCAACCGGCAATGTAATTAGCATGCCGAATATTACTTGGAATGTGAATTGGAACGAAATCGCCAATAGATAAGACCATTTTACAATTTGGGCCCAAGTTAGAAGCAGAGCCTAAGGTGTAAATTACCGATAGTCCATATCTCGGAAACTATAAGAGATAATGCAATTTGGCAAACGGCAATGTAATTAGCATGCCGAATATTACTTGGAATGTGAATTGGAACGAAATCGCCAATAGAGAAGACCATTTTACAATTTGGGCCCAAGTTAGAAGCAGAGCCTAAGGTGTAAATTATCGATAGTCCATATCTCGGAAACTATAAGAGATAATGCAATTTGGCAACCGGCAACGTAATTAGCATGCCGAATATTACTTGGAATGTGAATTGGAACCAAATCGCCAATAGATAAGACGATTTTACAATTTGGGCCCAAGTTAGAAGCAGAGCCTAAAATGTAAATTATCGATAGTCCATATCTCGGAAACTATAAGAGATAATGCAATTTGGCAACCGGCAATGTAATTAGCATGCCGAATATTACTTGGAATGTGAATTGGAACGAAATCGCCAATAGATAAGACGATTTTACAATTTGGGCCCAAGTTAGAAGCAGAGCCTAAGGTGTAAATTATCGATAGTCCATATCTCGGAAACTATAAGAGATAATGCAATTTGGCAACCGGCAATGTAATTAGCATGCCGAATATTACTTGGAATGTGAATTGGAACGAAATCGCCAATAGAGAAGACCATTTTACAATTTGGGCCCAAGTTAGAAGCAGAGCCTAAGGTGTAAATTATCGATAGTCCATATCTCGGAAACTATAAGAGATAATGGAATTTGGCAACCGGCAATGTAATTAGCATGCCGAATATTACTTGGAATGTGAATTGGAACGAAATCGCCAATAGATAAGACCATTTTACAATTTGGGCCCAAGTTAGAAGCAGAGCCTAAGGTGTAAATTACCGATAGTCCATATCTCGGAAACTATAAGAGATAATGCAATTTGGCAAACGGCAATGTAATTAGCATGCCGAATATTACTTGGAATGTGAATTGGAACGAAATCGCCAATAGAGAAGACCATTTTACAATTTGGGCCCAAGTTAGAAGCAGAGCCTAAGGTGTAAATTATCGATAGTCCATATCTCGGAAACTATAAGAGATAATGGAATTTGGCAACCGGCAATGTAATTAGCATGCCGAATATTACTTGGAATGTGAATTGGAACGAAATCGCCAATAGATAAGACCATTTTACAATTTGGGCCCAAGTTAGAAGCAGAGCCTAAGGTGTAAATTACCGATAGTCCATATCTCGGAAACTATAAGAGATAATTCAATTTGGCAACCGGCAATGTAATTAGCATGCCGGATATTACTTGGAATGTGAATTGGAACGAAATCGCCAATAGATAAGACCATTTTACAATTTGGGCCCAAGTTAGAAGCAGAGCCTAAGGTGTAAATTACCGATAGTCCATATCTCGGAAACTATAAGAGATAATGCAATTTGGCAACCGGCAATGTAATTAGCATGCCGAATATTACTTGGAGTGTGAATTGGAACGAAATCGCCAATAGATAAGACGATTTTACAATTTGGGCCCAAGTTAGAAGCAGAGCCTAAGGTGTAAATTATCGATAGTCCATATCTCGGAAACTATAAGAGATAATTCAATTTGGCAACCGGCAATGTAATTAGCATGCCGGATATTACTTGGAATGTGAATAGGAACGAAATCGCCAATAGATAAGACCATTTTACAATTTGGGCCCAAGTTAGAAGCAGAGCCTAAGGTGTAAATTACCGATAGTCCATATCTCGGAAACTATAAGAGATAATGCAATTTGGCAACCGGCAATGTAATTAGCTTGCCGAATATTACTTGGAATGTGAATTGGAACGAAATCGCCAATAGATAAGACCATTTTACAATTTGGGCCCAAGTTAGAAGCAGAGCCTAAGGTGTAAGTTATCGATAGCCCATATCTCGGAAACTATAAGAGATAATGCAATTTGGCAACCGGCAATGTAATTAGCATGCCGAATATTACTTGGAATGTGAATTGGAACGAAATCGCCAATAGATAAGACCATTTTACAATTTGGGCCCAAGTTAGGAGCAGAGCCTAAGGTGTAAATTATCGATAGTCCATATCTCGGAAACTATAAGAGATAATGCACTTTGGCAACCGGCAATGTAATTAGCATGCCGAATATTACTTGGAATGTGAATTGGAACGACATCGCCAATAGATAAGACCATTTTACAATTTGGGCCCAAGTTAGAAGCAGAGCCTAAGGTGTAAATTATCGATAGTCCATATCTCGGAAACTATAAGAGATAATTCAATTTGGCAACCGGCAATGTAATTAGCATGCCGGATATTACTTGGAATGTGAATTGGAACGAAATCGCCAATGGATAAGACCATTTTACAATTTGGGCCCAAGTTAGAAGCAGAGCCTAAGGTGTAAATTATCGATAGTCCATATCTCGGAAACTATAAGAGATAATGCAATTTGGCAACCGGCAATGTAATTAGCATGCCGAATATTACTTGGAATGTGAATTGGAACGAAATCGCCAATAGATAAGACGATTTTACAATTTGGGCCCAAGTTAGAAGCAGAGCCTAAGATGTAAATTATCGATAGTCCATATCTCGGAAACTATAAGAGATAATGAAATTTGGCAACCGGCAATGTAATTAGCATGCCGAATATTACTTGGAATGTGAATTGGAACGAAATCGCCAATAGATAAGACCATTTTACAATTTGGGCCCAAGTTAGAAGCAGAGCCTAAGGTGTAAATTATCGATAGTCCATATCTCGGAAACTATAAGAGATAATGCAATTTGGCAACCGGCAATGTAATTAGCATGCCGAATATTACTTGGAATGTGAATTGGAACGAAATCGCCAATAGATAAGACCATTTTACAATTTGGGCCCAAGTTAGAAGCAGAGCCTAAGGTGTAAATTATCGATAGTCCATATCTCGGAAACTATAAGAGATAATGCAATTTGGCAACCGGCAATGTAATTAGCATGCCGAATATTACTTGGAATGTGAATTGGAACGAAATCGCCAATAGAGAAGACCATTTTACAATTTGGGCCCAAGTTAGAAGCAGAGCCTAAGGTGTAAATTATCGATAGTCCATATCTCGGAAACTATAAGAGATAATGGAATTTGGCAACCGGCAATGTAATTAGCATGCCGAATATTACTTGGAATGTGAATTGGAACGAAATCGCCAATAGATAAGACCATTTTACAATTTGGGCCCAAGTTAGAAGCAGAGCCTAAGGTGTAAATTACCGATAGTCCATATCTCGGAAACTATAAGAGATAATGCAATTTGGCAAACGGCAATGTAATTAGCATGCCGAATATTACTTGGAATGTGAATTGGAACGAAATCGCCAATAGAGAAGACCATTTTACAATTTGGGCCCAAGTTAGAAGCAGAGCCTAAGGTGTAAATTATCGATAGTCCATATCTCGGAAACTATAAGAGATAATGCAATTTGGCAACCGGCAACGTAATTAGCATGCCGAATATTACTTGGAATGTGAATTGGAACCAAATCGCCAATAGATAAGACGATTTTACAATTTGGGCCCAAGTTAGAAGCAGAGCCTAAAATGTAAATTATCGATAGTCCATATCTCGGAAACTATAAGAGATAATGCAATTTGGCAACCGGCAATGTAATTAGCATGCCGAATATTACTTGGAATGTGAATTGGAACGAAATCGCCAATAGATAAGACGATTTTACAATTTGGGCCCAAGTTAGAAGCAGAGCCTAAGGTGTAAATTATCGATAGTCCATATCTCGGAAACTATAAGAGATAATGCAATTTGGCAACCGGCAATGTAATTAGCATGCCGAATATTACTTGGAATGTGAATTGGAACGAAATCGCCAATAGAGAAGACCATTTTACAATTTGGGCCCAAGTTAGAAGCAGAGCCTAAGGTGTAAATTATCGATAGTCCATATCTCGGAAACTATAAGAGATAATGGAATTTGGCAACCGGCAATGTAATTAGCATGCCGAATATTACTTGGAATGTGAATTGGAACGAAATCGCCAATAGATAAGACCATTTTACAATTTGGGCCCAAGTTAGAAGCAGAGCCTAAGGTGTAAATTACCGATAGTCCATATCTCGGAAACTATAAGAGATAATGCAATTTGGCAAACGGCAATGTAATTAGCATGCCGAATATTACTTGGAATGTGAATTGGAACGAAATCGCCAATAGAGAAGACCATTTTACAATTTGGGCCCAAGTTAGAAGCAGAGCCTAAGGTGTAAATTATCGATAGTCCATATCTCGGAAACTATAAGAGATAATGGAATTTGGCAACCGGCAATGTAATTAGCATGCCGAATATTACTTGGAATGTGAATTGGAACGAAATCGCCAATAGATAAGACCATTTTACAATTTGGGCCCAAGTTAGAAGCAGAGCCTAAGGTGTAAATTACCGATAGTCCATATCTCGGAAACTATAAGAGATAATTCAATTTGGCAACCGGCAATGTAATTAGCATGCCGGATATTACTTGGAATGTGAATTGGAACGAAATCGCCAATAGATAAGACCATTTTACAATTTGGGCCCAAGTTAGAAGCAGAGCCTAAGGTGTAAATTACCGATAGTCCATATCTCGGAAACTATAAGAGATAATGCAATTTGGCAACCGGCAATGTAATTAGCATGCCGAATATTACTTGGAGTGTGAATTGGAACGAAATCGCCAATAGATAAGACGATTTTACAATTTGGGCCCAAGTTAGAAGCAGAGCCTAAGGTGTAAATTATCGATAGTCCATATCTCGGAAACTATAAGAGATAATGCAATTTGGCAACCGGCAATGTAATTAGCATGCCGAATATTACTTGGAATGTGAATTGGAACGAAATCGCCAATAGAGAAGACCATTTTACAATTTGGGCCCAAGTTAGAAGCAGAGCCTAAGGTGTAAATTATCGATAGTCCATATCTCGGAAACTATAAGAGATAATGGAATTTGGCAACCGGCAATGTAATTAGCATGCCGAATATTACTTGGAATGTGAATTGGAACGAAATCGCCAATAGATAAGACCATTTTACAATTTGGGCCCAAGTTAGAAGCAGAGCCTAAGGTGTAAATTACCGATAGTCCATATCTCGGAAACTATAAGAGATAATGCAATTTGGCAAACGGCAATGTAATTAGCATGCCGAATATTACTTGGAATGTGAATTGGAACGAAATCGCCAATAGAGAAGACCATTTTACAATTTGGGCCCAAGTTAGAAGCAGAGCCTAAGGTGTAAATTATCGATAGCCCATATCTCGGAAACTATAAGAGATAATGGAATTTGGCAACCGGCAATGTAATTAGCATGCCGAATATTACTTGGAATGTGAATTGGAACGAAATCGCCAATAGATAAGACCATTTTACAATTTGGGCCCAAGTTAGAAGCAGAGCCTAAGGTGTAAATTACCGATAGTCCATATCTCGGAGACTATAAGAGATAATGCAATTTGGCAAACGGCAATGTAATTAGCATGCCGAATATTACTTGGAATGTGAATTGGAACGAAATCGCCAATAGAGAAGACCATTTTACAATTTGGGCCCAAGTTAGAAGCAGAGCCTAAGGTGTAAATTATCGATAGTCCATATCTCGGAAACTATAAGAGATAATTCAATTTGGCAACCGGCAATGTAATTAGCATGCCGGATATTACTTGGAATGTGAATTGGAACGAAATCGCCAATAGATAAGACCATTTTACAATTTGGGCCCAAGTTAGAAGCAGAGCCTAAGGTGTAAATTACCGATAGTCCATATCTCGGAAACTATAAGAGATAATGCAATTTGGCAACCGGCAATGTAATTAGCATGCCGAATATTACTTGGAATGTGAATTGGAACGAAATCGCCAATAGATAAGACCATTTTACAATTTGGGCCCAAGTTAGAAGCAGAGCCTAAGGTGTAAATTATTGATAGTCCATATCTCGGAAACTATAAGAGATAATGCAATTTCGCAACCGGCAATGTAATTAGCATGCCGAATATTACTTGGAGTGTGAATTGGAACGAAATCGCCAATAGATAAGACCATTTTACAATTTGGGCCAAAGTTGGAAGCAGAGCCTAAGGTGTAAATTATCGATAGTCCATATCTCGGAAACTATAAGAGATAATGCAATTTGGCAACCGGCAATGTAATTAGCATGCCGAATATTACTTGGAATGTGAATTGGAACGAAATCGCCAATAGATAAGACCATTTTACAATTTGGGCCCAAGTTAGAAGCAGAGCCTAAGGTGTAAATTATCGATAGTCCATATCTCGGAAACTATAAGAGATAATTCAATTTGGCAACCGGCAATGTAATTAGCATGCCGGATATTACTTGGAATGTGAATTGGAACGAAATCGCCAATAGATAAGACCATTTTACAATTTGGGCCCAAGTTAGAAGCAGAGCCTAAGGTGTAAATTATCGATAGTCCATATCTCGGAAACTATAAGAGATAATGCAATTTGGCAACCGGCAATGTAATTAGCATGCCGAATATTACTTGGAATGTGAATTGGAACGAAATCGCCAATAGGTAAGACCATTTTACAATTTGGGCCCAAGTTAGAAGCAGAGCCTAAGGTGTAAATTATCGATAGTCCATATCTCGGAAACTATAAGAGATAATTCAATTTGGCAACCGGCAATGTAATTAGCATGCCGTATATTACTTGGAATGTGAATTGGAACGAAATCGCCAATAGGTAAGACCATTTTACAATTTGGGCCCAAGTTAGAAGCAGAGCCTAAGGTGTAAATTATCGATAGTCCATATCTCGGAAACTATAAGAGATAATTCAATTTGGCAACCGGCAATGTAATTAGCATGCCGGATATTACTTGGAATGTGAATTGGAACGAAATCGCCAATAGATAAGACCATTTTACAATTTGGGCCCAAGTTAGAAGCAGAGCCTAAGGTGTAAATTACCGATAGTCCATATCTCGGAAACTATAAGAGATAATGCAATTTGGCAACCGGCAATGTAATTAGCATGCCGAATATTACTTGGAATGTGAATTGGAACGAAATCGCCAATAGATAAGACGATTTTACAATTTGGGCCCAAGTTAGAAGCAGAGCCTAAGGTGTAAATTATCGATAGTCCATATCTCGGAAACTATAAGAGATAATGCAATTTGGCAACCGACAATGTAATTAGCATGCCGAATATTACTTGGAATGTGAATTGGAACGAAATCGCCAATAGAGAAGACCATTTTACAATTTGGGCCCAAGTTAGAAGCAGAGCCTAAGGTGTAAATTATCGATAGTCCATATCTCGGAAACTATAAGAGATAATGCAATTTGGCAAACGGCAATGTAATTAGCATGCCGAATATTACTTGGAATGTGAATTGGAACGAAATCGCCAATAGAGAAGACCATTTTACAATTTGGGCCCAAGTTAGAAGCAGAGCCTAAGGTGTAAATTATCGATAGTCCATATCTCGGAAACTATAAGAGATAATGCAATTTGGCAACCGGCAATGTAATTAGCATGCCGAATATTACTTGGAATGTGAATTGGAACGAAATCGCCAATAGATAAGACCATTTTACAATTTGGGCCCAAGTTAAAAGCAGAGCCTAAGGTGTAAATTATCGATAGTCCATATCTCGGAAACTATAAGAGATAATTCAATTTGGCAACCGGCAATGTAATTAGCATGCCGGATATTACTTGGAATGTGAATTGGAACGAAATCGCCAATAGATAAGACCATTTTACAATTTGGGCCCAAGTTAGAAGCAGAGCCTAAGGTGTAAATTACCGATAGTCCATATCTCGGAAACTATAAGAGATAATGCAATTTGGCAACCGGCAATGTAATTAGCATGCCGAATATAACTTGGAATGTGAATTGGAACGAAATCGCCAATAGATAAGACGATTTTACAATTTGGGCCCAAGTTAGAAGCAGAGCCTAAGGTGTAAATTATCGATAGTCCATATCTCGGAAACTATAAGAGATAATGCAATTTGGCAACCGGCAATGTAATTAGCATGCCGAATATTACTTGGAATGTGAATTGGAACGAAATCGCCAATAGAGAAGACCATTTTACAATTTGGGCCCAAGTTAGAAGCAGAGCCTAAGGTGTAAATTATCGATAGTCCATATCTCGGAAACTATAAGAGATAATGCAATTTGGCAAACGGCAATGTAATTAGCATGCCGAATATTACTTGGAATGTGAATTGGAACGAAATCGCCAATAGAGAAGACCATTTTACAATTTGGGCCCAAGTTAGAAGCAGAGCCTAAGGTGTAAATTATCGATAGTCCATATCTCGGAAACTATAAGAGATAATGCAATTTGGCAACCGGCAATGTAATTAGCATGCCGAATATTACTTGGAATGTGAATTGGAACGAAATCGCCAATAGATAAGACCATTTTACAATTTGGGCCCAAGTTAGAAGCAGAGCCTAAGGTGTAAATTATCGATAGCCCATATCTCGGAAACTATAAGAGATAATGCAATTTGGCAACCGGCAATGTAATTAGCATGCCGAATATTACTTGGAATGTGAATTGGAACGAAATCGCCAATAGATAAGACCATTTTACAATTTGGGCCCAAGTTAGGAGCAGAGCCTAAGGTGTAAATTATCGATAGTCCATATCTCGGAAACTATAAGAGATAATGCACTTTGGCAACCGGCAATGTAATTAGCATGCCGAATATTACTTGGAATGTGAATTGGAACGAAATCTCCAATAGATAAGACCATTTTACAATTTGGGCCCAAGTTAGAAGCAGAGCCTAAGGTGTAAATTATCGATAGTCCATATCTCGGAAACTATAAGAGATAATGCAATTTGGCAACCGGCAATGTAATTAGCATGCCGAATATTACTTGGAATGTGAATTGGAACGAAATCGCCAATAGATAAGACGATTTTACAATTTGGGCCCAAGTTAGAAGCAGAGCCTAAGGTGTAAATTATCGATAGTCCATATCTCGGAAACTATAAGAGATAATGCAATTTGGCAACCGGCAATGTAATTAGCATGCCGAATATTACTTGGAATGTGAATTGGAACGAAATCGCCAATAGAGAAGACCATTTTACAATTTGGGCCCAAGTTAGAAGCAGAGCCTAAGGTGTAAATTATCGATAGTCCATATCTCGGAAACTATAAGAGATAATGGAATTTGGCAACCGGCAATGTAATTAGCATGCCGAATATTACTTGGAATGTGAATTGGAACGAAATCGCCAATAGATAAGGCCATTTTACAATTTGGGCCCAAGTTAGAAGCAGAGCCTAAGGTGTAAATTACCGATAGTCCATATCTCGGAAACTATAAGAGATAATGCAATTTGGCAAACGGCAATGTAATTAGCATGCCGAATATTACTTGGAATGTGAATTGGAACGAAATCACCAATAGAGAAGACCATTTTACAATTTGGGCCCAAGTTAGAAGCAGAGCCTAAGGTGTAAATTATCGATAGTCCATATCTCGGAAACTATAAGAGATAATGGAATTTGGCAACCGGCAATGTAATTAGCATGCCGAATATTACTTGGAATGTGAATTGGAACGAAATCGCCAATAGATAAGACCATTTTACAATTTGGGCCCAAGTTAGAAGCAGAGCCTAAGGTGTAAATTACCGATAGTCCATATCTCGGAAACTATAAGAGATAATTCAATTTGGCAACCGGCAATGTAATTAGCATGCCGGATATTACTTGGAATGTGAATTGGAACGAAATCGCCAATAGATAAGACCATTTTACAATTTGGGCCCAAGTTAGAAGCAGAGCCTAAGGTGTAAATTACCGATAGTCCATATCTCGGAAACTATAAGAGATAATGCAATTTGGCAACCGGCAATGTAATTAGCATGCCGAATATTACTTGGAATGTGAATTGGAACGAAATCGCCAATAGATAAGACGATTTTACAATTTGGGCCCAAGTTAGAAGCAGAGCCTAAGGTGTAAATTATCGATAGTCCATATCTCGGAAACTATAAGAGATAATGCAATTTGGCAACCGGCAATGTAATTAGCATGCCGAATATTACTTGGAATGTGAATTGGAACGAAATCGCCAATAGAGAAGACCATTTTACAATTTGGGCCCAAGTTAGAAGCAGAGCCTAAGGTGTAAATTATCGATAGTCCATATCTCGGAAACTATAAGAGATAATGGAATTTGGCAACCGGCAATGTAATTAGCATGCCGAATATTACTTGGAATGTGAATTGGAACGAAATCGCCAATAGATAAGACCATTTTACAATTTGGGCCCAAGTTAGAAGCAGAGCCTAAGGTGTAAATTACCGATAGTCCATATCTCGGAAACTATAAGAGATAATGCAATTTGGCAAACGGCAATGTAATTAGCATGCCGAATATTACTTGGAATGTGAATTGGAACGAAATCGCCAATAGAGAAGACCATTTTACAATTTGGGCCCAAGTTAGAAGCAGAGCCTAAGGTGTAAATTATCGATAGTCCATATCTCGGAAACTATAAGAGATAATGGAATTTGGCAACCGGCAATGTAATTAGCATGCCGAATATTACTTGGAATGTGAATTGGAACGAAATCGCCAATAGATAAGACCATTTTACAATTTGGGCCCAAGTTAGAAGCAGAGCCTAAGGTGTAAATTACCGATAGTCCATATCTCGGAAACTATAAGAGATAATGCAATTTGGCAAACGGCAATGTAATTAGCATGCCGAATATTACTTGGAATGTGAATTGGAACGAAATCGCCAATAGAGAAGACCATTTTACAATTTGGGCCCAAGTTAGAAGCAGAGCCTAAGGTGTAAATTATCGATAGTCCATATCTCGGAAACTATAAGAGATAATTCAATTTGGCAACCGGCAATGTAATTAGCATGCCGGATATTACTTGGAATGTGAATTGGAACGAAATCGCCAATAGATAAGACCATTTTACAATTTGGGCCCAAGTTAGAAGCAGAGCCTAAGGTGTAAATTACCGATAGTCCATATCTCGGAAACTATAAGAGATAATGCAATTTGGCAACCGGCAATGTAATTAGCATGCCGAATATTACTTGGAATGTGAATTGGAACGAAATCGCCAATAGATAAGACCATTTTACAATTTGGTCCCAAGTTAGAAGCAGAGCCTAAGGTGTAAATTATTGATAGTCCATATCTCGGAAACTATAAGAGATAATGCAATTTCGCAACCGGCAATGTAATTAGCATGCCGAATATTACTTGGAGTGTGAATTGGAACGAAATCGCCAATAGATAAGACCATTTTACAATTTGGGCCAAAGTTGGAAGCAGAGCCTAAGGTGTAAATTATCGATAGTCCATATCTCGGAAACTATAAGAGATAATGCAATTTGGCAACCGGCAATGTAATTAGCATGCCGAATATTACTTGGAATGTGAATTGGAACGAAATCGCCAATAGATAAGACCATTTTACAATTTGGGCCCAAGTTAGAAGCAGAGCCTAAGGTGTAAATTATCGATAGTCCATATCTCGGAAACTATAAGAGATAATTCAATTTGGCAACCGGCAATGTAATTAGCATGCCGGATATTACTTGGAATGTGAATTGGAACGAAATCGCCAATAGATAAGACCATTTTACAATTTGGGCCCAAGTTAGAAGCAGAGCCTAAGGTGTAAATTATCGATAGTCCATATCTCGGAAACTATAAGAGATAATGCAATTTGGCAACCGGCAATGTAATTAGCATGCCGAATATTACTTGGAATGTGAATTGGAACGAAATCGCCAATAGGTAAGACCATTTTACAATTTGGGCCCAAGTTAGAAGCAGAGCCTAAGGTGTAAATTATCGATAGTCCATATCTCGGAAACTATAAGAGATAATTCAATTTGGCAACCGGCAATGTAATTAGCATGCCGGATATTACTTGGAATGTGAATTGGAACGAAATCGCCAATAGGTAAGACCATTTTACAATTTGGGCCCAAGTTAGAAGCAGAGCCTAAGGTGTAAATTATCGATAGTCCATATCTCGGAAACTATAAGAGATAATTCAATTTGGCAACCGGCAATGTAATTAGCATGCCGGATATTACTTGGAATGTGAATTGGAACGAAATCGCCAATAGATAAGACCATTTTACAATTTGGGCCCAAGTTAGAAGCAGAGCCTAAGGTGTAAATTACCGATAGTCCATATCTCGGAAACTATAAGAGATAATGCAATTTGGCAACCGGCAATGTAATTAGCATGCCGAATATTACTTGGAATGTGAATTGGAACGAAATCGCCAATAGATAAGACGATTTTACAATTTGGGCCCAAGTTAGAAGCAGAGCCTAAGGTGTAAATTATCGATAGTCCATATCTCGGAAACTATAAGAGATAATGCAATTTGGCAACCGGCAATGTAATTAGCATGCCGAATATTACTTGGAATGTGAATTGGAACGAAATCGCCAATAGAGAAGACCATTTTACAATTTGGGCCCAAGTTAGAAGCAGAGCCTAAGGTGTAAATTATCGATAGTCCATATCTCGGAAACTATAAGAGATAATGCAATTTGGCAAACGGCAATGTAATTAGCATGCCGAATATTACTTGGAATGTGAATTGGAACGAAATCGCCAATAGAGAAGACCATTTTACAATTTGGGCCCAAGTTAGAAGCAGAGCCTAAGGTGTAAATTATCGATAGTCCATATCTCGGAAACTATAAGAGATAATGCAATTTGGCAACCGGCAATGTAATTAGCATGCCGAATATTACTTGGAATGTGAATTGGAACGAAATCGCCAATAGATAAGACCATTTTACAATTTGGGCCCAAGTTAGAAGCAGAGCCTAAGGTGTAAATTATCGATAGTCCATATCTCGGAAACTATAAGAGATAATTCAATTTGGCAACCGGCAATGTAATTAGCATGCCGGATATTACTTGGAATGTGAATTGGAACGAAATCGCCAATAGATAAGACCATTTTACAATTTGGGCCCAAGTTAGAAGCAGAGCCTAAGGTGTAAATTACCGATAGTCCATATCTCGGAAACTACAAGAGATAATGCAATTTGGCAACCGGCAATGTAATTAGCATGCCGAATATTACTTGGAATGTGAATTGGAACGAAATCGCCAATAGATAAGACGATTTTACAATTTGGGCCCAAGTTAGAAGCAGAGCCTAAGGTGTAAATTATCGATAGTCCATATCTCGGAAACTATAAGAGATAATGCAATTTGGCAACCGGCAATGTAAATAGCATGCCGAATATTACTTGGAATGTGAATTGGAACGAAATCGCCAATAGAGAAGACCATTTTACAATTTGGGCCCAAGTTAGAAGCAGAGCCTAAGGTGTAAATTATCGATAGTCCATATCTCGGAAACTATAAGAGATAATGCAATTTGGCAAACGGCAATGTAATTAGCATGCCGAATATTACTTGGAATGTGAATTGGAACGAAATCGCCAATAGAGAAGACCATTTTACAATTTGGGCCCAAGTTAGAAGCAGAGCCTAAGGTGTAAATTATCGATAGTCCATATCTCGGAAACTATAAGAGATAATGCAATTTGGCAACCGGCAATGTAATTAGCATGCCGAATATTACTTGGAATGTGAATTGGAACGAAATCGCCAATAGATAAGACCATTTTACAATTTGGGCCCAAGTTAGAAGCAGAGCCTAAGGTGTAAATTATCGATAGCCCATATCTCGGAAACTATAAGAGATAATGCAATTTGGCAACCGGCAATGTAATTAGCATGCCGAATATTACTTGGAATGTGAATTGGAACGAAATCGCCAATAGATAAGACCATTTTACAATTTGGGCCCAAGTTAGGAGCAGAGCCTAAGGTGTAAATTATCGATAGTCCATATCTCGGAAACTATAAGAGATAATGCACTTTGGCAACCGGCAATGTAATTAGCATGCCGAATATTACTTGGAATGTGAATTGGAACGAAATCTCCAATAGATAAGACCATTTTACAATTTGGGCCCAAGTTAGAAGCAGAGCCTAAGGTGTAAATTATCGATAGTCCATATCTCGGAAACTATAAGAGATAATGCAATTTGGCAACCGGCAATGTAATTAGCATGCCGAATATTACTTGGAATGTGAATTGGAACGAAATCGCCAATAGATAAGACCATTTTACAATTTGGGCCCAAGTTAGAAGCAGAGCCTAAGGTGTAAATTATCGATAGTCCATATCTCGGAAACTATAAGAGATAATGCACTTTGGCAACCGGCAATGTAATTAGCATGCCGAATATTACTTGGAATGTGAATTGGAACGAAATCGCCAATAGATAAGACCATTTTACAATTTGGGCCCAAGTTAGAAGCAGAGCGTAAGGTGTAAATTATCGATAGTCCATATCTCGGAAACTATAAGAGATAATTCAATTTGGCAACCGGCAATGTAATTAGCATGCCGGATATTACTTGGAATGTGAATTGGAACGAAATCGCCAATAGATAAGACCATTTTACAATTTGGGCCCAAGTTAGAAGCAGAGCCTAAGGTGTAAATTATCGATAGTCCATATCTCGGAAACTATAAGAGATAATGCAATTTGGCAACCGGCAATGTAATTAGCATGCCGAATATTACTTGGAATGTGAATTGGAACGAAATCGCCAATAGATAAGACGATTTTACAATTTGGGCCCAAGTTAGAAGCAGAGCCTAAGATGTAAATTATCGATAGTCCATATCTCGGAAACTATAAGAGATAATGCAATTTGGCAACCGGCAATGTAATTAGCATGCCGAATATTACTTGGAATGTGAATTGGAACGAAATCGCCAATAGATAAGACCATTTTACAATTTGGGCCCAAGTTAGAAGCAGAGCCTAAGGTGTAAATTATCGATAGTCCATATCTCGGAAACTATAAGAGATAATGCAATTTGGCAACCGGCAATGTAATTAGCATGCCGAATATTACTTGGAATGTGAATTGGAACGAAATCGCCAATAGGTAAGACCATTTTACAATTTGGGCCCAAGTTAGAAGCAGAGCCTAAGGTGTAAATTATCGATAGTCCATATCTCGGAAACTATAAGAGATAATTCAATTTGGCAACCGGCAATGTAATTAGCATGCCGGATATTACTTGGAATGTGAATAGGAACGAAATCGCCAATAGATAAGACCATTTTACAATTTGGGCCCAAGTTAGAAGCAGAGCCTAAGGTGTAAATTACCGATAGTCCATATCTCGGAAACTATAAGAGATAATGCAATTTGGCAACCGGCAATGTAATTAGCTTGCCGAATATTACTTGGAATGTGAATTGGAACGAAATCGCCAATAGATAAGACCATTTTACAATTTGGGCCCAAGTTAGAAGCAGAGCCTAAGGTGTAAGTTATCGATAGCCCATATCTCGGAAACTATAAGAGATAATGCAATTTGGCAACCGGCAATGTAATTAGCATGCCGAATATTACTTGGAATGTGAATTGGAACGAAATCGCCAATAGATAAGACCATTTTACAATTTGGGCCCAAGTTAGGAGCAGAGCCTAAGGTGTAAATTATCGATAGTCCATATCTCGGAAACTATAAGAGATAATGCACTTTGGCAACCGGCAATGTAATTAGCATGCCGAATATTACTTGGAATGTGAATTGGAACGACATCGCCAATAGATAAGACCATTTTACAATTTGGGCCCAAGTTAGAAGCAGAGCCTAAGGTGTAAATTATCGATAGTCCATATCTCGGAAACTATAAGAGATAATTCAATTTGGCAACCGGCAATGTAATTAGCATGCCGGATATTACTTGGAATGTGAATTGGAACGAAATCGCCAATGGATAAGACCATTTTACAATTTGGGCCCAAGTTAGAAGCAGAGCCTAAGGTGTAAATTATCGATAGTCCATATCTCGGAAACTATAAGAGATAATGCAATTTGGCAACCGGCAATGTAATTAGCATGCCGAATATTACTTGGAATGTGAATTGGAACGAAATCGCCAATAGATAAGACGATTTTACAATTTGGGCCCAAGTTAGAAGCAGAGCCTAAGATGTAAATTATCGATAGTCCATATCTCGGAAACTATAAGAGATAATGAAATTTGGCAACCGGCAATGTAATTAGCATGCCGAATATTACTTGGAATGTGAATTGGAACGAAATCGCCAATAGATAAGACCATTTTACAATTTGGGCCCAAGTTAGAAGCAGAGCCTAAGGTGTAAATTATCGATAGTCCATATCTCGGAAACTATAAGAGATAATGCAATTTGGCAACCGGCAATGTAATTAGCATGCCGAATATTACTTGGAATGTGAATTGGAACGAAATCGCCAATAGATAAGACCATTTTACAATTTGGGCCCAAGTTAGAAGCAGAGCCTAAGGTGTAAATTATCGATAGTCCATATCTCGGAAACTATAAGAGATAATGCACTTTGGCAACCGGCAATGTAATTAGCATGCCGAATATTACTTGGAATGTGAATTGGAACGAAATCGCCAATAGATAAGACCATTTTACAATTTGGGCCCAAGTTAGAAGCAGAGCCTAAGGTGTATATTATCGATAGTCCATATCTCGGAAACTATAAGAGATAATTCAATTTGGCAACCGGCAATGTAATTAGCATGCCGGATATTACTTGGCGTGTGAATTGGAACGAAATCGCCAATAGATAAGACCATTTTACAATTTGGGCCCAAGTTAGAAGCAGAGCCTAAGGTGTAAATTATCGATAGTCCATATCTCGGAAACTATAAGAGATAATGCAATTTGGCAATCGGCAATGTAATTAGCATGCCGAATATTACTTGGAATGTGAATTGGAACGAAATCGCCAATAGATAAGACGATTTTACAATTTGGGCCCAAGTTAGAAGCAGAGCCTAAGATGTAAATTATCGATAGTCCATATCTCGGAAACTATAAGAGATAATGCAATTTGGCAACCGGCAATGTAATTAGCATGCCGAATATTACTTGGAATGTGAATTGGAACGAAATCGCCAATAGATAAGACCATTTTACAATTTGGGCCCAAGTTAGAAGCAGAGCCTAAGGAGTAAATTATCGATAGTCCATATCTCGGAAACTATAAGAGATAATGCAATTTGGCAACCGGCAATGTAATTAGCATGCCGAATATTACTTGGAATGTGAATTGGAACGAAATCGCCAATAGGTAAGACCATTTTACAATTTGGGCCCAAGTTAGAAGCAGAGCCTAAGGTGTAAATTATCGATAGTCCATATCTCGGAAACTATAAGAGATAATTCAATTTGGCAACCGGCAATGTAATTAGCATGCCGGATATTACTTGGAATGTGAATTGGAACGAAATCGCCAATAGATAAGACCATTTTACAATTTGGGCCCAAGTTAGAAGCAGAGCCTAAGGTGTAAATTACCGATAGTCCATATCTCGGAAACTATAAGAGATAATGCAATTTGGCAACCGGCAATGTAATTAGCATGCCGAATATTACTTGGAATGTGAATTGGAACGAAATCGCCAATAGATAAGACCATTTTACAATTTGGGCCCAAGTTAGAAGCAGAGCCTGAGGTGTAAATTATCGATAGTCCATATCTCGGAAACTATAAGAGATAATGCAATTTGGCAACCGGCAATGTAATTAGCATGCCGAATATTACTTGGAATGTGAATTGGAACGAAATCGCCAATAGGTAAGACCATTTTACAATTTGGGCCCAAGTTAGAAGCAGAGCCTAAGGTGTAAATTATCGATAGTCCATATCTCGGAAACTATAAGAGATAATTCAATTTGGCAACCGGCAATGTAATTAGCATGCCGGATATTACTTGGAATGTGAATTGGAACGAAATCGCCAATAGATAAGACCATTTTACAATTTGGGCCCAAGTTAGAAGCAGAGCCTAAGGTGTAAATTACCGATAGTCCATATCTCGGAAACTATAAGAGATAATGCAATTTGGCAACCGGCAATGTAATTAGCATGCCGAATATTACTTGGAATGTGAATTGGAACGAAATCGCCAATAGATAAGACCATTTTACAATTTGGGCCCAAGTTAGAAGCAGAGCCTAAGGTGTAAATTATCGATAGCCCATATCTCGGAAACTATAAGAGATAATGCAATTTGGCAACCGGCAATGTAATTAGCATGCCGAATATTACTTGGAATGTGAATTGGAACGAAATCGCCAATAGATAAGACCATTTTACAATTTGGGCCCAAGTTAGGAGCAGAGCCTAAGGTGTAAATGATCGATAGTCCATATCTCGGAAACTATAAGAGATAATGCACTTTGGCAACCCGCAATGTAATTAGCATGCCGAATATTACTTGGAATGTGAATTGGAACGAAATCGCCAATAGATAAGACCATTTTACAATTTGGGCCCAAGTTAGAAGCAGAACCTAAGGTGTAAATTATCGATAGTCCATATCTCGGAAACTATAAGAGATAATGCAATTTGGCAACCGGCAATGTAATTAGCATGCCGAATATTACTTGGAATGTGAATTGGAACGAAATCGCCAATAGATAAGACCATTTTACAATTTGGGCCCAAGTTAGAAGCAGAGCCTAAGGTGTAAATTATCGATAGTCCATATCTCGGAAACTATAAGAGATAATGCACTTTGGCAACCGGCAATGTAATTAGCATGCCGAATATTACTTGGAATGTGAATTGGAACGAAATCGCCAATAGATAAGACCATTTTACAATTTGGGCCCAAGTTAGAAGCAGAGCCTAAGGTGTAAATTATCGATAGTCCATATCTCGGAAACTATAAGAGATAATTCAATTTGGCAACCGGCAATGTAATTAGCATGCCGGATATTACTTGGAATGTGAATTGGAACGAAATCGCCAATAGATAAGACCATTTTACAATTTGGGCCCAAGTTAGAAGCAGAGCCTAAGGTGTAAATTATCGATAGTCCATATCTCGGAAACTATAAGAGATAATGCAATTTGGCAACCGGCAATGTAATTAGCATGCCGAATATTACTTGGAATGTGAATTGGAACGAAATCGCCAATAGATAAGACGATTTTACAATTTGGGCCCAAGTTAGAAGCAGAGCCTAAGATGTAAATTATCGATAGTCCATATCTCGGAAACTATAAGAGATAATGCAATTTGGCAACCGGCAATGTAATTAGCATGCCGAATATTACTTGGAATGTGAATTGGAACGAAATCGCCAATAGATAAGACCATTTTACAATTTGGGCCCAAGTTAGAAGCAGAGCCTAAGGTGTAAATTATCGATAGTCCATATCTCGGAAACTATAAGAGATAATGCAATTTGGCAACCGGCAATGTAATTAGCATGCCGAATATTACTTGGAATGTGAATTGGAACGAAATCGCCAATAGGTAAGACCATTTTACAATTTGGGCCCAAGTTAGAAGCAGAGCCTAAGGTGTAAATTATCGATAGTCCATATCTCGGAAACTATAAGAGATAATTCAATTTGGCAACCGGCAATGTAATTAGCATGCCGGATATTACTTGGAATGTGAATTGGAACGAAATCGCCAATAGATAAGACCATTTTACAATTTGGGCCCAAGTTAGAAGCAGAGCCTAAGGTGTAAATTATCGATAGCCCATATCTCGGAAACTATAAGAGATAATGCAATTTGGCAACCGGCAATGTAATTAGCATGCCGAATATTACTTGGAATGTGAATTGGAACGAAATCGCCAATAGATAAGACCATTTTACAATTTGGGCCCAAGTTAGGAGCAGAGCCTAAGGTGTAAATTATCGATAGTCCATATCTCGGAAACTATAAGAGATAATGCACTTTGGCAACCGGCAATGTAATTAGCATGCCGAATATTACTTGGAATGTGAATTGGATCGAAATCGCCAATAGATAAGACCATTTTACAATTTGGGCCCAAGTTAGAAGCAGAGCCTAAGGTGTAAATTATCGATAGTCCATATCTCGGAAACTATAAGAGATAATGCAATTTGGCAACCGGCAATGTAATTAGCATGCCGAATATTACTTGGAATGTGAATTGGAACGAAATCGCCAATAGATAAGACCATTTTACAATTTGGGCCCAAGTTAGAAGCAGAGCCTAAGGTGTAAATTATCGATAGTCCATATCTCGGAAACTATAAGAGATAATGCACTTTGGCAACCGGCAATGTAATTAGCATGCCGAATATTACTTGGAATGTGAATTGGAACGAAATCGCCAATAGATAAGACCATTTTACAATTTGGGCCCAAGTTAGAAGCAGAGCCTAAGGTGTAAATTATTGATAGTCCATATCTCGGAAACTATAAGAGATAATGCAATTTCGCAACCGGCAATGTAATTAGCATGCCGAATATCACTTGGAATGTGAATTGGGACGATATCGCCAATAGATAAGACCATTTTACAATTTGGGCCCAAGTTAGAAGCAGAGACTAAGGTGTAAATTATCGATAGTCCATATCTCGGAAACTATAAGAGATAATTCAATTTGGCAACCGGCAATGTAATTAGCATGCCGGATATTACTTGGAATGTGAATTGGAACGAAATCGCCAATAGATAAGACCATTTTACAATTTGGGCCCAAGTTAGAAGCAGAGCCTAAGGTGTAAATTATCGATAGTCCATATCTCGGAAACTATAAGAGATAATGCAATTTGGCAACCGGCAATGTAATTAGCATGCCGAATATTACTTGGAATGTGAATTGGAACGAAATCGCCAATAGATAAGACGATTTTACAATTTGGGCCCAAGTTAGAAGCAGAGCCTAAGGTGTAAATTATCGATAGTCCATATCTCGGAAACTATAAGAGATAATGCAATTTGGCAGCCGGCAATGTAATTAGCATGCCGAATATTACTTGGAATGTGAATTGGAACGAAATCGCCAATAGAGAAGACCATTTTACAATTTGGGCCCAAGTTAGAAGCAGAGCCTAAGGTGTAAATTATCGATAGTCCATATCTCGGAAACTATAAGAGATAATGCAATTTGGCAACCGGCAATGTAATTAGCATGCCGAATATTACTTGGAATGTGAATTGGAACGAAATCGCCAATAGAGAAGACCATTTTACAATTTGGGCCCAAGTTAGAAGCAGAGCCTAAGGTGTAAATTATCGATAGTCCATATCTCGGAAACCATAAGAGATAATGCAATTTGGCAACCGGCAATGTAATTAGCATGCCGAATATTACTTGGAATGTGAATTGGAACGAAATCGCCAATAGATAAGACCATTTTACAATTTGGGCCCAAGTTAGAAGCAGAGCCTAAGGTGTAAATTATCGATAGTCCATATCTCGGAAACTATAAGAGATAATGCAATTTGGCAACCGGCAATGTAATTAGCATGCCGAATATTACTTGGAATGTGAATTGGAACGAAATCGCCAATAGAGAAGACCATTTTACAATTTGTGCCCAAGTTAGAAGCAGAGCCTAAGGTGTAAATTATCGATAGTCCATATCTCGGAAACTATAAGAGATAATGCAATTTGGCAACCGGCAATGTAATTAGCATGCCGAATATTACTTGGAATGTGAATTGGAACGAAAACGCCAATAGATAAGACCATTTTACAATTTGGGCCCAAGTTAGAAGCAGAGGCTAAGGTGTAAATTATCGATAGTCCATATCTCGGAAACTATAAGAGACAATGCAATTTGGCAACCGGCAATGTAATTAGCATGCCGAATATTACTTGGAATGTGAATTGGAACGAAATCGCCAATAGATAAGACGATTTTACAATTTGGGCCCAAGTTAGAAGCAGAGCCTAAGATGTAAATTATCGATAGTCCATATCTCGGAAACTATAAGAGATAATGCAATTTGGCAACCGGCAATGTAATTAGCATGCCGAATATTACTTGGAATGTGAATTGGAACGAAATCGCCAATAGATAAGACCATTTTACAATTTGGGCCCAAGTTAGAAGCAGAGCCTAAGGTGTAAATTATCGATAGTCCATATCTCGGAAACTATAAGAGATAATGCAATTTGGCAACCGGCAATGTAATTAGCATGCCGAATATTACTTGGAATGTGAATTGGAACGAAATCGCCAATAGGTAAGACCATTTTACAATTTGGGCCCAAGTTAGAAGCAGAGCCTAAGGTGTAAATTATCGATAGTCCATATCTCGGAAACTATAAGAGATAATTCAATTTGGCAACCGGCAATGTAATTAGCATGCCGGATATTACTTGGAATGTGAATTGGAACGAAATCGCCAATAGATAAGACCATTTTACAATTTGGGCCCAAGTTAGAAGCAGAGCCTAAGGTGTAAATTACCGATAGTCCATATCTCGGAAACTATAAGAGATAATGCAATTAGGCAACCGGAAATGTAATTAGCATGCCGAATATTACTTGGAATGTGAATTGGAACGAAATCGCCAATAGATAAGACCATTTTACAATTTGGGCCCAAGTTAGAAGCAGAGCCTAAGGTGTAAATTATCGATAGCCCATATCTCGGAAACTATAAGAGATAATGCAATTTGGCAACCGGCAATGTAATTAGCATGCCGAATATTACTTGGAATGTGAATTGGAACGAAATCGCCAATAGATAAGACCATTTTACAATTTGGGCCCAAGTTAGGAGCAGAGCCTAAGGTGTAAATTATCGATAGTTCATATCTCGGAAACTATAAGAGATAATGCACTTTGGCAACCGGCAATGTAATTAGCATGCCGAATATTACTTGGAATGTGAATTGGATCGAAATCGCCAATAGATAAGACCATTTTACAATTTGGGCCCAAGTTAGAAGCAGAGCCTAAGGTGTAAATTATCGATAGTCCATATCTCGGAAACTATAAGAGATAATGCAATTTGGCAACCGGCAATGTAATTAGCATGCCGAATATTACTTGGAATGTGAATTGGAACGAAATCGCCAATAGATAAGACCATTTTACAATTTGGGCCCAAGTTAGAAGCAGAGCCTAAGGTGTAAATTATCGATAGTCCATATCTCGGAAACTATAAGAGATAATGCACTTTGGCAACCGGCAATGTAATTAGCATGCCGACTATTACTTGGAATGTGAATTGGAACGAAATCGCCAATAGATAAGACCATTTTACAATTTGGGCCCAAGTTAGAAGCAGAGCCTAAGGTGTAAATTATTGATAGTCCATATCTCGGAAACTATAAGAGATAATGCAATTTCGCAACCGGCAATGTAATTAGCATGCCGAATATCACTTGGAATGTGAATTGGGACGATATCGCCAATAGATAAGACCATTTTACAATTTGGGCCCAAGTTAGAAGCAGAGACTAAGGTGTAAATTATCGATAGTCCATATCTCGGAAACTATAAGAGATAATGCAATTTGGCAACCGGCACTGTAATTAGCATGCCGAATATTACTTGGAATGTGAATTGGAACGAAATCGCCAATAGATAAGACCATTTTACAATTTGGGCCCAAGTTAGAAGCAGAGCCTAAGATGTAAATTATCGATAGTCCATATCTCGGAAACTATAAGAGATAATGCAATTTGGCAACCGGCAATGTAATTAGCATGCCGAATATTACTTGGAATGTGAATTGGAACGAAATCGCCAATAGATAAGACCATTTTACAATTTGGGCCCAAGTTAGAAGCAGAGCCTAAGGTGTAAATTATCGATAGTCCATATCTCGGAAACTATAAGAGATAATTCAATTTGGCAACCGGCAATGTAATTAGCATGCCGGATATTACTTGGAATGTGAATTGGAACGAAATCGCCAATAGATAAGACCATTTTACAATTTGGGCCCAAGTTAGAAGCAGAGCCTAAGGTGTAAATTATCGATAGTCCATATCTCGGAAACTATAAGAGATAATGCAATTTGGCAACCGGCAATGTAATTAGCATGCCGAATATTACTTGGAATGTGAATTGGAACGAAATCGCCAATAGATAAGACGATTTTACAATTTGGGCCCAAGTTAGAAGCAGAGCCTAAGGTGTAAATTATCGATAGTCCATATCTCGGAAACTATAAGAGATAATGCAATTTGGCAACCGGCAATGTAATTAGCATGCCGAATATTACTTGGAATGTGAATTGGAACGAAATCGCCAATAGAGAAGACCATTTTACAATTTGGGCCCAAGTTAGAAGCAGAGCCTAAGGTGTAAATTATCGATAGTCCATATCTCGGAAACTATAAGAGATAATGCAATTTGGCAACCGGCAATGTAATTAGCATGCCGAATATTACTTGGAATGTGAATTGGAACGAAATCGCCAATAGAGAAGACCATTTTACAATTTGGGCCCAAGTTAGAAGCAGAGCCTAAGGTGTAAATTATCGATAGTCCATATCTCGGAAACCATAAGAGATAATGCAATTTGGCAACCGGCAATGTAATTAGCATGCCGAATATTACTTGGAATGTGAATTGGAACGAAATCGCCAATAGATAAGACCATTTTACAATTTGGGCCCAAGTTAGAAGCAGAGCCTAAGGTGTAAATTATCGATAGTCCATATCTCGGAAACTATAAGAGATAATGCAATTTGGCAACCAGCAATGTAATTAGCATGCCGAATATTACTTGGAATGTGAATTGGAACGAAATCGCCAATAGAGAAGACCATTTTACAATTTGTGCCCAAGTTAGAAGCAGAGCCTAAGGTGTAAATTATCGATAGTCCATATCTCGGAAACTATAAGAGATAATGCAATTTGGCAACCGGCAATGTAATTAGCATGCCGAATATTACTTGGAATGTGAATTGGAACGAAAACGCCAATAGATAAGACCATTTTACAATTTGGGCCCAAGTTAGAAGCAGAGGCTAAGGTGTAAATTATCGATAGTCCATATCTCGGAAACTATAAGAGACAATGCAATTTGGCAACCGGCAATGTAATTAGCATGCCGAATATTACTTGGAATGTGAATTGGAACGAAATCGCCAATAGATAAGACCATTTTACAATTTGGGCCCAAGTTAGAAGCAGAGCCTAAGGTGTAAATTATCGATAGTCCATATCTCGGAAACTATAAGAGATAATGCAATTTGGCAACCGGCAATGTAATTAGCATGCCGAATATTACTTGGAATGTGAATTGGACCGAAATCGCCAATAGATAAGACCATTTTACAATTTGGGCCCAAGTTAGAAGCAGAGCCTAAGGTGTAAATTATTGATAGTCCATATCTCGGAAACTATAAGAGATAATGCTTTTCGCAACCGGCAATGTAATTAGCATGCCGAATATTACTTGGAGTGTGAATTGGAACGAAATCGCCAATAGATAAGACCATTTTACAATTTGGGCCCAAGTTAGAAGCAGAGCCTAAGGTGTAAATTATCGATAGTCCATATCTCGGAAACTATAAGAGATAATGCAATTTGGCAACCGGCAATGTAATTAGCATGCCGAATATTACTTGGAATGTGAATTGGAACGAAATCGCCAATAGATAAGACCATTTTACAATTTGGGCCCAAGTTAGAAGGAGAGCCTAAGGTGTAAATTATCGAGAGTCCATATCTCGGAAACTATAAGAGATAATGCAATTTGGCAACCGGCAATGTAATTAGCATGCCGAATATTACTTGGAATGTGAATTGGAACGAAATCGCCAATAGATAAGTCCATTTTACAATTTGGGTCCAAGTTAGAAGCAGAGCCTAAGGTGTAAATTATTGATAGTCCATATCTCGGAAACTATAAGAGATAATGCAATTTCGCAACCGGCAATGTAATTAGCATGCCGAATATTACTTGGAGTGTGGATTGGAACTAAATCGCCAATAGGTAAGACCATTTTACAATTTGGGCTCAACTTAGAAACAGAGCCTAAGGTGTAAATTATCGATAGTCCATATCTCGGAAACTATAAGAGATAATGCAATTTGGCAACCGGCAATGTAATTAGCATGCCGAATATTACTTGGAATGTGAATTGGAACGAAATCGCCAATAGATAAGGCCATTTTACAATTTGGGCCCAAGTTAGAAGCAGAGCCTAAGGTGTAAATTATCGATAGTCCATATCTCGGAAACTATAAGAGATAATGCAATTTGGCAACCGGCAATGTAATTAGCATGCCGAATATTACTTGGAATGTGAATTGGAACGAAATCGCCAATAGATAAGACCATTTTACAATTTGGGCCCAAGTTAGAAGCAGAGCCTAAGGTGTAAATTATCGATAGTCCATATCTCGGAAACTATAAGAGATAATGCAATTTGGCAACCGGCAATGTAATTAGCATGCCGAATATTACTTGGAATGTGAATTGGAACGAAATCGCCAATAGGTAAGACCATTTTACAATTTGGGCCCAAGTTAGAAGCAGAGCCTAAGGTGTAAATTATCGATAGTCCATATCTCGGAAACTATAAGAGATAATTCAATTTGGCAACCGGCAATGTAATTAGCATGCCGAATATTACTTGGAATGTGAATTGGAACGAAATCGCCAATAGATAAGACCATTTTACAATTTGGGCCCAAGTTAGAAGCAGAGCCTAAGGTGTAAATTATCGATAGTCCATATCTCGGAAACTATAAGAGATAATGCAATTTGGCAACCGGCAATGTAATTAGCATGCCGAATATTACTTTGAATGTGAATTGGAACGAAATCGCCAATAGATAAGACCATTTTAGAATTTGGGCCCAAGTTAGAAGCAGAGCCTAAGGTGTAAATTATCGATAGTCCATATCTCGGAAACTATAAGAGATAATGCAATTTGGCAACCGGCAATGTAATTAGCATGCCGAATATTACTTGGAATGTGAATTGGAACGGAATCGCCAATAGATAAGACCATTTTACAATTTGGGCCCAAGTTAGAAGCAGAGCCTAAGGTGTAAATTATCGATAGTCCATATCTCGGAAACTATAAGAGATAATGCAATTTGGCAACCGGCAATGTAATTAGCATGCCGAACATTAATTGGAATGTGAATTGGAACGAAATCGCCAATAGATAAGACCATTTTACAATTTGGGCCCAAGTTAGAAGCAGAGCCTAAGGTGTAAATTATCGATAGTCCATATCTCGGAAACTATAAGAGATAATGCAATTTGGCAACCGGCAATGTAATTAGCATGCCGAATATTACTTGGAATGTGAATTGGAACGAAATCGCCAATAGGTAAGACCATTTTACAATTTGGGCCCAAGTTAGAAGCAGAGCCTAAGGTGTAAATTATCGATAGTCCATATCTCGGAAACTATAAGCGATAATGCAATTTGGCAACCGGCAATGTAATTAGCATGCCGAATATTACTTTGAATGTGAATTGGAACGAAATCGCCAATAGATAAGACCATTTTAGAATTTGGGCCCAAGTTAGAAGCAGAGCCTAAGGTGTAAATTATCGATAGTCCATATCTCGGAAACTATAAGAGATAATGCAATTTGGCAACCGGCAATGTAATTAGCATGCCGAATATTACTTGGAATGTGAATTGGAACGGAATCGCCAATAGATAAGACCATTTTACAATTTGGGCCCAAGTTAGAAGCAGAGCCTAAGGTGTAAATTATCGATAGTCCATATCTCGGAAACTATAAGAGATAATTCAATTTGGCAACCGGCAATGTAATTAGCATGCCGAATATTACTTGGAATGTGAATTGGAACGAAATCGCCAATAGATAAGACCATTTTACAATTTGGGCCCAAGTTAGAAGCAGAGCCTAAGGTGTAAATTATCGATAGTCCATATCTCGGAAACTATAAGAGATAATGCAATTTGGCAACCGGCAATGTAATTAGCATGCCGAATATTACTTTGAATGTGAATTGGAACGAAATCGCCAATAGATAAGACCATTTTAGAATTTGGGCCCAAGTTAGAAGCAGAGCCTAAGGTGTAAATTATCGATAGTCCATATCTCGGAAACTATAAGAGATAATGCAATTTGGCAACCGGCAATGTAATTAGCATGCAGAATATTACTTGGAATGTGAATTGGAAAGAAATCGCCAATAGAGAAGACCATTTTACAATTTGGGCAGAAGTTAGAAGCAGAGCCTAAGGTGTAAATTATCGATAGTCCATATCTCGGAAACTATAAGAGATAATGCAATTTGGCAACCGGCAATGTAATTAGCATGCCGAATATTACTTGGAATGTGAATTGGAACGAAATCGCCAATAGATAAGACCATTTTACAATTTGGGCCCAAGTTAGAAGCAGAGCCTAAGGTGTAAATTATCGATAGTCCATATCTCGGAAACTATAAGAGATAATGCAATTTGGCAACCGGCAATGTAATTAGCATGCCGAATATTACTTGGAATGTGAATTGGAACGAAATCGCCAATAGATAAGACCATTTTACAATTTGGGCCCAAGTTAGAAGCAGAGCCTAAGGTGTAAATTATCGATAGTCCATATCTCGGAAACTATAAGAGATAATGCACTTTGGCAACCGGCAATGTAATTAGCATGCCGAATATTACTTGGAATGTGAATTGGAACGAAATCGCCAATAGATAAGACCATTTTACAATTTGGACCCAAGTTAGAAGCAGAGCCTAAGGTGTAAATTATCGATAGTCCATATCTCGGAAACTATAAGAGATAATGCACTTTGGCAACCGGCAATGTAATTAGCATGCCGAATATTACTTGGAATGTGAATTGGAACGAAATCGCCAATAGATAAGACCATTTTAGAATTTGGGCCCAAGTTAGAAGCAGAGCCTAAGGTGTAAATTATCGATAGTCCATATCTCGGAAACTATAAGAGATAATGCAATTTGGCAACCGGCAATGTAATTAGCATGCCGAATATTACTTGGAATGTGAATTGGAACGGAATCGCCAATAGATAAGACCATTTTACAATTTGGGCCCAAGTTAGAAGCAGAGCCTAAGGTGTAAATTATCGATAGTCCATATCTCGGAAACTATAAGAGATAATTCAATTTGGCAACCGGCAATGTAATTAGCATGCCGAATATTACTTGGAATGTGAATTGGAACGAAATCGCCAATAGATAAGACCATTTTACAATTTGGGCCCAAGTTAGAAGCAGAGCCTAAGGTGTAAATTATTGATAGTCCATATCTCGGAAACTATAAGAGATAATGCAATTTCGCAACCGGCAATGTAATTAGCATGCCGAATGTCACTTGGAATGTGATTTGGGACGAAATCGCCAATAGATAAGACCATTTTACAATTTGGGCCCAAGTTTGAAGCAGAGCCTAAGGTGTAAATTATCGATAGTCCATATCTCGGAAACTATAAGAGATAATGCAGTTTGGCAACCGGCAATGTAATTAGCATGCCGAATATTACTTGGAATGTGAATTGGAACGAAATCGCCAATAGATAAGACCATTTTACAATTTGGGCCCATGTTAGAAGCAGAGCCTAAGATGTAAATTATCGATAGTCCATATCTCGGAAACTATAAGAGATAATGCAATTTGGCAACCGGCAATGTAATTAGCATGCCGAATATTACTTGGAATGTGAATTGGAACGAAATCGCCAATAGATAAGACCATTTTACAATTTGGGCCCAAGTTAGAAGCAGAGCCTAAGGTGTAAATTATCGATAGTCCATATCTCGGAAACTATAAGAGATAATTCAATTTGGCAACCGGCAATGTAATTAGCATGCCGGATATTACTTGGAATGTGAATTGGAACGAAATCGCCAATAGATAAGACCATTTTACAATTTGGGCCCAAGTTAGAAGCAGAGCCTAAGGTGTAAATTATCGATAGTCCATATATCGGAAACTATAAGAGATAATGCAATTTGGCAACCGGCAATGTAATTAGCATGCCGAATATTACTTGGAATGTGAATTGGAACGAAATCGCCAATAGATAAGACGATTTTACAATTTGGGCCCAAGTTAGAAGCAGAGCCTAAGATGTAAATTATCGATAGTCCATATCTCGGAAACTATAAGAGATAATGCAATTTGGCAACCGGCAATGTAATTAGCATGCCGAATATTACTTGGAATGTGAATTGGAACGAAATCGCCAATAGATAAGACCATTTTACAATTTGGGCCCGAGTTAGAAGCAGAGCCTAAGGTGTAAATTATCGATAGTCCATATCTCGGAAACTATAAGAGATAATGCAATTTGGCAACCGGCAATGTAATTAGCATGCCGAATATTACTTGGAATGTGAATTGGAACGAAATCGCCAATAGGTAAGACCATTTTACAATTTGGGCCCAAGTTAGAAGCAGAGCCTAAGGTGTAAATTATCGATAGTCCATATCTCGTAAACTATAAGAGATAATACAATTTGGCAACCGGCAATGTAATTAGCATGCCGAATATTACTTGGAATGTGAATTGGAACGAAATCGCCAATAGATAAGACGATTTTACAATTTGGGCCCAAGTTAGAAGCAGAGCCTAAGGTGTAAATTATCGATAGTCCATATCTCGGAAACTATAAGAGATAATGCAATTTGGCAACCGGCAATGTAATTAGCATGCCGAATATTACTTGGAATGTGAATTGGAACGAAATCGCCAATAGAGAAGACCATTTTACAATTTGGGCCCAAGTTAGAAGCAGAGCCTAAGGTGTAAATTATCGATAGTCCATATCTCGGAAACTATAAGAGATAATGCAATTTGGCAACCGGCAATGTAATTAGCATGCCGAATATTACTTGGAATGTGAATTGGAACGAAATCGCCAATAGAGAAGACCATTTTACAATTTGGGCCCAAGTTAGAAGCAGAGTCTAAGGTGTAAATTATCGATAGTCCATATCTCGGAAACTATAAGAGATAATGCAATTTGGCAACCGGCAATGTAATTAGCATGCCGAATATTACTTGGAATGTGAATTGGAACGAAATCGCCAATAGATAAGACCATTTTACAATTTGGGCCCAAGTTAGAAGCAGAGCCTAAGGTGTAAATTATCGATAGTCCATATCTCGGAAACTATAAGAGATAATGCAATTTGGCAACCGGCAATGTAATTAGCATGCCGAATATTACTTGGAATGTGAATTGGAACGAAATCGCCAATAGAGAAGACCATTTTACAATTTGGGCCCAAGTTAGAAGCAGAGTCTAAGGTGTAAATTATCGATAGTCCATATCTCGGAAACTATAAGAGATAATGCAATTTGGCAACCGGCAATGTAATTAGCATGCCGAATATTACTTGGAATGTGAATTGGAACGGAATCGCCAATAGATAAGACCATTTTACAATTTGGGCCCAAGTTAGAAGCAGAGCCTATGGTGTAAATTATCGATAGTCCATATCTCGGAAACTATAAGAGATAATGCAATTTGGCAACCGGCAATGTAATTAGCATGCCGAACATTAATTGGAATGTGAATTGGAACGAAATCGCCAATAGATAAGACCATTTTACAATTTGGGCCCAAGTTAGAAGCAGAGCCTAAGGTGTAAATTATCGATAGTCCATATCTCGGAAACTATAAGAGATAATGCAATTTGGCAACCGGCAATGTAATTAGCATGCCGAATATTACTTGGAATGTGAATTGGAACGAAATCGCCAATAGGTAAGACCATTTTACAATTTGGGCCCAAGTTAGAAGCAGAGCCTAAGGTGTAAATTATCGATAGTCCATATCTCGGAAACTATAAGCGATAATGCAATTTGGCAACCGGCAATGTAATTAGCATGCCGAATATTACTTTGAATGTGAATTGGAACGAAATCGCCAATAGATAAGACCATTTTAGAATTTGGGCCCAAGTTAGAAGCAGAGCCTAAGGTGTAAATTATCGATAGTCCATATCTCGGAAACTATAAGAGATAATGCAATTTGGCAACCGGCAATGTAATTAGCATGCCGAATATTACTTGGAATGTGAATTGGAACGGAATCGCCAATAGATAAGACCATTTTACAATTTGGGCCCAAGTTAGAAGCAGAGCCTAAGGTGTAAATTATCGATAGTCCATATCTCGGAAACTATAAGAGATAATTCAATTTGGCAACCGGCAATGTAATTAGCATGCCGAATATTACTTGGAATGTGAATTGGAACGAAATCGCCAATAGATAAGACCATTTTACAATTTGGGCCCAAGTTAGAAGCAGAGCCTAAGGTGTAAATTATCGATAGTCCATATCTCGAAAACTATAAGAGATAATGCAATTTGGCAACCGGCAATGTAATTAGCATGCCGAATATTACTTTGAATGTGAATTGGAACGAAATCGCCAATAGATAAGACCATTTTAGAATTTGGGCCCAAGTTAGAAGCAGAGCCTAAGGTGTAAATTATCGATAGTCCATATCTCGGAAACTATAAGAGATAATGCAATTTGGCAACCGGCAATGTAATTAGCATGCAGAATATTACTTGGAATGTGAATTGGAAAGAAATCGCCAATAGAGAAGACCATTTTACAATTTGGGCCCAAGTTAGAAGCAGAGCCTAAGGTGTAAATTATCGATAGTCCATATCTCGGAAACTATAAGAGATAATGCAATTTGGCAACCGGCAATGTAATTAGCGTGCCGAATATTACTTGGAATGTGAATTGGAACGAAATCGCCAATAGATAAGACCATTTTACAATTTGGGCCCAAGTTAGAAGCAGAGCCTAAGGTGTAAATTATCGATAGTCCATATCTCGGAAACTATAAGAGAAAATGCAATTTGGCAACCGGCAATGTAATTAGCATGCCGAATATTACTTGGAATGTGAATTGGAACGAAATCGCCAATAGATAAGACCATTTTACAATTTGGGCCCAAGTTAGAAGCAGAGCCTAAGGTGTAAATTATCGATAGTCCATATCTCGGAAACTATAAGAGATAATGCAATTTGGCAACCGGCAATGTAATTAGCATGCCGAATATTACTTGGAATGTGAATTGGAACGAAATCGCCAATAGATAAGACCATTTTACAATTTGGGCCCAAGTTAGAAGCAGAGCCTAAGGTGTAAATTATCGATAGTCCATATCTCGGAAACTATAAGAGATAATGCAATTTGGCAACCGGCAATGTAATTAGCATGCCGAATATTACTTGGAATGTGAATTGGAACGAAATCGCCAATAGATAAGACCATTTTACAATTTGGACCCAAGTTAGAAGCAGAGCCTAAGGTGTAAATTATCGATAGTCCATATCTCGGAAACTATAAGAGATAATGCACTTTGGCAACCGGCAATGTAATTAGCATGCCGAATATTACTTGGAATGTGAATTGGAACGAAATCGCCAATAGATAAGACCATTTTACAATTTGGGCCCAAGTTAGAAGCAGAGCCTAAGGTGTAAATTATTGATAGTCCATATCTCGGAAACTATAAGAGATAATGCAATTTCGCAACCGGCAATGTAATTAGCATGCCGAATATCACTTGGAATGTGATTTGGGACGAAATCGCCAATAGATAAGACCATTTTACAATTTGGGCCCAAGTTTGAAGCAGAGCCTAAGGTGTAAATTATCGATAGTCCATATCTCGGAAACTATAAGAGATAATGCAGTTTGGCAACCGGCAATGTAATTAGCATGCCGAATATTACTTGGAATGTGAATTGGAACGAAATCGCCAATAGATAAGACCATTTTACAATTTGGGCCCAAGTTAGAAGCAGAGCCTAAGATGTAAATTATCGATAGTCCATATCTCGGAAACTATAAGAGATAATGCAATTTGGCAACCGGCAATGTAATTAGCATGCCGAATATTACTTGGAATGTGAATTGGAACGAAATCGCCAATAGATAAGACCATTTTACAATTTGGGCCCAAGTTAGAAGCAGAGCCTAAGGTGTAAATTATCGATAGTCCATATCTCGGAAACTATAAGAGATAATTCAATTTGGCAACCGGCAATGTAATTAGCATGCCGGATATTACTTGGAATGTGAATTGGAACGAAATCGCCAATAGATAAGACCATTTTACAATTTGGGCCCAAGTTAGAAGCAGAGCCTAAGGTGTAAATTATCGATAGTCCATATATCGGAAACTATAAGAGATAATGCAATTTGGCAACCGGCAATGTAATTAGCATGCCGAATATTACTTGGAATGTGAATTGGAACGAAATCGCCAATAGATAAGACGATTTTACAATTTGGGCCCAAGTTAGAAGCAGAGCCTAAGATGTAAATTATCGATAGTCCATATCTCGGAAACTATAAGAGATAATGCAATTTGGCAACCGGCAATGTAATTAGCATGCCGAATATTACTTGGAATGTGAATTGGAACGAAATCGCCAATAGATAAAACCATTTTACAATTTGGGCCCGAGTTAGAAGCAGAGCCTAAGGTGTAAATTATCGATAGTCCATATCTCGGAAACTATAAGAGATAATGCAATTTGGCAACCGGCAATGTAATTAGCATGCCGAATATTACTTGGAATGTGAATTGGAACGAAATCGCCAATAGGTAAGACCATTTTACAATTTGGGCCCAAGTTAGAAGCAGAGCCTAAGGTGTAAATTATCGATAGTCCATATCTCGGAAACTATAAGAGATAATACAATTTGGCAACCGGCAATGTAATTAGCATGCCGAATATTACTTGGAATGTGAATTGGAACGAAATCGCCAATAGATAAGACGATTTTACAATTTGGGCCCAAGTTAGAAGCAGAGCCTAAGGTGTAAATTATCGATAGTCCATATCTCGGAAACTATAAGAGATAATGCAATTTGGCAACCGGCAATGTAATTAGCATGCCGAATATTACTTGGAATGTGAATTGGAACGAAATCGCCAATAGAGAAGACCATTTTACAATTTGGGCCCAAGTTAGAAGCAGAGCCTAAGGTGTAAATTATCGATAGTCCATATCTCGGAAACTATAAGAGATAATGCAATTTGGCAACCGGCAATGTAATTAGCATGCCGAATATTACTTGGAATGTGAATTGGAACGAAATCGCCAATAGAGAAGACCATTTTACAATTTGGGCCCAAGTTAGAAGCAGAGTCTAAGGTGTAAATTATCGATAGTCCATATCTCGGAAACTATAAGAGATAATGCAATTTGGCAACCGGCAATGTAATTAGCATGCCGAATATTACTTGGAATGTGAATTGGAACGAAATCGCCAATAGATAAGACCATTTTACAATTTGGGCCCAAGTTAGAAGCAGAGCCTAAGGTGTAAATTATCGATAGTCCATATCTCGGAAACTATAAGAGATAATGCAATTTGGCAACAGGCAATGTAATTAGCATGCCGAATATTACTTGGAATGTGAATTGGAACGAAATCGCCAATAGAGAAGACCATTTTACAATTTGTGCCCAAGTTAGAAGCAGAGCCTAAGGTGTAAATTATCGATAGTCCATATCTCGGAAACTATAAGAGATAATGCAATTTGGCAACCGGCAATGTAATTAGCATGCCGAATATTACTTGGAATGTGAATTGGAACGAAAACGCCAATAGATAAGACCATTTTACAATTTGGGCCCAAGTTAGAAGCAGAGGCTAAGGTGTAAATTATCGATAGTCCATATCTCGGAAACTATAAGAGACAATGCAATTTGGCAACCGGCAATGTAATTAGCATGCCGAATATTACTTGGAATGTGAATTGGAACGAAATCGCCAATAGATAAGACCATTTTACAATTTGGGCCCAAGTTAGAAGCAGAGCCTAAGGTGTAAATTATCGATAGTCCATATCTCGGAAACTATAAGAGATAATGCAATTTGGCAACCGGCAATGTAATTAGCATGCCGAATATTACTTGGAATGTGAATTGGAACGAAATCGCCAATAGATAAGACCATTTTACAATTTGGGCCCAAGTTAGAAGCAGAGCCTAAGGTGTAAATTATTGATAGTCCATATCTCGGAAACTATAAGAGATAATGCTTTTCGCAACCGGCAATGTAATTAGCATGCCGAATATTACTTGGAGTGTGAATTGGAACGAAATCGCCAATAGATAAGACCATTTTACAATTTGGGCCCAAGTTAGAAGCAGAGCCTAAGGTGTAAATTATCGATAGTCCATATCTCGGAAACTATAAGAGATAATGCAATTTGGCAACCGGCAATGTAATTAGCATGCCGAATATTACTTGGAATGTGAATTGGAACGAAATCCCCAATAGATAAGACCATTTTACAATTTGGGCCCAAGTTAGAAGCAGAGCCTAAGGTGTAAATTATCGAGAGTACATATCTCGGAAACTATAAGAGATAATGCAATTTGGCAACCGGCAATGTAATTAGCATGCCGAATATTACTTGGAATGTGAATTGGAACGAAATCGCCAATAGATAAGACCATTTTACAATTTGGGCCCAAGTTAGAAGCAGAGCCTAAGGTGTAAATTATCGATAGTCCATATCTCGGAAACTATAAGAGATAATGCAATTTGGCAACCGGCAATGTAATTAGCATGCCGAATATTACTTGGAATGTGAATTGGAACGAAATCGCCAATAGATAAGACCATTTTACAATTTGGGCCCAAGTTAGAAGCAGAGCCTAAGGTGTAAATTATCGATAGTCCATATCTCGGAAACTATAAGAGATAATGCAATTTCGCAACCGGCAATGTAATTAGCATGCCGAATATTACTTGGAGTGTGAATTGGAACGAAATCGCCAATAGATAAGACCATTTTACAATTTGGGCCCAAGTTAGAAGCAGAGCCTAAGGTGTAAATTATCGATAGTCCATATCTCGGAAACTATAAGAGATAATGCAATTTGGCAACCGGCAATGTAATTAGCATGCCGAATATTGCTTGGAATGTGAATTGGAACGAAATCGCCAATAGATAAGACCATTTTACAATTTGGGCCCAAGTTAGAAGCAGAGCCTAAGGCGTAAATTATCGATAGTCCATATCTCGGAAACTATAAGAGATAATGCAATTTGGCAACCGGCAATGTAATTAGCATGCCGAATATTACTTGGAATGTGAATTGGAACGAAATCGCCAATAGATAAGACCATTTTACAATTTGGGCCCAAGTTAGAAGCAGAGCCTAAGGTGTAAATTATCGATAGTCCATATCTCGGAAACTATAAGAGATAATGCAATTTGGCAACCGGCAATGTAATTAGCATGCCGAATATTACTTGGAATGTGAATTGGAACGAAATCGCCAATAGATAAGACCATTTTACAATTTGGGCCCAAGTTAGAAGCAGAGCCTAAGGTGTAAATTATCGATAGTCCATATCTCGGAAACTATAAGAGATAATGCAATTTGGCAACCGGCAATGTAATTAGCATGCCGTATATTACTTGGAATGTGAATTGGAACGAAATCGCCAATAGATAAGACCATTTTACAATTTGGGCCCAAGTTAGAAGCAGAGCCTAAGGTGTAAATTATCGATAGTCCATATCTCGGAAACTATAAGAGATAATGCAATTTGGCAACCGGCAATGTAATTAGCATGCCGAATATTGCTTGGAATGTGAATTGGAACGAAATCGCCAATAGATAAGACCATTTTACAATTTGGGCCCAAGTTAGAAGCAGAGCCTAAGGCGTAAATTATCGATAGTCCATATCTCGGAAACTATAAGAGATAATGCAATTTGGCAGCCGGCAATGTAATTAGCATGCCGAATATTACTTGGAATGTGAACTGGATCGAAATCGCCAATAGATAAGACCATTTTACAATTTGGGCCCAAGTTAGAAGCAGAGCCTAAGGTGTAAATTATCGATAGTTCATATCTCGGAAACTATAAGAGATAATGCAATTTGGCAACCGGCAATGTAATTAGCATGCCGAATATTACTTGGAATGTGAATTGGAACGAAATCGCCAATAGATAAGACCATTTTACAATTTGGGCCCAAGTTAGAAGCAGAGCCTAAGGTGTAAATTATCGATAGTCCATATCTCGGAAACTATAAGAGATAATGCAATTTGGCAACCGGCAATGTAATTAGCATGCCGTATATTACTTGGAATGTGAATTGGAACGAAATCGCCAATAGATAAGACCATTTTACAATTTGGGCCCAAGTTAGAAGCAGAGCCTAAGGTGTAAATTATCGATAGTCCATATCTCGGAAACTATAAGAGATAATGCAATTTGGCAACCGGCAATGTAATTAGCATGCCGAATATTGCTTGGAATGTGAATTGGAACGAAATCGCCAATAGATAAGACCATTTTACAATTTGGGCCCAAGTTAGAAGCAGAGCCTAAGGCGTAAATTATCGATAGTCCATATCTCGGAAACTATAAGAGATAATGCAATTTGGCAACCGGCAATGTAATTAGCATGCCGAATATTACTTGGAATGTGAATTGGAACGAAATCGCCAATAGATAAGACCATTTTACAATTTGGGCCCAAGTTAGAAGCAGAGCCTAAGGTGTAAATTATCGATAGTCCATATCTCGGAAACTATAAGAGATAATGCAATTTGGCAACCGGCAATGTAATTAGCATGCCGAATATTACTTGGAATGTGAATTGGAACGAAATCGCCAATAGATAAGACCATTTTACAATTTGGGCCCAAGTTAGAAGCAGAGCCTAAGGTGTAAATTATCGATAGTCCATATCTCGGAAACTATAAGAGATAATGCAATTTCGCAACCGGCAATGTAATTAGCATGCCGAATATTACTTGGAGTGTGAATTGGAACGAAATCGCCAATAGATAAGACCATTTTACAATTTGGGCCCAAGTTAGAAGCAGAGCCTAAGGTGTAAATTATCGATAGTCCATATCTCGGAAACTATAAGAGATAATGCAATTTGGCAACCGGCAGTGTAATTAGCATGCCGAATATTGCTTGGAATGTGAATTGGAACGAAATCGCCAATAGATAAGACCATTTTACAATTTGGGCCCAAGTTAGAAGCAGAGCCTAAGGCGTAAATTATCGATAGTCCATATCTCGGAAACTATAAGAGATAATGCAATTTGGCAACCGGCAATGTAATTAGCATGCCGAATATTACTTGGAATGTGAATTGGAACGAAATCGCCAATAGATAAGACCATTTTACAATTTGGGCCCAAGTTAGAAGCAGAGCCTAAGGTGTAAATTATCGATAGTCCATATCTCGGAAACTATAAGAGATAATGCAATTTGGCAACCGGCAATGTAATTAGCATGCCGAATATTACTTGGAATGTGAATTGGAACGAAATCGCCAATAGATAAGACCATTTTACAATTTGGGCCCAAGTTAGAAGCAGAGCCTAAGGTGTAAATTATCGATAGTCCATATCTCGGAAACTATAAGAGATAATGCAATTTGGCAACCGGCAATGTAATTAGCATGCCGTATATTACTTGGAATGTGAATTGGAACGAAATCGCCAATAGATAAGACCATTTTACAATTTGGGCCCAAGTTAGAAGCAGAGCCTAAGGTGTAAATTATCGATAGTCCATATCTCGGAAACTATAAGAGATAATGCAATTTGGCAACCGGCAATGTAATTAGCATGCCGAATATTGCTTGGAATGTGAATTGGAACGAAATCGCCAATAGATAAGACCATTTTACAATTTGGGCCCAAGTTAGAAGCAGAGCCTAAGGCGTAAATTATCGATAGTCCATATCTCGGAAACTATAAGAGATAATGCAATTTGGCAACCGGCAATGTAATTAGCATGCCGAATATTACTTGGAATGTGAATTGGAACGAAATCGCCAATAGATAAGACCATTTTACAATTTGGGCCCAAGTTAGAAGCAGAGCCTAAGGTGTAAATTATCGATAGTTCATATCTCGGAAACTATAAGAGATAATGCAATTTGGCAACCGGCAATGTAATTAGCATGCCGAATATTACTTGGAATGTGAATTGGAACGAAATCGCCAATAGATAAGACCATTTTACAATTTGGGCCCAAGTTAGAAGCAGAGCCTAAGGTGTAAATTATCGATAGTCCATATCTCGGAAACTATAAGAGATAATGCAATTTGGCAACCGGCAATGTAATTAGCATGCCGTATATTACTTGGAATGTGAATTGGAACGAAATCGCCAATAGATAAGACCATTTTACAATTTGGGCCCAAGTTAGAAGCAGAGCCTAAGGTGTAAATTATCGATAGTCCATATCTCGGAAACTATAAGAGATAATGCAATTTGGCAACTGGCAATGTAATTAGCATGCCGAATATTGCTTGGAATGTGAATTGGAACGAAATCGCCAATAGATAAGACCATTTTACAATTTGGGCCCAAGTTAGAAGCAGAGCCTAAGGCGTAAATTATCGATAGTCCATATCTCGGAAACTATAAGAGATAATGCAATTTGGCAACCGGCAATGTAATTAGCATGCCGAATATTACTTGGAATGTGAATTGGAACGAAATCGCCAATAGATAAGACCATTTTACAATTTGGGCCCAAGTTAGAAGCAGAGCCTAAGGTGTAAATTATCGATAGTCCATATCTCGGAAACTATAAGAGATAATGCAATTTGGCAACCGGCAATGTAATTAGCATGCCGAATATTGCTTGGAATGTGAATTGGAACGAAATCGCCAATAGATAAGACCATTTTACAATTTGGGCCCAAGTTAGAAGCAGAGCCTAAGGCGTAAATTATCGATAGTCCATATCTCGGAAACTATAAGAGATAATGCAATTTGGCAACCGGCAATGTAATTAGCATGCCGAATATTACTTGGAATGTGAATTGGAACGAAATCGCCAATAGATAAGACCATTTTACAATTTGGGCCCAAGTTAGAAGCAGAGCCTAAGGTGTAAATTATCGATAGTCCATATCTCGGAAACTATAAGAGATAATGCAATTTGGCGACCGGCAATGTAATTAGCATGCCGAATATTACTTGGAATGTGAATTGGAACGAAATCGCCAATAGATAAGACCATTTTACAATTTGGGCCCAAGTTAGAAGCAGAGCCTAAGGTGTAAATTATCGATAGTCCATATCTCGAAAACTATAAGAGATAATGCAATTTGGCAACCGGCAATGTAATTAGCATGCCGTATATTACTTGGAATGTGAATTGGAACGAAATCGCCAATAGATAAGACCATTTTACAATTTGGGCCCAAGTTAGAAGCAGAGCCTAAGGTGTAAATTATCGATAGTCCATATCTCGGAAACTATAAGAGATAATGCAATTTGGCAACCGGCAATGTAATTAGCATGCCGAATATTGCTTGGAATGTGAATTGGAACGAAATCGCCAATAGATAAGACCATTTTACAATTTGGGCCCAAGTTAGAAGCAGAGCCTAAGGCGTAAATTATCGATAGTCCATATCTCGGAAACTATAAGAGATAATGCAATTTGGCAACCGGCAATGTAATTAGCATGCCGAATATTACTTGGAATGTGAATTGGAACGAAATCGCCAATAGAGAAGACCATTTTACAATTTGGGCCCAAGTTAGAAGCAGAGCCTAAGGTGTAAATTATCGATAGTCCATATCTCGGAAACTATAAGAGATAATGCAATTTGGCAACCGGCAATGTAATTAGCATGCCGAATATTACTTGGAATGTGAATTGGAACGAAATCGCCAATAGAGAAGACCATTTTACAATTTGGGCCCAAGTTAGAAGCAGAGTCTAAGGTGTAAATTATCGATAGTCCATATCTCGGAAACTATAAGAGATAATGCAATTTGGCAACCGGCAATGTAATTAGCATGCCGAATTTTACTTGGAATGTGAATTGGAACGAAATCGCCAATAGATAAGACCATTTTACAATTTGGGCCCAAGTTAGAAGCAGAGCCTAAGGTGTAAATTATCGATAGTCCATATCTCGGAAACTATAAGAGATAATGCAATTTGGCAACCGGCAATGTAATTAGCATGCCGAATATTACTTGGAATGTGAATTGGAACGAAATCGCCAATAGAGAAGACCATTTTACAATTTGTGCCCAAGTTAGAAGCAGAGCCTAAGGTGTAAATTATCGATAGTCCATATCTCGGAAACTATAAGAGATAATGCAATTTGGCAACCGGCAATGTAATTAGCATGCCGAATATTACTTGGAATGTGAATTGGAACGAAAACGCCAATAGATAAGACCATTTTACAATTTGGGCCCAAGTTAGAAGCAGAGGCTAAGGTGTAAATTATCGATAGTCCATATCTCGGAAACTATAAGAGACAATGCAATTTGGCAACCGGCAATGTAATTAGCATGCCGAATATTACTTGGAATGTGAATTGGAACGAAATCGCCAATAGATAAGACCATTTTACAATTTGGGCCCAAGTTAGAAGCAGAGCCTAAGGTGTAAATTATCGATAGTCCATATCTCGGAAACTATAAGAGATAATGCAATTTGGCAACCGGCAATGTAATTAGCATGCCGAATATTACTTGGAATGTGAATTGGAACGAAATCGCCAATAGATAAGACCATTTTACAATTTGGGCCCAAGTTAGAAGCAGAGCCTAAGGTGTAAATTATTGATAGTCCATATCTCGGAAACTATAAGAGATAATGCTTTTCGCAACCGGCAATGTAATTAGCATGCCGAATATTACATGGAGTGTGAATTGGAACGAAATCGCCAATAGATAAGACCATTTTACAATTTGGGCCCAAGTTAGAAGCAGAGCCTAAGGTGTAAATTATCGATAGTCCATATCTCGGAAACTATAAGAGATAATGCAATTTGGCAACCGGCAATGTAATTAGCATGCCGAATATTACTTGGAATGTGAATTGGAACGAAATCGCCAATAGATAAGACCATTTTACAATTTGGGCCCAAGTTAGAAGCAGAGCCTAAGGTGTAAATTATCGAGAGTACATATCTCGGAAACTATAAGAGATAATGCAATTTGGCAACCGGCAATGTAATTAGCATGCCGAATATTACTTGGAATGTGAATTGGAACGAAATCGCCAATAGATAAGACCATTTTACAATTTGGGCCCAAGTTAGAAGCAGAGCCTAAGGTGTAAATTATCGATAGTCCATATCTCGGAAACTATAAGAGATAATGCAATTTGGCAACCGGCAATGTAATTAGCATGCCGAATATTACTTGGAATGTGAATTGGAACGAAATCGCCAATAGATAAGACCATTTTACAATTTGGGCCCAAGTTAGAAGCAGAGCCTAAGGTGTAAATTATCGATAGTCCATATCTCGGAAACTATAAGAGATAATGCAATTTCGCAACCGGCAATGTAATTAGCATGCCGAATATTACTTGGAGTGTGAATTGGAACGAAATCGCCAATAGATAAGACCATTTTACAATTTGGGCCCAAGTTAGAAGCAGAGCCTAAGGTGTAAATTATCGATAGTCCATATCTCGGAAACTATAAGAGATAATGCAATTTGGCAACCGGCAATGTAATTAGCATGCCGAATATTGCTTGGAATGTGAATTGGAACGAAATCGCCAATAGATAAGACCATTTTACAATTTGGGCCCAAGTTAGAAGCAGAGCCTAAGGCGTAAATTATCGATAGTCCATATCTCGGAAACTATAAGAGATAATGCAATTTGGCAACCGGCAATGTAATTAGCATGCCGAATATTACTTGGAATGTGAATTGGAACGAAATCGCCAATAGATAAGACCATTTTACAATTTGGGCCCAAGTTAGAAGCAGAGCCTAAGGTGTAAATTATCGATAGTCCATATCTCGGAAACTATAAGAGATAATGCAATTTGGCAACCGGCAATGTAATTAGCATGCCGAATATTACTTGGAATGTGAATTGGAACGAAATCGCCAATAGATAAGACCATTTTACAATTTGGGCCCAAGTTAGAAGCAGAGCCTAAGGTGTAAATTATCGATAGTCCATATCTCGGAAACTATAAGAGATAATGCAATTTGGCAACCGGCAATGTAATTAGCATGCCGTATATTACTTGGAATGTGAATTGGAACGAAATCGCCAATAGATAAGACCATTTTACAATTTGGGCCCAAGTTAGAAGCAGAGCCTAAGGTGTAAATTATCGATAGTCCATATCTCGGAAACTATAAGAGATAATGCAATTTGGCAACCGGCAATGTAATTAGCATGCCGAATATTGCTTGGAATGTGAATTGGAACGAAATCGCCAATAGATAAGACCATTTTACAATTTGGGCCCAAGTTAGAAGCAGAGCCTAAGGCGTAAATTATCGATAGTCCATATCTCGGAAACTATAAGAGATAATGCAATTTGGCAACCGGCAATGTAATTAGCATGCCGAATATTACTTGGAATGTGAATTGGAACGAAATCGCCAATAGATAAGACCATTTTACAATTTGGGCCCAAGTTAGATCGATGGACGAACCTAGCAGAGCCTAAGGTGTAAATTATCGATAGTTCATATCTCGGAAACTATAAGAGATAATGCAATTTGGCAACCGGCAATGTAATTAGCATTCCGAATATTACTTGGAATGTGAATTGGAACGAAATCGCCAATAGATAAGACCATTTTACAATTTGGGCCCAAGTTAGAAGCAGAGCCTAAGGTGTAAATTATCGATAGTCCATATCTCGGAAACTATAAGAGATAATGCAATTTGGCAACCGGCAATGTAATTAGCATGCCGTATATTACTTGGAATGTGAATTGGAACGAAATCGCCAATAGATAAGACCATTTTACAATTTGGGCCCAAGTTAGAAGCAGAGCCTAAGGTGTAAATTATCGATAGTCCATATCTCGGAAACTATAAGAGATAATGCAATTTGGCAACCGGCAATGTAATTAGCATGCCGAATATTGCTTGGAATGTGAATTGGAACGAAATCGCCAATAGATAAGACCATTTTACAATTTGGGCCCAAGTTAGAAGCAGAGCCTAAGGCGTAAATTATCGATAGTCCATATCTCGGAAACTATAAGAGATAATGCAATTTGGCAACCGGCAATGTAATTAGCATGCCGAATATTACTTGGAATGTGAATTGGAACGAAATCGCCAATAGATAAGACCATTTTACAATTTGGGCCCAAGTTAGAAGCAGAGCCTAAGGTGTAAATTATCGATAGTCCATATCTCGGAAACTATAAGAGATAATGCAATTTGGCAACCGGCAATGTAATTAGCATGCCGAATATTACTTGGAATGTGAATTGGAACGAAATCGCCAATAGATAAGACCATTTTACAATTTGGGCCCAAGTTAGAAGCAGAGCCTAAGGTGTAAATTATCGATAGTCCATATCTCGGAAACTATAAGAGATAATGCAATTTGGCAACCGGCAATGTAATTAGCATGCCGTATATTACTTGGAATGTGAATTGGAACGAAATCGCCAATAGATAAGACCATTTTACAATTTGGGCCCAAGTTAGAAGCAGAGCCTAAGGTGTAAATTATCGATAGTCCATATCTCGGAAACTATAAGAGATAATGCAATTTGGCAACCGGCAATGTAATTAGCATGCCGAATATTGCTTGGAATGTGAATTGGAACGAAATCGCCAATAGATAAGACCATTTTACAATTTGGGCCCAAGTTAGAAGCAGAGCCTAAGGCGTAAATTATCGATAGTCCATATCTCGGAAACTATAAGAGATAATGCAATTTGGCAACCGGCAATGTAATTAGCATGCCGAATATTACTTGGAATGTGAATTGGAACGAAATCGCCAATAGATAAGACCATTTTACAATTTGGGCCCAAGTTAGAAGCAGAGCCTAAGGTGTAAATTATCGATAGTTCATATCTCGGAAACTATAAGAGATAATGCAATTTGGCAACCGGCAATGTAATTAGCATGCCGAATATTACTTGGAATGTGAATTGGAACGAAATCGCCAATAGATAAGACCATTTTACAATTTGGGCCCAAGTTAGAAGCAGAGCCTAAGGTGTAAATTATCGATAGTCCATATCTCGGAAACTATAAGAGATAATGCAATTTGGCAACCGGCAATGTAATTAGCATGCCGTATATTACTTGGAATGTGAATTGGAACGAAATCGCCAATAGATAAGACCATTTTACAATTTGGGCCCAAGTTAGAAGCAGAGCCTAAGGTGTAAATTATCGATAGTCCATATCTCGGAAACTATAAGAGATAATGCAATTTGGCAACCGGCAATGTAATTAGCATGCCGAATATTACTTGGAATGTGAATTGGAACGAAATCGCCAATAGATAAGACCATTTTACAATTTGGGCCCAAGTTAGAAGCAGAGCCTAAGGTGTAAATTATCGATAGTCCATATCTCGGAAACTATAAGAGATAATGCAATTTGGCAACCGGCAATGTAATTAGCATGCCGAATATTACTTGGAATGTGAATTGGAACGAAATCGCCAATAGATAAGACCATTTTACAATTTGGGCCCAAGTTAGAAGCAGAGCCTAAGGTGTAAATTATCGATAGTCCATATCTCGGAAACTATAAGAGATAATGCAATTTGGCAACCGGCAATGTAATTAGCATGCCGTATATTACTTGGAATGTGAATTGGAACGAAATCGCCAATAGATAAGACCATTTTACAATTTGGGCCCAAGTTAGAAGCAGAGCCTAAGGTGTAAATTATCGATAGTCCATATCTCGGAAACTATAAGAGATAATGCAATTTGGCAACCGGCAATGTAATTAGCATGCCGAATATTGCTTGGAATGTGAATTGGAACGAAATCGCCAATAGATAAGACCATTTTACAATTTGGGCCCAAGTTAGAAGCAGAGCCTAAGGCGTAAATTATCGATAGTCCATATCTCGGAAACTATAAGAGATAATGCAATTTGGCAACCGGCAATGTAATTAGCATGCCGAATATTACTTGGAATGTGAATTGGAACGAAATCGCCAATAGATAAGACCATTTTACAATTTGGGCCCAAGTTAGAAGCAGAGCCTAAGGTGTAAATTATCGATAGTCCATATCTCGGAAACTATAAGAGATAATGCAATTTGGCAACCGGCAATGTAATTAGCATGCCGAATATTACTTGGAATGTGAATTGGAACGAAATCGCCAATAGATAAGACCATTTTACAATTTGGGCCCAAGTTAGAAGCAGAGCCTAAGGTGTAAATTATCGATAGTCCATATCTCGGAAACTATAAGAGATAATGCAATTTGGCAACCGGCAATGTAATTAGCATGCCGTATATTACTTGGAATGTGAATTGGAACGAAATCGCCAATAGATAAGACCATTTTACAATTTGGGCCCAAGTTAGAAGCAGAGCCTAAGGTGTAAATTATTGATAGTCCATATCTCGGAAACTATAAGAGATAATGCAATTTCGCAACCGGCAATGTAATTAGCATGCCGAATATCACTTGGAATGTGAATTGGGACGAAATCGCCAATAGATAAGACCATTTTACAATTTGGGCCCAAGTTAGAAGCAGAGCCTAAGGTGTAAATAATCGATAGTCATAAGGTGTAAATAATCGATAGTCCATATCTCGGAAACTATAAGAGATAATGCAATTTGGCAACCGGCAATGTAATTAGCATGCCGAATATTACTTGGAATGTTAATTGGAACGAAATCGCCAATAGATAAGACCATTTTACAATTTAGGCCCAAGTTAGAAGCAGAGCCTAAGATGTAAATTATCGATAGTCCATATCTCGGAAACTATAAGAGATAATGCAATTTGGCAACCGGCAATGTAATTAGCATGCCGAATATTACTTGGAATGTGAATTGGAACGAAATCGCCAATAGATAAGACCATTTTACAATTTGGGCCCAAGTTAGAAGCAGAGCCTAAGGTGTAAATTATCGATAGTCCATATCTCGGAAACTATAAGAGATAATTCAATTTGGCAACCGGCAATGTAATTAGCATGCCGGATATTACTTGGAATGTGAATTGGAACGAAATCGCCAATAGATAAGACCATTTTACAATTTGGGCCCAAGTTAGAAGCAGAGCCTAAGGTGTAAATTATCGATAGTCCATATCTCGGAAACTATAAGAGATAATGCAATTTGACAACCGGCAATGTAATTAGCATGCCGAATATTACTTGGAATGTGAATTGGAACGAAATCGCCAATAGATAAGACCATTTTACAATTTGGGCCCAAGTTAGAAGCAGAGCCTAAGGTGTAAATTATCGATAGTCCATATCTCGGAAACTATAAGAGATAATGCAATTTGGCAACCGGCAATGTAATTAGCATGCCGTATATTACTTGGAATGTGAATTGGAACGAAATCGCCAATAGATAAGACCATTTTACAATTTGGGCCCAAGTTAGAAGCAGAGCCTAAGGTGTAAATTATTGATAGTCCATATCTCGGAAACTATAAGAGATAATGCAATTTCGCAACCGGCAATGTAATTAGCATGCCGAATATCACTTGGAATGTGAATTGGGACGAAATCGCCAATAGATAAGACCATTTTACAATTTGGGCCCAAGTTAGAAGCAGAGCCTAAGGTGTAAATAATCGATAGTCCATATCTCGGAAACTATAAGAGATAATGCAATTTGGCAACCGGCAATGTAATTAGCATGCCGAATATTACTTGGAATGTTAATTGGAACGAAATCGCCAATAGATAAGACCATTTTACAATTTAGGCCCAAGTTAGAAGCAGAGCCTAAGATGTAAATTATCGATAGTCCATATCTCGGAAACTATAAGAGATAATGCAATTTGGCAACCGGCAATGTAATTAGCATGCCGAATATTACTTGGAATGTGAATTGGAACGAAATCGCCAATAGATAAGACCATTTTACAATTTGGGCCCAAGTTAGAAGCAGAGCCTAAGGTGTAAATTATCGATAGTCCATATCTCGGAAACTATAAGAGATAATTCAATTTGGCAACCGGCAATGTAATTAGCATGCCGGATATTACTTGGAATGTGAATTGGAACGAAATCGCCAATAGATAAGACCATTTTACAATTTGGGCCCAAGTTAGAAGCAGAGCCTAAGGTGTAAATTATCGATAGTCCATATCTCGGAAACTATAAGAGATAATGCAATTTGGCAACCGGCAATGTAATTAGCATGCCGAATATTACTTGGAATGTGAATTGGAACGAAATCGCCAATAGATAAGACGATTTTACAATTTGGGCCCAAGTTAGAAGCAGAGCCTAAGATGTAAATTATCGATAGTCCATATCTCGGAAACTATAAGAGATAATGCAATTTGGCAACCGGCAATGTAGTTAGCATGCCGAATATTACTTGGAATGTGAATTGGAACGAAATCGCCAATAGATAAGACCATTTTACAATTTGGGCCCAAGTTAGAAGCAGAGCCTAAGGTGTAAATTATCGATAGTCCATATCTCGGAAACTATAAGAGATAATGCAATTTGGCAACCGGCAATGTAATTAGCATGCCGAATATTACTTGGAATGTGAATTGGAACGAAATCGCCAATAGATAAGACCATTTTACAATTTGGGCCCAAGTTAGAAGCAGAGCCTAAGGTGTAAATTATCGATAGTCCATATCTCGGAAACTATAAGAGATAATGCAATTTGGCAACCGGCAATGTAATTAGCATGCCGAATATTAATTGGAATGTGAATTGGAACGAAATCGCCAATAGATAAGACCATTTTACAATTTGGGCCCAAGTTAGAAGTAGAGCCTAAGGTGTAAATTATCGATAGTCCATATCTCGGAAACTATAAGAGATAATGCAATTTGGCAACCGGCAATATAATTAGCATGCCGAATATTACTTGGAATGTGAATTGGAACGAAATCGCCAATAGATAAGGCCATTTTACAATTTGGGCCCAAGTTAGAAGCAGAGCCTAAGGTGTAAATTATCGATAGTCCATATCTCGGAAACTATAAGAGATAATGCAATTTGGCAACCGGCAATGTAATTAGCATGCCGAATATTAATTGGAATGTGAATTGGAACGAAATCGCCAATAGATAAGACCATTTTACAATTTGGACCCAAGTTAGAAGTAGAGCCTAAGGTGTAAATTATCGATAGTCCATATCTCGGAAACTATAAGAGATAATGCAATTTGGCAACCGGCAATATAATTAGCATGCCGAATATTACTTGGAATGTGAATTGGAACGAAATCGCCAATAGGTAAGACCATTTTACAATTTGGGCCCAAGTTAGAAGCAGAGCCTAAGGTGTAAATTATCGATAGTCCATATCTCGGAAACTATAGGAGATAATGCAATTTGGCAACCGGCAATGTAATTAGCATGCCGAATATTACTTGGAATGTGAATTGGAACGAAATCGCCAATAGATAAGACCATTTTACAATTTGGGCCCAAGTTAGAAGCAGAGCCTAAGGTGTAAATTATCGATAGTCCATATCTCGGAAACTATAAGAGGTAATGCAATTTGGCAACCGGCAATGTAATTAGCATGCCGAATATTACTTGGAATGTGAATTGGAACGAAATCGCCAATAGATAAGACCATTTTACAATTTGGGCCCAAGTTAGAAGCAGAGCCTAAGGTGTAAATTATCGATAGTCCATATCTCGGAAACTATAAGAGATAATTCAATTTGGCAACCGGCAATGTAATTAGCATGCCGGATATTACTTGGAATGTGAATTGGAACGAAATCGCCAATAGATAAGACCATTTTACAATTTGGGCCCAAGTTAGAAGCAGAGCCTAAGGTGTAAATTATCGATAGTCCATATCTCGGAAACTATAAGAGATAATGCAATTTGGCAACCGGCAATGTAATTAGCATGCCGAATATTACTTGGAATGTGAATTGGAACGAAATCGCCAATAGATAAGACGATTTTACAATTTGGGCCCAAGTTAGAAGCAGAGCCTAAGATGTAAATTATCGATAGTCCATATCTCGGAAACTATAAGAGATAATGCAATTTGGCAACCGGCAATGTAGTTAGCATGCCGAATATTACTTGGAATGTGAATTGGAACGAAATCGCCAATAGATAAGACCATTTTACAATTTGGGCCCAAGTTAGAAGCAGAGCCTAAGGTGTAAATTATCGATAGTCCATATCTCGGAAACTATAAGAGATAATGCAATTTGGCAACCGGCAATGTAATTAGCATGCCGAATATTACTTGGAATGTGAATTGGAACGAAATCGCCAATAGATAAGACCATTTTACAATTTGGGCCCAAGTTAGAAGCAGAGCCTAAGGTGTAAATTATCGATAGTCCATATCTCGGAAACTATAAGAGATAATGCAATTTGGCAACCGGCAATGTAATTAGCATGCCGAATATTAATTGGAATGTGAATTGGAACGAAATCGCCAATAGATAAGACCATTTTACAATTTGGGCCCAAGTTAGAAGTAGAGCCTAAGGTGTAAATTATCGATAGTCCATATCTCGGAAACTATAAGAGATAATGCAATTTGGCAACCGGCAATATAATTAGCATGCCGAATATTACTTGGAATGTGAATTGGAACGAAATCGCCAATAGATAAGGCCATTTTACAATTTGGGCCCAAGTTAGAAGCAGAGCCTAAGGTGTAAATTATCGATAGTCCATATCTCGGAAACTATAAGAGATAATGCAATTTGGCAACCGGCAATGTAATTAGCATGCCGAATATTAATTGGAATGTGAATTGGAACGAAATCGCCAATAGATAAGACCATTTTACAATTTGGACCCAAGTTAGAAGTAGAGCCTAAGGTGTAAATTATCGATAGTCCATATCTCGGAAACTATAAGAGATAATGCAATTTGGCAACCGGCAATATAATTAGCATGCCGAATATTACTTGGAATGTGAATTGGAACGAAATCGCCAATAGGTAAGACCATTTTACAATTTGGGCCCAAGTTAGAAGCAGAGCCTAAGGTGTAAATTATCGATAGTCCATATCTCGGAAACTATAGGAGATAATGCAATTTGGCAACCGGCAATGTAATTAGCATGCCGAATATTACTTGGAATGTGAATTGGAACGAAATCGCCAATAGATAAGACCATTTTACAATTTGGGCCCAAGTTAGAAGCAGAGCCTAAGGTGTAAATTATCGATAGTCCATATCTCGGAAACTATAAGAGGTAATGCAATTTGGCAACCGGCAATGTAATTAGCATGCCGAATATTACTTGGAATGTGAATTGGAACGAAATCGCCAATAGAGAAGACCATTTTACAATTTGGGCCCAAGTTAGAAGCAGAGCCTAAGGTGTAAATTATCGATAGTCCATATCTCGGAAACTATAAGAGATAATGCAATTTGGCAACCGGCAATGTAATTAGCATGCCGAATATTACTCGGAATGTGAATTGGAACGAAATCGCCAATAGATAAGACCATTTTACAATTTGGGCCCAAGTTAGAAGCAGAGCCTAAGGTGTAAATTATCGATAGTCCATATCTCGGAAACTATAAGAGATAATGCAATTTGGCAACCGGCAATGTAATTAGCATGCCGAATATTACTTGGAATGTGAATTGGAACGAAATCGCCAATAGATAAGACCATTTTACAATTTGGGCCCAAGTTAGAAGCAGAGCCTAAGGTGTAAATTATCGATAGTCCATATCTCGGAAACTATAAGAGATAATGCAATTTGGCAACCGGCAATGTAATTAGCATGCCGAATATTACTTGGACTGTGAATTGGAACGAAATCGCCAATAGATAAGACGATTTTACAATTAGGGCCCAAGTTAGAAGCAGAGCCTAAGATGTAAATTATCGATAGTCCATATCTCGAAAACTATAAGAGATAATGCAATTTGGCAACCGGCAATGTAATTAGCATGCCGAATATTACTTGGAATGTGAATTGGAACGAAATCGCCAATAGATAAGACCATTTTACAATTTGGGATCAAGTTAGAAGCAGAGCCTAAGGTGTAAATTATCGATAGTCCATATCTCGGAAACTATAAGAGATAATGCAATTTGGCAACCGGCAATGTAATTAGCATGCCGAATATTACTTGGAATGTGAATTGGAACGAAATCGCCAATAGGTAAGACCATTTTACAATTTGGGCCCAAGTTAGAAGCAGAGCCTAAGGTGTAAATTATCGATAGTCCATATCTCGGAAACTATAAGAGATAATTCAATTTGGCAACCGGCAATGTAATTAGCATGCCGGATATTACTTGGAATGTGAATTGGAACGAAATCGCCAATAGATAAGACAATTTTACAATTTGGGCCCAAGTTAGAAGCAGAGTCTAAGGTGTAAATTACCGATAGTCCATATCTCGGAAACTATAAGAGATAATGCAATTTGGCAACCGGCAATGTAATTAGCATGCCGAATATTACTTGGAATGTGAATTGGAACGAAATCGCCAATAGATAAGACGATTTTACAATTTGGGCCCAAGTTAGAAGCAGAGCCTAAGGTGTAAATTATCGATAGTCCATATCTCGGAAACTATAAGAGATAATGCAATTTGGCAACCGGCAATGTAATTAGCATGCCGAATATTACTTGGAATGTGAATTGGAACGAAGTCGCCAATAGAGAAGGCCATTTTACAATTTGGGCCCAAGTTAGAAGCAGAGCCTAAGGTGTAAATTATCGATAGTCCATATCTCGGAAACTCTAAGAGATAATGCAATTTGGCAACCGGCAATGTAATTAGCATGCCGAATATTACTTGGAATGTGAATTGGAACGAAATCGCCAATAGAGAAGACCATTTTACAATTTGGGCCCAAGTTAGAAGCAGAGCCTAAGGTGTAAATTATCGATAGTCCATATCTCGGAAACTATAAGAGATAATGCAATTTGGCAACCGGCAATGTAATTAGCATGCCGAATATTACTTGGCATGTGAATTGGAACGAAATCGCCAATAGATAAGACCATTTTACAATTTGGGCCCAAGTTAGAAGCAGAGCCTAAGGTGTAAATTATCGATAGTCCATATCTCGGAAACTATAAGAGATAATGCAATTTGGCAACCGGCAATGTAATTAGCATGCCGAATATTACTTGGAATGTGAATTGGAACGAAATCGCCAATAGAGAAGACCATTTTACAATTTGGGCCCAAGTTAGAAGCAGAGCCTAAGGTGTAAATTATCGAGAGTCCATATTTCGGAAACTATAAGAGATAATGCAATTTGGCAACCGGCAATGTAATTAGCATGCCGAATATTACTTGGAATGTGAATTGGAACGAAAACGCCAATAGATAAGACCATTTTACAATTTGGGCCCAAGTTAGAAGCAGAGCCTAAGGTGTAAATTATCAATAGTCCATATCTCGGAAACTATAATAGATAATGCAATTTGGCAACCGGCAATGTAATTAGCATGAAGAATATTACTTGGAATGTGAATTGGAACGAAATCGCCAATAGATAAGACCATTTTACAATTTGGGCCCAAGTTAGAAGCAGAGCCTAAGGTGTAAATTATTGATAGTCCATATCTCGGAAACTATAAGAGATAATGCAATTTCGCAACCGGCAATGTAATTAGCATGCCCAATATCACTTGGAATGTGAATTGGGACGAAATCGCCAATAGATAAGACCATTTTACAATTTGGGCCCAAGTTAGAAGCAGAGCCTGAGGTGTAAATTATCGATAGTCCATATCTCGGAAACTATAAGAGATAATGCAATTTGGCAACCGGCAATGTAATTAGCATGCCGAATATTACTTGGAATGTGAATTGGAACGAAATCGCCAATAGATAAGACCATTTTACAATTTGGGCCCAAGTTAGAAGCAGAGCCTAAGGTGTAAATTATCGATAGTCCATATCTCGGAAACTATAAGAGATAATGCAATTTGGCAACCGGAAATGTAATTAGCATGCCGAATATTACTTGGAATGTGAATTGGAACGAAATCGCCAATAGATAAGACGATTTTACAATTTGGGCCCAAGTTAGAAGCAGAGCCTAAGATGTAAATTATCGATAGTCCATATCTCGGAAACTATAAGAGATAATGCAATTTGGCAACCGGCAATGTAATTAGCATGCCGAATATTACTTGGAATGTGAATTGGAACGAAATCGCCAATAGATAAGACCATTTTACAATTTGGGCCCAAGTTAGAAGCAGAGCCTAAGGTGTAAATTATCGATAGTCCATATCTCGGAAACTATAAGAGATAATGCAATTTGGCAACCGGCAATGTAATTAGCATGCCGAATATTACTTGGACTGTGAATTGGAACGAAATCGCCAATAGATAAGACGATTTTACAATTAGGGCCCAAGTTAGAAGCAGAGCCTAAGATGTAAATTATCGATAGTCCATATCTCGAAAACTATAAGAGATAATGCAATTTGGCAACCGGCAATGTAATTAGCATGCCGAATATTACTTGGAATGTGAATTGGAACGAAATCGCCAATAGATAAGACCATTTTACAATTTGGGATCAAGTTAGAAGCAGAGCCTAAGGTGTAAATTATCGATAGTCCATATCTCGGAAACTATAAGAGATAATGCAATTTGGCAACCGGCAATGTAATTAGCATGCCGAATATTACTTGGAATGTGAATTGGAACGAAATCGCCAATAGGTAAGACCATTTTACAATTTGGGCCCAAGTTAGAAGCAGAGCCTAAGGTGTAAATTATCGATAGTCCATATCTCGGAAACTATAAGAGATAATTCAATTTGGCAACCGGCAATGTAATTAGCATGCCGGATATTACTTGGAATGTGAATTGGAACGAAATCGCCAATAGATAAGACAATTTTACAATTTGGGTCCAAGTTAGAAGCAGAGTCTAAGGTGTAAATTACCGATAGTCCATATCTCGGAAACTATAAGAGATAATGCAATTTGGCAACCGGCAATGTAATTAGCATGCCGAATATTACTTGGAATGTGAATTGGAACGAAATCGCCAATAGATAAGACGATTTTACAATTTGGGCCCAAGTTAGAAGCAGAGCCTAAGGTGTAAATTATCGATAGTCCATATCTCGGAAACTATAAGAGATAATGCAATTTGGCAACCGGCAATGTAATTAGCATGCCGAATATTACTTGGAATGTGAATTGGAACGAAATCGCCAATAGATAAGACCATTTTACAATTTGGGCCCAAGTTAGAAGCAGAGCCTAAGGTGTAAATTATCGAGAGTACATATCTCGGAAACTATAAGAGATAATGCAATTTGGCAACCGGCAATGTAATTAGCATGCCGAATATTACTTGGAATGTGAATTGGAACGAAATCGCCAATAGATAAGACCATTTTACAATTTGGGCCCAAGTTAGAAGCAGAGCCTAAGGTGTAAATTATCGATAGTCCATATCTCGGAAACTATAAGAGATAATGCAATTTGGCAACCGGCAATGTAATTAGCATGCCGAATATTACTTGGCATGTGAATTGGAACGAAATCGCCAATAGATAAGACCATTTTACAATTTGGGCCCAAGTTAGAAGCAGAGCCTAAGGTGTAAATTATTGATAGTCCATATCTCGGAAACTATAAGAGATAATGCAATTTCGCAACCGGCAATGTAATTAGCATGCCGAATATTACTTGGAGTGTGAATTGGAACGAAATCGCCAATAGAGAAGACCATTTTACAATTTGGGCCCAAGTTAGAAGCAGAGCCTAAGGTGTAAATTATCGAGAGTCCATATTTCGGAAACTATAAGAGATAATGCAATTTGGCAACCGGCAATGTAATTAGCATGCCGAATATTACTTGGAATGTGAATTGGAACGAAAACGCCAATAGATAAGACCATTTTACAATTTGGGCCCAAGTTAGAAGCAGAGCCTAAGGTGTAAATTATCAATAGTCCATATCTCGGAAACTATAATAGATAATGCAATTTGGCAACCGGCAATGTAATTAGCATGAAGAATATTACTTGGAATGTGAATTGGAACGAAATCGCCAATAGATAAGACCATTTTACAATTTGGGCCCAAGTTAGAAGCAGAGCCTAAGGTGTAAATTATTGATAGTCCATATCTCGGAAACTATAAGAGATAATGCAATTTCGCAACCGGCAATGTAATTAGCATGCCCAATATCACTTGGAATGTGAATTGGGACGAAATCGCCAATAGATAAGACCATTTTACAATTTGGGCCCAAGTTAGAAGCAGAGCCTGAGGTGTAAATTATCGATAGTCCATATCTCGGAAACTATAAGAGATAATGCAATTTGGCAACCGGCAATGTAATTAGCATGCCGAATATTACTTGGAATGTGAATTGGAACGAAATCGCCAATAGATAAGACCATTTTACAATTTGGGCCCAAGTTAGAAGCAGAGCCTAAGGTGTAAATTATCGATAGTCCATATCTCGGAAACTATAAGAGATAATGCAATTTGGCAACCGGAAATGTAATTAGCATGCCGAATATTACTTGGAATGTGAATTGGAACGAAATCGCCAATAGATAAGACGATTTTACAATTTGGGCCCAAGTTAGAAGCAGAGCCTAAGATGTAAATTATCGATAGTCCATATCTCGGAAACTATAAGAGATAATGCAATTTGGCAACCGGCAATGTAATTAGCATGCCGAATATTACTTGGAATGTGAATTGGAACGAAATCGCCAATAGATAAGACCATTTTACAATTTGGGCCCAAGTTAGAAGCAGAGCCTAAGGTGTAAATTATCGATAGTCCATATCTCGGAAACTATAAGAGATAATGCAATTTGGCAACCGGCAATGTAATTAGCATGCCGAATATTACTTGGAATGTGAATTGGAACGAAATCGCCAATAGGTAAGACCATTTTACAATTTGGGCCCAAGTTAGAAGCAGAGCCTAAGGTGTAAATTATCGATAGTCCATATCTCGGAAACTATAAGAGATAATTCAATTTGGCAACCGGCAATGTAATTAGCATGCCGGATATTACTTGGAATGTGAATTGGAACGAAATCGCCAATAGATAAGACCATTTTACAATTTGGGCCCAAGTTAGAAGCAGAGCTTAAGGTGTAAATTATCGATAGTCCATATCTCGGAAACTGTAATAGATAATGCAATTTGGCAACCGGCAATGTAATTAGCATGCCGAATATTACTTGGAATGTGAATTGGAACGAAAACGCCAATAGATAAGACCATTTTACAATTTGGGCCCAAGTTAGAAGCAGAGCCTAAGGTGTAAATTATCGATAGTCCATATCTCGGAAACTGTAATAGATAATGCAATTTGGCAACCGGCAATGTAATTAGCATGCCGAATATTACTTGGAATGTGAATTGGAACGAAATCGCCAATAGATAAGACCATTTTACAATTTGGGCCCAAGTTAGAAGCAGAGCCTAAGGTGTAAATTATTGATAGTCCATATCTCGGAAACTATAAGAGATAATGCAATTTCGCAACCGGCAATGTAATTAGCATGCCGAATATCACTTGGAATGTGAATTGGGACGAAATCGCCAATAGATAAGACCATTTTACAATTTGGGCCCAAGTTAGAAGCAGAGCCTGAGGTGTAAATTATCGATAGTCCATATCTCGGAAACTATAAGAGATAATGCAATTTGGCAACCGGCAATGTAATTAGCATGCCGAATATTACTTGGAATGTGAATTGGAACGAAATCGCCAATAGATAAGACCATTTTACAATTTGCTCCCAAGTTAGAAGCAGAGCCTAAGATGTAAATTATCGATAGTCCATATCTCGGAAACTATAAGAGATAATGCAATTTGGCAACCGGCAATGTAATTAGCATGCCGAATATTACTTGGAATGTGAATTGGAACGAAATCGCCAATAGATAAGACCATTTTACAATTTGGGCCCAAGTTAGAAGCAGAGCCTAAGGTGTAAATTATCGATAGTCCATATCTCGGAAACTATAAGAGATAATTCAATTTGGCAATCGGCAATGTAATTAGCATGCCGGATATTACTTGGAATGTGAATTGGAACGAAATCGCCAATAGATAAGACCATTTTACAATTTGGGCCCAAGTTAGAAGCAGAGCCTAAGGTGTAAATTATCGATAGTCCATATCTCGGAAACTATAAGAGATAATGCAATTTGGCAACCGGCAATGTAATTAGCATGCCGATTATTACTTGGAATGTGAATTGGAACGAAATCGCCAATAGATAAGACGATTTTACAATTTGGGCCCAAGTTAGAAGCAGAGCCTAAGATGTAAATTATCGATAGTCCATATCTCGGAAACTATAAGAGATAATGCAATTTGGCAACCGGAAATGTAATTAGCATGCCGAATATTACTTGGAATGTGAATTGGAACGAAATCGCCAATAGATAAGACCATTTTACAATTTGGGCCCAAGTTAGAAGCAGAGCCTAAGGTGTAAATTCCATATCTCGGAAACTATAAGAGATAATGCAATTTGGCAACCGGCAATGTAATTAGCATGCCGAATATTACTTGGAATGTGAATTGTAACGAAAACGCCAATAGATAAGACCATTTTACAATTTGGGCCCAAGTTAGAAGCAGAGCCTAAGGTGTAAATTATCGATAGTCCATATCTCGGAAACTGTAATAGATATTGCAATTTGGCAACCGGCAATGTAATTAGCATGCCGAATATTACTTGGAATGTGAATTGGAACGAAATCGCCAATAGAGAAGACCATTTTACAATTTGGGCCCAAGTTAGAAGCAGAGCCTAAGGTGTAAATTATCGATAGTCCATATCTCGGAAACTATAAGAGATAATGCAATTTGGCAACCGGCAATGTAATTAGCATGCCGAATATTACTTGGAATGTGAATTGGAACGAAATCGCCAATAGATAAGACCATTTTACAATTTGGGCCCAAGTTAGAAGCAGAGCCTAAGGTGTAAATTATCGATAGTCCATATCTCGGAAACTATAAGAGATAATGCAATTTGGCAACCGGCAATGTAATTAGCATGCCGAATATTACTTGGAATGTGAATTGGAACGAAATCGCCAATAGATAAGACGATTTTACAATTTGGGCCCAAGTTAGAAGCAGAGCCTAAGGTGTAAATTATCGATAGTCCATATCTCGGAAACTATAAGAGATAATGCAATTTGGCAACCGGCAATGTAATTAGCATGCCGAATATTACTTGGAATGTGAATTGGAACGAAATCGCCAATAGATAAGACCATTTTACAATTTGGGCCCAAGTTAGAAGCAGAGCCTAAGGTGTAAATTATTGATAGTCCATATCTCGGAAACTATAAGAGATAATGCTTTTCGCAACCGGCAATGTAATTAGCATGCCGAATATTACTTGGAGTGTGAATTGGAATGAAATCGCCAATAGATAAGACCATTTTACAATTTGGGCCCAAGTTAGAAGCAGAGCCTAAGGTGTAAATTATCGATAGTCCATATCTCGGAAACTATAAGAGATAATGCAATTTGGCAACCGGCAATGTAATTAGCATGCCGAATATTACTTGGAATGTGAATTGGAACGAAATCGCCAATAGATAAGACCATTTTACAATTTGGGCCCAAGTTAGAAGCAGAGCCTAAGGTGTAAATTATCGAGAGTACATATCTCGGAAACTATAAGAGATAATGCAATTTGGCAACCGGCAATGTAATTAGCATGCCGAATATTACTTGGAATGTGAATTGGAACGAAATCGCCAATAGATAAGACCATTTTACAATTTGGGCCCAAGTTAGAAGCAGAGCCTAAGGTGTAAATTATCGATAGTCCATATCTCGGAAACTATAAGAGATAATGCAATTTGGCAACCGGCAATGTAATTAGCATGCCGAATATTACTTGGAATGTGAATTGGAACGAAATCGCCAATAGATAAGACCATTTTACAATTTGGGCCCAAGTTAGAAGCAGAGCCTAAGGTGTAAATTATTGATAGTCCATATCTCGGAAACTATAAGAGATAATGCAATTTCGCAACCGGCAATGTAATTAGCATGCCGAATATTACTTGGAGTGTGAATTGGAACGAAATCGCCAATAGATAAGACCATTTTACAATTTGGGCCCAAGTTAGAAGCAGAGCCTAAGGTGTAAATTATCGATAGTCCATATCTCGGAAACTATAAGAGATAATGCAATTTGGCAACCGGCAATGTAATTAGCATGCCGAATATTGCTTGGAATGTGAATTGGAACGAAATCGCCAATAGATAAGACCATTTTACAATTTGGGCCCAAGTTAGAAGCAGAGCCTAAGGCGTAAATTATCGATAGTCCATATCTCGGAAACTATAAGAGATAATGCAATTTGGCAACCGGCAATGTAATTAGCATGCCGAATATTACTTGGAATGTGAATTGGAACGAAATCGCCAATAGATAAGACCATTTTACAATTTGGGCCCAAGTTAGAAGCAGAGCCTAAGGTGTAAATTATCGATAGTCCATATCTCGGAAACTATAAGAGATAATGCAATTTGGCAACCGGCAATGTAATTAGCATGCCGAATATTACTTGGAATGTGAATTGGAACGAAATCGCCAATAGATAAGACCATTTTACAATTTGGGCCCAAGTTAGAAGCAGAGCCTAAGGTGTAAATTATCGATAGTCCATATCTCGGAAACTATAAGAGATAATGCAATTTGGCAACCGGCAATGTAATTAGCATGCCGTATATTACTTGGAATGTGAATTGGAACGAAATCGCCAATAGATAAGACCATTTTACAATTTGGGCCCAAGTTAGAAGCAGAGCCTAAGGTGTAAATTATCGATAGTCCATATCTCAGAAACTATAAGAGATAATGCAATTTGGCAACCGGCAATGTAATTAGCATGCCGAATATTGCTTGGAATGTGAATTGGAACGAAATCGCCAATAGATAAGACCATTTTACAATTTGGGCCCAAGTTAGAAGCAGAGCCTAAGGCGTAAATTATCGATAGTCCATATCTCGGAAACTATAAGAGATAATGCAATTTGGCAACCGGCAATGTAATTAGCATGCCGAATATTACTTGGAATGTGAATTGGAACGAAATCGCCAATAGATAAGACCATTTTACAATTTGGGCCCAAGTTAGAAGCAGAGCCTAAGGTGTAAATTATCGATAGTTCATATCTCGGAAACTATAAGAGATAATGCAATTTGGCAACCGGCAATGTAATTAGCATGCCGAATATTACTTGGAATGTGAATTGGAACGAAATCGCCAATAGATAAGACCATTTTACAATTTGGGCCCAAGTTAGAAGCAGAGCCTAAGGTGTAAATTATCGATAGTCCATATCTCGGAAACTATAAGAGATAATGCAATTTGGCAACCGGCAATGTAATTAGCATGCCGTATATTACTTGGAATGTGAATTGGAACGAAATCGCCAATAGATAAGACCATTTTACAATTTGGGCCCAAGTTAGAAGCAGAGCCTAAGGTGTAAATTATCGATAGTCCATATCTCGGAAACTATAAGAGATAATGCAATTTGGCAACCGGCAATGTAATTAGCATGCCGAATATTGCTTGGAATGTGAATTGGAACGAAATCGCCAATAGATAAGACCATTTTACAATTTGGGCCCAAGTTAGAAGCAGAGCCTAAGGCGTAAATTATCGATAGTCCATATCTCGGAAACTATAAGAGATAATGCAATTTGGCAACCGGCAATGTAATTAGCATGCCGAATATTACTTGGAATGTGAATTGGAACGAAATCGCCAATAGATAAGACCATTTTACAATTTGGGCCCAAGTTAGAAGCAGAGCCTAAGGTGTAAATTATCGATAGTCCATATCTCGGAAACTATAAGAGATAATGCAATTTGGCAACCGGCAATGTAATTAGCATGCCGAATATTACTTGGAATGTGAATTGGAACGAAATCGCCAATAGATAAGACCATTTTACAATTTGGGCCCAAGTTAGAAGCAGAGCCTAAGGTGTAAATTATCGATAGTCCATATCTCGGAAACTATAAGAGATAATGCAATTTGGCAACCGGCAATGTAATTAGCATGCCGTATATTACTTGGAATGTGAATTGGAACGAAATCGCCAATAGATAAGACCATTTCACAATTTGGGCCCAAGTTAGAAGCAGAGCCTAAGGTGTAAATTATCGATAGTCCATATCTCGGAAACTATAAGAGATAATGCAATTTGGCAACCGGCAATGTAATTAGCATGCCGAATATTGCTTGGAATGTGAATTGGAACGAAATCGCCAATAGATAAGACCATTTTACAATTTGGGCCCAAGTTAGAAGCAGAGCCTAAGGCGTAAATTATCGATAGTCCATATCTCGGAAACTATAAGAGATAATGCAATTTGGCAACCGGCAATGTAATTAGCATGCCGAATATTACTTGGAATGTGAATTGGAACGAAATCGCCAATAGATAAGACCATTTTACAATTTGGGCCCAAGTTAGAAGCAGAGCCTAAGGTGTAAATTATCGATAGTCCATATCTCGGAAACTATAAGAGATAATGCAATTTGGCAACCGGCAATGTAATTAGCATGCCGAATATTACTTGGAATGTGAATTGGAACGAAATCGCCAATAGATAAGACCATTTTACAATTTGGGCCCAAGTTAGAAGCAGAGCCTAAGGTGTAAATTATCGATAGTCCATATCTCGGAAACTATAAGAGATAATGCAATTTGGCAACCGGCAATGTAATTAGCATGCCGTATATTACTTGGAATGTGAATTGGAACGAAATCGCCAATAGATAAGACCATTTTACAATTTGGGCCCAAGTTAGAAGCAGAGCCTAAGGTGTAAATTATCGATAGTCCATATCTCGGAAACTATAAGAGATAATGCAATTTGGCAACCGGCAATGTAATTAGCATGCCGAATATTGCTTGGAATGTGAATTGGAACGAAATCGCCAATAGATAAGACCATTTTACAATTTGGGCCCAAGTTAGAAGCAGAGCCTAAGGCGTAAATTATCGATAGTCCATATCTCGGAAACTATAAGAGATAATGCAATTTGGCAACCGGCAATGTAATTAGCATGCCGAATATTACTTGGAATGTGAATTGGAACGAAATCGCCAATAGATAAGACCATTTTACAATTTGGGCCCAAGTTAGAAGCAGAGCCTAAGGTGTAAATTATCGATAGTCCATATCTCGGAAACTATAAGAGATAATGCAATTTGGCAACCGGCAATGTAATTAGCATGCCGAATATTACTTGGAATGTGAATTGGAACGAAATCGCCAATAGATAAGACCATTTTACAATTTGGGCCCAAGTTAGAAGCAGAGCCTAAGGTGTAAATTATCGATAGTCCATATCTCGGAAACTATAAGAGATAATGCAATTTGGCAACCGGCAATGTAATTAGCATGCCGAATATTACTTGGAATGTGAATTGGAACGAAATCGCCAATAGATAAGACCATTTTACAATTTGGGCCCAAGTTAGAAGCAGAGCCTAAGGTGTAAATTATCGATAGTCCATATCTCGGAAACTATAAGAGATAATGCAATTTGGCAACCGGCAATGTAATTAGCATGCCGAATATTACTTGGAATGTGAATTGGAACGAAGTCGCCAATAGAGAAGGCCATTTTACAATTTGGGCCCAAGTTAGAAGCAGAGCCTAAGGTGTAAATTATCGATAGTCCATATCTCGGAAACTCTAAGAGATAATGCAATTTGGCAACCGGCAATGTAATTAGCATGCCGAATATTACTTGGAATGTGAATTGGAACGAAATCGCCAATAGAGAAGACCATTTTACAATTTGGGCCCAAGTTAGAAGCAGAGCCTAAGGTGTAAATTATCGATAGTCCATATCTCGGAAACTATAAGAGATAATGCAATTTGGCAACCGGCAATGTAATTAGCATGCCGAATATTACTTGGCATGTGAATTGGAACGAAATCGCCAATAGATAAGACCATTTTACAATTTGGGCCCAAGTTAGAAGCAGAGCCTAAGGTGTAAATTATCGATAGTCCATATCTCGGAAACTATAAGAGATAATGCAATTTGGCAACCGGCAATGTAATTAGCATGCCGAATATTACTTGGAATGTGAATTGGAACGAAATCGCCAATAGAGAAGACCATTTTACAATTTGGGCCCAAGTTAGAAGCAGAGCCTAAGGTGTAAATTATCGAGAGTCCATATTTCGGAAACTATAAGAGATAATGCAATTTGGCAACCGGCAATGTAATTAGCATGCCGAATATTACTTGGAATGTGAATTGGAACGAAAACGCCAATAGATAAGACCATTTTACAATTTGGGCCCAAGTTAGAAGCAGAGCCTAAGGTGTAAATTATCAATAGTCCATATCTCGGAAACTATAATAGATAATGCAATTTGGCAACCGGCAATGTAATTAGCATGAAGAATATTACTTGGAATGTGAATTGGAACGAAATCGCCAATAGATAAGACCATTTTACAATTTGGGCCCAAGTTAGAAGCAGAGCCTAAGGTGTAAATTATTGATAGTCCATATCTCGGAAACTATAAGAGATAATGCAATTTCGCAACCGGCAATGTAATTAGCATGCCCAATATCACTTGGAATGTGAATTGGGACGAAATCGCCAATAGATAAGACCATTTTACAATTTGGGCCCAAGTTAGAAGCAGAGCCTGAGGTGTAAATTATCGATAGTCCATATCTCGGAAACTATAAGAGATAATGCAATTTGGCAACCGGCAATGTAATTAGCATGCCGAATATTACTTGGAATGTGAATTGGAACGAAATCGCCAATAGATAAGACCATTTTACAATTTGGGCCCAAGTTAGAAGCAGAGCCTAAGGTGTAAATTATCGATAGTCCATATCTCGGAAACTATAAGAGATAATGCAATTTGGCAACCGGAAATGTAATTAGCATGCCGAATATTACTTGGAATGTGAATTGGAACGAAATCGCCAATAGATAAGACGATTTTACAATTTGGGCCCAAGTTAGAAGCAGAGCCTAAGATGTAAATTATCGATAGTCCATATCTCGGAAACTATAAGAGATAATGCAATTTGGCAACCGGCAATGTAATTAGCATGCCGAATATTACTTGGAATGTGAATTGGAACGAAATCGCCAATAGATAAGACCATTTTACAATTTGGGCCCAAGTTAGAAGCAGAGCCTAAGGTGTAAATTATCGATAGTCCATATCTCGGAAACTATAAGAGATAATGCAATTTGGCAACCGGCAATGTAATTAGCATGCCGAATATTACTTGGAATGTGAATTGGAACGAAATCGCCAATAGGTAAGACCATTTTACAATTTGGGCCCAAGTTAGAAGCAGAGCCTAAGGTGTAAATTATCGATAGTCCATATCTCGGAAACTATAAGAGATAATTCAATTTGGCAACCGGCAATGTAATTAGCATGCCGGATATTACTTGGAATGTGAATTGGAACGAAATCGCCAATAGATAAGACCATTTTACAATTTGGGCCCAAGTTAGAAGCAGAGCCTAAGGTGTAAATTACCGATAGTCCATATCTCGGAAACTATAAGAGTTAATGCAATTTGGCAACCGGCAATGTAATTAGCATGCCGAATATTACTTGGAATGTGAATTGGAACGAAATCGCCAATAGATAAGACGATTTTACAATTTGGGCCCAAGTTAGAAGCAGAGCCTAAGGTGTAAATTATCGATAGTCCATATCTCGGAAACTATAAGAGATAATGCAATTTGGCAACCGGCAATGTAATTAGCATGCCGAATATTACTTGGAATGTGAATTGGAACGAAATCGCCAATAGAGAAGACCATTTTACAATTTGGGCCCAAGTTAGAAGCAGAGCTTAAGGTGTAAATTATCGATAGTCCATATCTCGGAAACTATAAGAGATAATGCAATTTGGCAACCGGCAATGTAATTAGCATGCCGAATATTACTTGGAATGTGAATTGGAACGAAATCGCCAATAGAGAAGACCATTTTACAATTTGGGCCCAAGTTAGAAGCAGAGCCTAAGGTGTAAATTATCGATAGTCCATATCTCGGAAACTATAAGAGATAATGCAATTTGGCAACCGGCAATGTAATTAGCATGCCGAATATTACTTGGAATGTGAATTGGAACGAAATCGCCAATAGATAAGACCATTTTACAATTTGGGCCCAAGTTAGAAGCAGAGCCTAAGGTGTAAATTATCGATAGTCCATATCTCGGAAACTATAAGAGATAATGCAATTTGGCAACCGGCAATGTAATTAGCATGCCGAATATTACTTGGAATGTGAATTGGAACGAAATCGCTAATAGAGAAGACCATTTTACAATTTGGGCCTAAGTTAGAAGCAGAGCCTAAGGTGTAAATTATCGATAGTCCATATCTCGGAAACTATAAGAGATAATGCAATTTGGCAACCGGCAATGTAATTAGCATGCCGAATATTACTTGGAATGTGAATTGGAACGAAAACGCCAATAGATAAGACCATTTTACAATTTGGGCCCAAGTTAGAAGCAGAGCCTAAGGTGTAAATTATCGATAGTCCATATCTCGGAAACTGTAATAGATAATGCAATTTGGCAACCGGCAATGTAATTAGCATGCCGAATATTACTTGGAATGTGAATTGGAACGAAAACGCCAATAGATAAGACCATTTTACAATTTGGGCCCAAGTTAGAAGCAGAGCCTAAGGTGTAAATTATCGATAGTCCATATCTCGGAAACTGTAATAGATAATGCAATTTGGCAACCGGCAATGTAATTAGCATGCCGAATATTACTTGGAATGTGAATTGGAACGAAAACGCCAATAGATAAGACCATTTTACAATTTGGGCCCAAGTTAGAAGCAGAGCCTAAGGTGTAAATTATCGATAGTCCATATCTCGGAAACTATAAGAGATAATGCAATTTGGCAACCGGCAATGTAATTAGCATGCCGAATATTACTTGGAATGTGAATTGGAACGAAATCGCCAATAGATAAGACCATTTTACAATTTGGGCCCAAGTTAGAAGCAGAGCCTAAGGTGTAAATTATTGATAGTCCATATCTCGGAAACTATAAGAGATAATGCAATTTCGCAACCGGCAATGTAATTAGCATGCCGAATATCACTTGGAATGTGAATTGGGACGAAATCGCCAATAGATAAGACCATTTTACAATTTGGGCCCAAGTTAGAAGCAGAGCCTGAGGTGTAAATTATCGATAGTCCATATCTCGGAAACTATAAGAGATAATGCAATTTGGCAACCGGCAATGTAATTAGCATGCCGAATATTACTTGGAATGTGAATTGGAACGAAATCGCCAATAGATAAGACCATTTTACAATTTGCTCCCAAGTTAGAAGCAGAGCCTAAGATGTAAATTATCGATAGTCCATATCTCGGAAACTATAAGAGATAATGCAATTTGGCAACCGGCAATGTAATTAGCATGCCGAATATTACTTGGAATGTGAATTGGAACGAAATCGCCAATAGATAAGACCATTTTACAATTTGGGCCCAAGTTAGAAGCAGAGCCTAAGGTGTAAATTATCGATAGTCCATATCTCGGAAACTATAAGAGATAATTCAATTTGGCAATCGGCAATGTAATTAGCATGCCGGATATTACTTGGAATGTGAATTGGAACGAAATCGCCAATAGATAAGACCATTTTACAATTTGGGCCCAAGTTAGAAGCAGAGCCTAAGGTGTAAATTATCGATAGTCCATATCTCGGAAACTATAAGAGATAATGCAATTTGGCAACCGGCAATGTAATTAGCATGCCGATTATTACTTGGAATGTGAATTGGAACGAAATCGCCAATAGATAAGACGATTTTACAATTTGGGCCCAAGTTAGAAGCAGAGCCTAAGATGTAAATTATCGATAGTCCATATCTCGGAAACTATAAGAGATAATGCAATTTGGCAACCGGAAATGTAATTAGCATGCCGAATATTACTTGGAATGTGAATTGGAACGAAATCGCCAATAGATAAGACCATTTTACAATTTGGGCCCAAGTTAGAAGCAGAGCCTAAGGTGTAAATTCCATATCTCGGAAACTATAAGAGATAATGCAATTTGGCAACCGGCAATGTAATTAGCATGCCGAATATTACTTGGAATGTGAATTGTAACGAAAACGCCAATAGATAAGACCATTTTACAATTTGGGCCCAAGTTAGAAGCAGAGCCTAAGGTGTAAATTATCGATAGTCCATATCTCGGAAACTGTAATAGATATTGCAATTTGGCAACCGGCAATGTAATTAGCATGCCGAATATTACTTGGAATGTGAATTGGAACGAAATCGCCAATAGAGAAGACCATTTTACAATTTGGGCCCAAGTTAGAAGCAGAGCCTAAGGTGTAAATTATCGATAGTCCATATCTCGGAAACTATAAGAGATAATGCAATTTGGCAACCGGCAATGTAATTAGCATGCCGAATATTACTTGGAATGTGAATTGGAACGAAATCGCCAATAGATAAGACCATTTTACAATTTGGGCCCAAGTTAGAAGCAGAGCCTAAGGTGTAAATTATCGATAGTCCATATCTCGGAAACTATAAGAGATAATGCAATTTGGCAACCGGCAATGTAATTAGCATGCCGAATATTACTTGGAATGTGAATTGGAACGAAATCGCCAATAGATAAGACGATTTTACAATTTGGGCCCAAGTTAGAAGCAGAGCCTAAGGTGTAAATTATCGATAGTCCATATCTCGGAAACTATAAGAGATAATGCAATTTGGCAACCGGCAATGTAATTAGCATGCCGAATATTACTTGGAATGTGAATTGGAACGAAATCGCCAATAGATAAGACCATTTTACAATTTGGGCCCAAGTTAGAAGCAAAGCCTAAGGTGTAAATTATTGATAGTCCATATCTCGGAAACTATAAGAGATAATGCTTTTCGCAACCGGCAATGTAATTAGCATGCCGAATATTACTTGGAGTGTGAATTGGAACGAAATCGCCAATAGATAAGACCATTTTACAATTTGGGCCCAAGTTAGAAGCAGAGCCTAAGGTGTAAATTATCGATAGTCCATATCTCGGAAACTATAAGAGATAATGCAATTTGGCAACCGGCAATGTAATTAGCATGCCGAATATTACTTGGAATGTGAATTGGAACGAAATCGCCAATAGATAAGACCATTTTACAATTTGGGCCCAAGTTAGAAGCAGAGCCTAAGGTGTAAATTATCGAGAGTACATATCTCGGAAACTATAAGAGATAATGCAATTTGGCAACCGGCAATGTAATTAGCATGCCGAATATTACTTGGAATGTGAATTGGAACGAAATCGCCAATAGATAAGACCATTTTACAATTTGGGCCCAAGTTAGAAGCAGAGCCTAAGGTGTAAATTATCGATAGTCCATATCTCGGAAACTATAAGAGATAATGCAATTTGGCAACCGGCAATGTAATTAGCATGCCGAATATTACTTGGAATGTGAATTGGAACGAAATCGCCAATAGATAAGACCATTTTACAATTTGGGCCCAAGTTAGAAGCAGAGCCTAAGGTGTAAATTATTGATAGTCCATATCTCGGAAACTATAAGAGATAATGCAATTTCGCAACCGGCAATGTAATTAGCATGCCGAATATTACTTGGAGTGTGAATTGGAACGAAATCGCCAATAGATAAGACCATTTTACAATTTGGGCCCAAGTTAGAAGCAGAGCCTAAGGTGTAAATTATCGATAGTCCATATCTCGGAAACTATAAGAGATAATGCAATTTGGCAACCGGCAATGTAATTAGCATGCCGAATATTGCTTGGAATGTGAATTGGAACGAAATCGCCAATAGATAAGACCATTTTACAATTTGGGCCCAAGTTAGAAGCAGAGCCTAAGGCGTAAATTATCGATAGTCCATATCTCGGAAACTATAAGAGATAATGCAATTTGGCAACCGGCAATGTAATTAGCATGCCGAATATTACTTGGAATGTGAATTGGAACGAAATCGCCAATAGATAAGACCATTTTACAATTTGGGCCCAAGTTAGAAGCAGAGCCTAAGGTGTAAATTATCGATAGTCCATATCTCGGAAACTATAAGAGATAATGCAATTTGGCAACCGGCAATGTAATTAGCATGCCGAATATTACTTGGAATGTGAATTGGAACGAAATCGCCAATAGATAAGACCATTTTACAATTTGGGCCCAAGTTAGAAGCAGAGCCTAAGGTGTAAATTATCGATAGTCCATATCTCGGAAACTATAAGAGATAATGCAATTTGGCAACCGGCAATGTAATTAGCATGCCGTATATTACTTGGAATGTGAATTGGAACGAAATCGCCAATAGATAAGACCATTTTACAATTTGGGCCCAAGTTAGAAGCAGAGCCTAAGGTGTAAATTATCGATAGTCCATATCTCAGAAACTATAAGAGATAATGCAATTTGGCAACCGGCAATGTAATTAGCATGCCGAATATTGCTTGGAATGTGAATTGGAACGAAATCGCCAATAGATAAGACCATTTTACAATTTGGGCCCAAGTTAGAAGCAGAGCCTAAGGCGTAAATTATCGATAGTCCATATCTCGGAAACTATAAGAGATAATGCAATTTGGCAACCGGCAATGTAATTAGCATGCCGAATATTACTTGGAATGTGAATTGGAACGAAATCGCCAATAGATAAGACCATTTTACAATTTGGGCCCAAGTTAGAAGCAGAGCCTAAGGTGTAAATTATCGATAGTTCATATCTCGGAAACTATAAGAGATAATGCAATTTGGCAACCGGCAATGTAATTAGCATGCCGAATATTACTTGGAATGTGAATTGGAACGAAATCGCCAATAGATAAGACCATTTTACAATTTGGGCCCAAGTTAGAAGCAGAGCCTAAGGTGTAAATTATCGATAGTCCATATCTCGGAAACTATAAGAGATAATGCAATTTGGCAACCGGCAATGTAATTAGCATGCCGTATATTACTTGGAATGTGAATTGGAACGAAATCGCCAATAGATAAGACCATTTTACAATTTGGGCCCAAGTTAGAAGCAGAGCCTAAGGTGTAAATTATCGATAGTCCATATCTCGGAAACTATAAGAGATAATGCAATTTGGCAACCGGCAATGTAATTAGCATGCCGAATATTGCTTGGAATGTGAATTGGAACGAAATCGCCAATAGATAAGACCATTTTACAATTTGGGCCCAAGTTAGAAGCAGAGCCTAAGGCGTAAATTATCGATAGTCCATATCTCGGAAACTATAAGAGATAATGCAATTTGGCAACCGGCAATGTAATTAGCATGCCGAATATTACTTGGAATGTGAATTGGAACGAAATCGCCAATAGATAAGACCATTTTACAATTTGGGCCCAAGTTAGAAGCAGAGCCTAAGGTGTAAATTATCGATAGTCCATATCTCGGAAACTATAAGAGATAATGCAATTTGGCAACCGGCAATGTAATTAGCATGCCGAATATTACTTGGAATGTGAATTGGAACGAAATCGCCAATAGATAAGACGATTTTACAATTTGGGCCCAAGTTAGAAGCAGAGCCTAAGGTGTAAATTATCGATAGTCCATATCTCGGAAACTATAAGAGATAATGCAATTTGGCAACCGGCAATGTAATTAGCATGCCGAATATTACTTGGAATGTGAATTGGAACGAAATCGCCAATAGATAAGACCATTTTACAATTTGGGCCCAAGTTAGAAGCAAAGCCTAAGGTGTAAATTATTGATAGTCCATATCTCGGAAACTATAAGAGATAATGCTTTTCGCAACCGGCAATGTAATTAGCATGCCGAATATTACTTGGAGTGTGAATTGGAACGAAATCGCCAATAGATAAGACCATTTTACAATTTGGGCCCAAGTTAGAAGCAGAGCCTAAGGTGTAAATTATCGATAGTCCATATCTCGGAAACTATAAGAGATAATGCAATTTGGCAACCGGCAATGTAATTAGCATGCCGAATATTACTTGGAATGTGAATTGGAACGAAATCGCCAATAGATAAGACCATTTTACAATTTGGGCCCAAGTTAGAAGCAGAGCCTAAGGTGTAAATTATCGAGAGTACATATCTCGGAAACTATAAGAGATAATGCAATTTGGCAACCGGCAATGTAATTAGCATGCCGAATATTACTTGGAATGTGAATTGGAACGAAATCGCCAATAGATAAGGCCATTTTACAATTTGGGCCCAAGTTAGAAGCAGAGCCTAAGGTGTAAATTATCGATAGTCCATATCTCGGAAACTATAAGAGATAATGCAATTTGGCAACCGGCAATGTAATTAGCATGCCGAATATTACTTGGAATGTGAATTGGAACGAAATCGCCAATAGATAAGACCATTTTACAATTTGGGCCCAAGTTAGAAGCAGAGCCTAAGGTGTAAATTATTGATAGTCCATATCTCGGAAACTATAAGAGATAATGCAATTTCGCAACCGGCAATGTAATTAGCATGCCGAATATTACTTGGAGTGTGAATTGGAACGAAATCGCCAATAGATAAGACCATTTTACAATTTGGGCCCAAGTTAGAAGCAGAGCCTAAGGTGTAAATTATCGATAGTCCATATCTCGGAAACTATAAGAGATAATGCAATTTGGCAACCGGCAATGTAATTAGCATGCCGAATATTGCTTGGAATGTGAATTGGAACGAAATCGCCAATAGATAAGACCATTTTACAATTTGGGCCCAAGTTAGAAGCAGAGCCTAAGGCGTAAATTATCGATAGTCCATATCTCGGAAACTATAAGAGATAATGCAATTTGGCAACCGGCAATGTAATTAGCATGCCGAATATTACTTGGAATGTGAATTGGAACGAAATCGCCAATAGATAAGACCATTTTACAATTTGGGCCCAAGTTAGAAGCAGAGCCTAAGGTGTAAATTATCGATAGTCCATATCTCGGAAACTATAAGAGATAATGCAATTTGGCAACCGGCAATGTAATTAGCATGCCGAATATTACTTGGAATGTGAATTGGAACGAAATCGCCAATAGATAAGACCATTTTACAATTTGGGCCCAAGTTAGAAGCAGAGCCTAAGGTGTAAATTATCGATAGTCCATATCTCGGAAACTATAAGAGATAATGCAATTTGGCAACCGGCAATGTAATTAGCATGCCGTATATTACTTGGAATGTGAATTGGAACGAAATCGCCAATAGATAAGACCATTTTACAATTTGGGCCCAAGTTAGAAGCAGAGCCTAAGGTGTAAATTATCGATAGTCCATATCTCAGAAACTATAAGAGATAATGCAATTTGGCAACCGGCAATGTAATTAGCATGCCGAATATTGCTTGGAATGTGAATTGGAACGAAATCGCCAATAGATAAGACCATTTTACAATTTGGGCCCAAGTTAGAAGCAGAGCCTAAGGCGTAAATTATCGATAGTCCATATCTCGGAAACTATAAGAGATAATGCAATTTGGCAACCGGCAATGTAATTAGCATGCCGAATATTACTTGGAATGTGAATTGGAACGAAATCGCCAATAGATAAGACCATTTTACAATTTGGGCCCAAGTTAGAAGCAGAGCCTAAGGTGTAAATTATCGATAGTTCATATCTCGGAAACTATAAGAGATAATGCAATTTGGCAACCGGCAATGTAATTAGCATGCCGAATATTACTTGGAATGTGAATTGGAACGAAATCGCCAATAGATAAGACCATTTTACAATTTGGGCCCAAGTTAGAAGCAGAGCCTAAGGTGTAAATTATCGATAGTCCATATCTCGGAAACTATAAGAGATAATGCAATTTGGCAACCGGCAATGTAATTAGCATGCCGTATATTACTTGGAATGTGAATTGGAACGAAATCGCCAATAGATAAGACCATTTTACAATTTGGGCCCAAGTTAGAAGCAGAGCCTAAGGTGTAAATTATCGATAGTCCATATCTCGGAAACTATAAGAGATAATGCAATTTGGCAACCGGCAATGTAATTAGCATGCCGAATATTGCTTGGAATGTGAATTGGAACGAAATCGCCAATAGATAAGACCATTTTACAATTTGGGCCCAAGTTAGAAGCAGAGCCTAAGGCGTAAATTATCGATAGTCCATATCTCGGAAACTATAAGAGATAATGCAATTTGGCAACCGGCAATGTAATTAGCATGCCGAATATTACTTGGAATGTGAATTGGAACGAAATCGCCAATAGATAAGACCATTTTACAATTTGGGCCCAAGTTAGAAGCAGAGCCTAAGGTGTAAATTATCGATAGTCCATATCTCGGAAACTATAAGAGATAATGCAATTTGGCAACCGGCAATGTAATTAGCATGCCGAATATTACTTGGAATGTGAATTGGAACGAAATCGCCAATAGATAAGACCATTTTACAATTTGGGCCCAAGTTAGAAGCAGAGCCTAAGGTGTAAATTATCGATAGTCCATATCTCGGAAACTATAAGAGATAATGCAATTTGGCAACCGGCAATGTAATTAGCATGCCGTATATTACTTGGAATGTGAATTGGAACGAAATCGCCAATAGATAAGACCATTTCACAATTTGGGCCCAAGTTAGAAGCAGAGCCTAAGGTGTAAATTATCGATAGTCCATATCTCGGAAACTATAAGAGATAATGCAATTTGGCAACCGGCAATGTAATTAGCATGCCGAATATTGCTTGGAATGTGAATTGGAACGAAATCGCCAATAGATAAGACCATTTTACAATTTGGGCCCAAGTTAGAAGCAGAGCCTAAGGCGTAAATTATCGATAGTCCATATCTCGGAAACTATAAGAGATAATGCAATTTGGCAACCGGCAATGTAATTAGCATGCCGAATATTACTTGGAATGTGAATTGGAACGAAATCGCCAATAGATAAGACCATTTTACAATTTGGGCCCAAGTTAGAAGCAGAGCCTAAGGTGTAAATTATCGATAGTCCATATCTCGGAAACTATAAGAGATAATGCAATTTGGCAACCGGCAATGTAATTAGCATGCCGAATATTACTTGGAATGTGAATTGGAACGAAATCGCCAATAGATAAGACCATTTTACAATTTGGGCCCAAGTTAGAAGCAGAGCCTAAGGTGTAAATTATCGATAGTCCATATCTCGGAAACTATAAGAGATAATGCAATTTGGCAACCGGCAATGTAATTAGCATGCCGTATATTACTTGGAATGTGAATTGGAACGAAATCGCCAATAGATAAGACCATTTTACAATTTGGGCCCAAGTTAGAAGCAGAGCCTAAGGTGTAAATTATTGATAGTCCATATCTCGGAAACTATAAGAGATAATGCAATTTCGCAACCGGCAATGTAATTAGCATGCCGAATATCACTTGGAATGTGAATTGGGACGAAATCGCCAATAGATAAGGCCATTTTACAATTTGGGCCCAAGTTAGAAGCAGAGCCTAAGGTGTAAATAATCGATAGTCCATATCTCGGAAACTATAAGAGATAATGCAATTTGGCAACCGGCAATGTAATTAGCATGCCGAATATTACTTGGAATGTGAATTGGAACGAAATCGCCAATAGATAAGACCATTTTACAATTTGGGCCCAAGTTAGAAGCAGAGCCTAAGGTGTAAATTATCGATAGTCCATATCTCGGAAACTATAAGAGATAATTCAATTTGGCAACCGGCAATGTAATTAGCATGCCGGATATTACTTGGAATGTGAATTGGAACGAAATCGCCAATAGATAAGACCATTTTACAATTTGGGCCCAAGTTAGAAGCAGAGCCTAAGGTGTAAATTATCGATAGTCCATATCTCGGAAACTATAAGAGATAATGCAATTTGGCAACCGGCAATGTAATTAGCATGCCGAATATTACTTGGAATGTGAATTGGAACGAAATCGCCAATAGATAAGACGATTTTACAATTTGGGCCCAAGTTAGAAGCATAGCCTAAGATGTAAATTATCGATAGTCCATATCTCGGAAACTATAAGAGATAATGCAATTTGGCAACCGGCAATGTAATTAGCATGCCGAATATTACTTGGAATGTGAATTGGAACGAAATCGCCAATAGATAAGACCATTTTACAATTTGGGCCCAAGTTAGAAGCAGAGCCTAAGGTGTAAATTATCGATAGTCCATATCTCGGAAACTATAAGAGATAATGCAATTTGGCAACCGGCAATGTAATTAGCATGCCGAATATTACTTGGAATGTGAATTGGAACGAAATCGCCAATAGATAAGACCATTTTACAATTTGGGCCCAAGTTAGAAGCAGAGCCTAAGGTGTAAATTATCGATAGTCCATATCTCGGAAACTATAAGAGATAATGCAATTTGGCAACCGGCAATGTAATTAGCATGCCGTATATTACTTGGAATGTGAATTGGAACGAAATCGCCAATAGATAAGACCATTTTACAATTTGGGCCCAAGTTAGAAGCAGAGCCTAAGGTGTAAATTATCGATAGTCCATATCTCGGAAACTATAAGAGATAATGCAATTTGGCAACCGGCAATGTAATTAGCATGCCGAATATTGCTTGGAATGTGAATTGGAACGAAATCGCCAATAGATAAGACCATTTTACAATTTGGGCCCAAGTTAGAAGCAGAGCCTAAGACGTAAATTATCGATAGTCCATATCTCGGAAACTATAAGAGATAATGCAATTTGGCAACCGGCAATGTAATTAGCATGCCGAATATTACTTGGAATGTGAATTGGAACGAAATCGCCAATAGATAAGACCATTTTACAATTTGGGCCCAAGTTAGAAGCAGAGCCTAAGGTGTAAATTATCGATAGTCCATATCTCGGAAACTATAAGAGATAATGCAATTTGGCAACCGGCAATGTAATTAGCATGCCGAATATTACTTGGAATGTGAATTGGAACGAAATCGCCAATAGATAAGACCATTTTACAATTTGGGCCCAAGTTAGAAGCAGAGCCTAAGGTGTAAATTATCGATAGTCCATATCTCGGAAACTATAAGAGATAATGCAATTTGGCAACCGGCAATGTAATTAGCATGCCGTATATTACTTGGAATGTGAATTGGAACGAAATCGCCAATAGATAAGACCATTTTACAATTTGGGCCCAAGTTAGAAGCAGAGCCTAAGGTGTAAATTATTGATAGTCCATATCTCGGAAACTATAAGAGATAATGCAATTTCGCAACCGGCAATGTAATTAGCATGCCGAATATCACTTGGAATGTGAATTGGGACGAAATCGCCAATAGATAAGACCATTTTACAATTTGGGCCCAAGTTAGAAGCAGAGCCTAAGGTGTAAATAATCGATAGTCCATATCTCGGAAACTATAAGAGATAATGCAATTTGGCAACCGACAATGTAATTAGCATGCCGAATATTACTTGGAATGTTAATTGGAACGAAATCGCCAATAGATAAGACCATTTTACAATTTAGGCCCAAGTTAGAAGCAGAGCCTAAGATGTAAATTATCGATAGTCCATATCTCGGAAACTATAAGAGATAATGCAATTTGGCAACCGGCAATGTAATTAGCATGCCGAATATTACTTGGAATGTGAATTGGAACGAAATCGCCAATAGATAAGACCATTTTACAATTTGGGCCCAAGTTAGAAGCAGAGCCTAAGGTGTAAATTATCGATAGTCCATATCTCGGAAACTATAAGAGATAATTCAATTTGGCAACCGGCAATGTAATTAGCATGCCGGATATTACTTGGAATGTGAATTGGAACGAAATCGCCAATAGATAAGACCATTTTACAATTTGGGCCCAAGTTAGAAGCAGAGCCTAAGGTGTAAATTATCGATAGTCCATATCTCGGAAACTATAAGAGATAATGCAATTTGGCAACCGGCAATGTAGTTAGCATGCCGAATATTACTTGGAATGTGAATTGGAACGAAATCGCCAATAGATAAGACCATTTTACAATTTGGGCCCAAGTTAGAAGCAGAGCCTAAGGTGTAAATTATCGATAGTCCATATCTCGGAAACTATAAGAGATAATGCAATTTGGCAACCGGCAATGTAATTAGCATGCCGAATATTACTTGGAATGTGAATTGGAACGAAATCGCCAATAGATAAGACCATTTTACAATTTGGGCCCAAGTTAGAAGCAGAGCCTAAGGTGTAAATTATCGATAGTCCATATCTCGGAAACTATAAGAGATAATGCAATTTGGCAACCGGCAATGTAATTAGCATGCCGAATATTAATTGGAATGTGAATTGGAACGAAATCGCCAATAGATAAGACCATTTTACAATTTGGGCCCAAGTTAGAAGTAGAGCCTAAGGTGTAAATTATCGATAGTCCATATCTCGGAAACTATAAGAGATAATGCAATTTGGCAACCGGCAATATAATTAGCATGCCGAATATTACTTGGAATGTGAATTGGAACGAAATCGCCAATAGATAAGGCCATTTTACAATTTGGGCCCAAGTTAGAAGCAGAGCCTAAGGTGTAAATTATCGATAGTCCATATCTCGGAAACTATAAGAGATAATGCAATTTGGCAACCGGCAATGTAATTAGCATGCCGAATATTAATTGGAATGTGAATTGGAACGAAATCGCCAATAGATAAGACCATTTTACAATTTGGGCCCAAGTTAGAAGTAGAGCCTAAGGTGTAAATTATCGATAGTCCATATCTCGGAAACTATAAGAGATAATGCAATTTGGCAACCGGCAATATAATTAGCATGCCGAATATTACTTGGAATGTGAATTGGAACGAAATCGCCAATAGGTAAGACCATTTTACAATTTGGGCCCAAGTTAGAAGCAGAGCCTAAGGTGTAAATTATCGATAGTCCATATCTCGGAAACTATAGGAGATAATGCAATTTGGCAACCGGCAATGTAATTAGCATGCCGAATATTACTTGGAATGTGAATTGGAACGAAATCGCCAATAGATAAGACCATTTTACAATTTGGGCCCAAGTTAGAAGCAGAGCCTAAGGTGTAAATTATCGATAGTCCATATCTCGGAAACTATAAGAGGTAATGCAATTTGGCAACCGGCAATGTTATTAGCATGCCGAATATTACTTGGAATGTGAATTGGAACGAAATCGCCAATAGAGAAGACCATTTTACAATTTGGGCCCAAGTTAGAAGCAGAGCCTAAGGTGTAAATTATCGATAGTCCATATCTCGGAAACTATAAGAGATAATGCAATTTGGCAACCGGCAATGTAATTAGCATGCCGAATATTACTCGGAATGTGAATTGGAACGAAATCGCCAATAGATAAGACCATTTTACAATTTGGGCCCAAGTTAGAAGCAGAGCCTAAGGTGTAAATTATCGATAGTCCATATCTCGGAAACTATAAGAGATAATGCAATTTGGCAACCGGCAATGTAATTAGCATGCCGAATATTACTTGGAATGTGAATTGGAACGAAATCGCCAATAGATAAGACCATTTTACAATTTGGGCCCAAGTTAGAAGCAGAGCCTAAGGTGTAAATTATCGATAGTCCATATCTCGGAAACTATAAGAGATAATGCAATTTGGCAACCGGCAATGTAATTAGCATGCCGAATATTACTTGGACTGTGAATTGGAACGAAATCGCCAATAGATAAGACGATTTTACAATTAGGGCCCATGTTAGAAGCAGAGCCTAAGATGTAAATTATCGATAGTCCATATCTCGGAAACTATAAGAGATAATGCAATTTGGCAACCGGCAATGTAATTAGCATGCCGAATATTACTTGGAATGTGAATTGGAACGAAATCGCCAATAGATAAGACCATTTTACAATTTGGGCCCAAGTTAGAAGCAGAGCCTTAGGTGTAAATTATCGATAGTCCATATCTCGGAAACTATAAGAGATAATGCAATTTGGCAACCGGCAATGTAATTAGCATGCCGAATATTACTTGGAATGTGAATTGGAACGAAATCGCCAATAGGTAAGACCATTTTACAATTTGGGCCCAAGTTAGAAGCAGAGCCTAAGGTGTAAATTATCGATAGTCCATATCTCGGAAACTATAAGAGATAATTCAATTTGGCAACCGGCAATGTAATTAGCATGCCGGATATTACTTGGAATGTGAATTGGAACGAAATCGCCAATAGATAAGACAATTTTACAATTTGGGCCCAAGTTAGAAGCAGAGCCTAAGGTGTAAATTACCGATAGTCCATATCTCGGAAACTATAAGAGATAATGCAATTTGGCAACCGGCAATGTAATTAGCATGCCGAATATTACTTGGAATGTGAATTGGAACGAAATCGCCAATAGAGAAGACCATTTTACAATTTGGGCCCAAGTTAGAAGCAGGGCCTAAGGTGTAAATTATCGATAGTCCATATCTCGGAAACTATAAGAGGTAATGCAATTTGGCAACCGGCAATGTAATTAGCATGCCGAATATTACTTGGAATGTGAATTGGAACGAAATCGCCAATAGATAAGACCATTTTACAATTTGGGCCCAAGTTAGAAGCAGAGCCTAAGGTGTAAATTATCGATAGTCCATATCTCGGAAACTATAAGAGGTAATGCAATTTGGCAACCGGCAATGTAATTAGCATGCCGAATATTACTTGGAATGTGAATTGGAACGAAATCGCCAATAGAGAAGACCATTTTACAATTTGGGCCCAAGTTAGAAGCAGAGCCTAAGGTGTAAATTATCGATAGTCCATATCTCGGAAACTATAAGAGATAATGCAATTTGGCAACCGGCAATGTAATTAGCATGCCGAATATTACTTGGACTGTGAATTGGAACGAAATCGCCAATAGATAAGACCATTTTACAATTTGGGCCCAAGTTAGAAGCAGAGCCTAAGGTGAAAATTATCGATAGTCCATATCTCGGAAACTATAAGAGATAATGCAATTTGGCAACCGGCAATGTAATTAGCATGCCGAATATTACTTGGAATGTGAATTGGAACGAAATCGCCAATAGATAAGACCATTTTACAATTTGGGCCCAAGTTAGAAGCAGAGCCTAAGGTGTAAATTATCGATAGTCCATATCTCGGAAACTATAAGAGATAATGCAATTTGGCAACCGGCAATGTAATTAGCATGCCGAATATTACTTGGAATGTGAATTGGAACGAAATCGCCAATAGATAAGACCATTTTACAATTTGGGCCCAAGTTAGAAGCAGAGCCTAAGGTGTAAATTATCGATAGTCCATATCTCGGAAACTATAAGAGATAATGCAATTTGGCAACCGGCAATGTAATTAGCATGCCGTATATTACTTGGAATGTGAATTGGAACGAAATCGCCAATAGATAAGACCATTTTACAATTTGGGCCCAAGTTAGAAGCAGAGCCTAAGGTGTAAATTATTGATAGTCCATATCTCGGAAACTATAAGAGATAATGCAATTTCGCAACCGGCAATGTAATTAGCATGCCGAATATCACTTGGAATGTGAATTGGGACGAAATCGCCAATAGATAAGACCATTTTACAATTTGGGCCCAAGTTAGAAGCAGAGCCTAAGGTGTAAATAATCGATAGTCCATATCTCGGAAACTATAAGAGATAATGCAATTTGGCAACCGACAATGTAATTAGCATGCCGAATATTACTTGGAATGTTAATTGGAACGAAATCGCCAATAGATAAGACCATTTTACAATTTAGGCCCAAGTTAGAAGCAGAGCCTAAGATGTAAATTATCGATAGTCCATATCTCGGAAACTATAAGAGATAATGCAATTTGGCAACCGGCAATGTAATTAGCATGCCGAATATTACTTGGAATGTGAATTGGAACGAAATCGCCAATAGATAAGACCATTTTACAATTTGGGCCCAAGTTAGAAGCAGAGCCTAAGGTGTAAATTATCGATAGTCCATATCTCGGAAACTATAAGAGATAATTCAATTTGGCAACCGGCAATGTAATTAGCATGCCGGATATTACTTGGAATGTGAATTGGAACGAAATCGCCAATAGATAAGACCATTTTACAATTTGGGCCCAAGTTAGAAGCAGAGCCTAAGGTGTAAATTATCGATAGTCCATATCTCGGAAACTATAAGAGATAATGCAATTTGGCAACCGGCAATGTAGTTAGCATGCCGAATATTACTTGGAATGTGAATTGGAACGAAATCGCCAATAGATAAGACCATTTTACAATTTGGGCCCAAGTTAGAAGCAGAGCCTAAGGTGTAAATTATCGATAGTCCATATCTCGGAAACTATAAGAGATAATGCAATTTGGCAACCGGCAATGTAATTAGCATGCCGAATATTACTTGGAATGTGAATTGGAACGAAATCGCCAATAGATAAGACCATTTTACAATTTGGGCCCAAGTTAGAAGCAGAGCCTAAGGTGTAAATTATCGATAGTCCATATCTCGGAAACTATAAGAGATAATGCAATTTGGCAACCGGCAATGTAATTAGCATGCCGAATATTAATTGGAATGTGAATTGGAACGAAATCGCCAATAGATAAGACCATTTTACAATTTGGGCCCAAGTTAGAAGTAGAGCCTAAGGTGTAAATTATCGATAGTCCATATCTCGGAAACTATAAGAGATAATGCAATTTGGCAACCGGCAATATAATTAGCATGCCGAATATTACTTGGAATGTGAATTGGAACGAAATCGCCAATAGATAAGGCCATTTTACAATTTGGGCCCAAGTTAGAAGCAGAGCCTAAGGTGTAAATTATCGATAGTCCATATCTCGGAAACTATAAGAGATAATGCAATTTGGCAACCGGCAATGTAATTAGCATGCCGAATATTAATTGGAATGTGAATTGGAACGAAATCGCCAATAGATAAGACCATTTTACAATTTGGGCCCAAGTTAGAAGTAGAGCCTAAGGTGTAAATTATCGATAGTCCATATCTCGGAAACTATAAGAGATAATGCAATTTGGCAACCGGCAATATAATTAGCATGCCGAATATTACTTGGAATGTGAATTGGAACGAAATCGCCAATAGGTAAGACCATTTTACAATTTGGGCCCAAGTTAGAAGCAGAGCCTAAGGTGTAAATTATCGATAGTCCATATCTCGGAAACTATAGGAGATAATGCAATTTGGCAACCGGCAATGTAATTAGCATGCCGAATATTACTTGGAATGTGAATTGGAACGAAATCGCCAATAGATAAGACCATTTTACAATTTGGGCCCAAGTTAGAAGCAGAGCCTAAGGTGTAAATTATCGATAGTCCATATCTCGGAAACTATAAGAGGTAATGCAATTTGGCAACCGGCAATGTTATTAGCATGCCGAATATTACTTGGAATGTGAATTGGAACGAAATCGCCAATAGAGAAGACCATTTTACAATTTGGGCCCAAGTTAGAAGCAGAGCCTAAGGTGTAAATTATCGATAGTCCATATCTCGGAAACTATAAGAGATAATGCAATTTGGCAACCGGCAATGTAATTAGCATGCCGAATATTACTCGGAATGTGAATTGGAACGAAATCGCCAATAGATAAGACCATTTTACAATTTGGGCCCAAGTTAGAAGCAGAGCCTAAGGTGTAAATTATCGATAGTCCATATCTCGGAAACTATAAGAGATAATGCAATTTGGCAACCGGCAATGTAATTAGCATGCCGAATATTACTTGGAATGTGAATTGGAACGAAATCGCCAATAGATAAGACCATTTTACAATTTGGGCCCAAGTTAGAAGCAGAGCCTAAGGTGTAAATTATCGATAGTCCATATCTCGGAAACTATAAGAGATAATGCAATTTGGCAACCGGCAATGTAATTAGCATGCCGAATATTACTTGGACTGTGAATTGGAACGAAATCGCCAATAGATAAGACGATTTTACAATTAGGGCCCATGTTAGAAGCAGAGCCTAAGATGTAAATTATCGATAGTCCATATCTCGGAAACTATAAGAGATAATGCAATTTGGCAACCGGCAATGTAATTAGCATGCCGAATATTACTTGGAATGTGAATTGGAACGAAATCGCCAATAGATAAGACCATTTTACAATTTGGGCCCAAGTTAGAAGCAGAGCCTAAGGTGTAAATTATCGATAGTCCATATCTCGGAAACTATAAGAGATAATGCAATTTGGCAACCGGCAATGTAATTAGCATGCCGAATATTACTTGGAATGTGAATTGGAACGAAATCGCCAATAGGTAAGACCATTTTACAATTTGGGCCCAAGTTAGAAGCAGAGCCTAAGGTGTAAATTATCGATAGTCCATATCTCGGAAACTATAAGAGATAATTCAATTTGGCAACCGGCAATGTAATTAGCATGCCGGATATTACTTGGAATGTGAATTGGAACGAAATCGCCAATAGATAAGACAATTTTACAATTTGGGCCCAAGTTAGAAGCAGAGCCTAAGGTGTAAATTACCGATAGTCCATATCTCGGAAACTATAAGAGATAATGCAATTTGGCAACCGGCAATGTAATTAGCATGCCGAATATTACTTGGAATGTGAATTGGAACGAAATCGCCAATAGAGAAGACCATTTTACAATTTGGGCCCAAGTTAGAAGCAGGGCCTAAGGTGTAAATTATCGATAGTCCATATCTCGGAAACTATAAGAGGTAATGCAATTTGGCAACCGGCAATGTAATTAGCATGCCGAATATTACTTGGAATGTGAATTGGAACGAAATCGCCAATAGATAAGACCATTTTACAATTTGGGCCCAAGTTAGAAGCAGAGCCTAAGGTGTAAATTATCGATAGTCCATATCTCGGAAACTATAAGAGGTAATGCAATTTGGCAACCGGCAATGTAATTAGCATGCCGAATATTACTTGGAATGTGAATTGGAACGAAATCGCCAATAGAGAAGACCATTTTACAATTTGGGCCCAAGTTAGAAGCAGAGCCTAAGGTGTAAATTATCGATAGTCCATATCTCGGAAACTATAAGAGATAATGCAATTTGGCAACCGGCAATGTAATTAGCATGCCGAATATTACTTGGACTGTGAATTGGAACGAAATCGCCAATAGATAAGACCATTTTACAATTTGGGCCCAAGTTAGAAGCAGAGCCTAAGGTGTAAATTATCGATAGTCCATATCTCGGAAACTATAAGAGATAATGCAATTTGGCAACCGGCAATGTAATTAGCATGCCGAATATTACTTGGAATGTGAATTGGAACGAAATCGCCAATAGATAAGACCATTTTACAATTTGGGCCCAAGTTAGAAGCAGAGCCTAAGGTGTAAATTATCGATAGTCCATATCTCGGAAACTATAAGAGATAATGCAATTTGGCAACCGGCAATGTAATTAGCATGCCGAATATTACTCGGACTGTGAATTGGAACGAAATCGCCAATAGATAAGACGATTTTACAATTAGGGCCCAAGTTAGAAGCAGAGCCTAAGATGTAAATTTTCGATAGTCCATATCTCGGAAACTATAAGAGATAATGCAATTTGGCAACCGGCAATGTAATTAGCATGCCGAATATTACTTGGAATGTGAATTGGAACGAAATCGCCAATAGATAAGACCATTTTACAATTTGGGCCCAAGTTAGAAGCAGAGCCTAAGGTGTAAATTATCGATAGTCCATATCTCGGAAACTATAAGAGATAATGCAATTTGGCAACCGGCAATGTAATTAGCATGCCGAATATTACTTGGAATGTGAATTGGAACGAAATCGCCAATAGGTAAGACCATTTTACAATTTGGGCCCAAGTTAGAAGCAGAGCCTAAGGTGTAAATTATCGATAGTCCATATCTCGGAAACTATAAGAGATAATTCAATTTGGCAACCGGCAATGTAATTAGCATGCTGGATATTACTTGGAATGTGAATTGGAACGAAATCGCCAATAGATAAGACAATTTTACAATTTGGGCCCAAGTTAGAAGCAGAGCCTAAGGTGTAAATTACCGATAGTCCATATCTCGGAAACTATAAGAGATAATGCAATTTGGCAACCGGCAATGTAATTAGCATGCCGAATATTACTTGGAATGTGAATTGGAAAGAAATCGCCAATAGATAAGACGATTTTACAATTTGGGCCCAAGTTAGAAGCAGAGCCTAAGGTGTAAATTATCGATAGTCCATATCTCGGAAACTATAAGAGATAATGCAATTTGGCAACCGGCAATGTAATTAGCATGCCGAATATTACTTGGAATGTGAATTGGAACGAAGTCGCCAATAGAGAAGGCCATTTTACAATTTGGGCCCAAGTTAGAAGCAGAGCCTAAGGTGTAAATTATCGATAGTCCATATCTCGGAAACTCTAAGAGATAATGCAATTTGGCAACCGGCAATGTAATTAGCATGCCGAATATTACTTGGAATGTGAATTGGAACGAAATCGCCAATAGAGAAGACCATTTTACAATTTGGGCCCAAGTTAGAAGCAGAGCCTAAGGTGTAAATTATCGATAGTCCATATCTCGGAAACTATAAGAGATAATGCAATTTGGCAACCGGCAATGTAATTAGCATGCCGAATATTACTTGGAATGTGAATTGGAACGAAATCGCCAATAGATAAGACCATTTTACAATTTGGGCCCAAGTTAGAAGCAGAGCCTAAGGTGTAAATTATCGATAGTCCATATCTCGGAAACTATAAGAGATAATGCAATTTGGCAACCGGCAATGTAATTAGCATGCCGAATATTACTTGGAATGTGAATTGGAACGAAATCGCCAATAGAGAAGACCATTTTACAATTTGGGCCCAAGTTAGAAGCAGAGCCTAAGGTGTAAATTATCGAGAGTCCATATTTCGGAAACTATAAGAGATAATGCAATTTGGCAACCGGCAATGTAATTAGCATGCCGAATATTACTTGGACTGTGAATTGGAACGAAATCGCCAATAGATAAGACCATTTTACAATTTGGGCCCAAGTTAGAAGCAGAGCCTAAGGTGTAAATTATCGATAGTCCATATCTCGGAAACTATAAGAGATAATGCAATTTGGCAACCGGCAATGTAATTAGCATGCCGAATATTACTTGGAATGTGAATTGGAACGAAATCGCCAATAGATAAGACCATTTTACAATTTGGGCCCAAGTTAGAAGCAGAGCCTAAGGTGTAAATTATCGATAGTCCATATCTCGGAAACTATAAGAGATAATGCAATTTGGCAACCGGCAATGTAATTAGCATGCCGAATATTACTTGGACTGTGAATTGGAACGAAATCGCCAATAGATAAGACGATTTTACAATTAGGGCCCAAGTTAGAAGCAGAGCCTAAGATGTAAATTATCGATAGTCCATATCTCGGAAACTATAAGAGATAATGCAATTTGGCAACCGGCAATGTAATTAGCATGCCGAATCTTACTTGGAATGTGAATTGGAACGAAATCGCCAATAGATAAGACCATTTTACAATTTGGGCCCAAGTTAGAAGCAGAGCCTAAGGTGTAAATTATCGATAGTCCATATCTCGGAAACTATAAGAGATAATGCAATTTGGCAACCGGCAATGTAATTAGCATGCCGAATATTACTTGGAATGTGAATTGGAACGAAATCGCCAATAGGTAAGACCATTTTACAATTTGGGCCCAAGTTAGAAGCAGAGCCTAAGGTGTAAATTATCGATAGTCCATATCTCGGAAACTATAAGAGATAATTCAATTTGGCAACCGGCAATGTAATTAGCATGCCGGATATTACTTGGAATGTGAATTGGAACGAAATCGCCAATAGATAAGACAATTTTACAATTTGGGCCCAAGTTAGAAGCAGAGCCTAAGGTGTAAATTACCGATAGTCCATATCTCGGAAACTATAAGAGATAATGCAATTTGGCAACCGGCAATGTAATTAGCATGCCGAATATTACTTGGAATGTGAATTGGAACGAAATCGCCAATAGATAAGACGATTTTACAATTTGGGCCCAAGTTAGAAGCAGAGCCTAAGGTGTAAATTATCGATAGTCCATATCTCGGAAACTATAAGAGATAATGCAATTTGGCAACCGGCAATGTAATTAGCATGCCGAATATTACTTGGAATGTGAATTGGAACGAAGTCGCCAATAGAGAAGGCCATTTTACAATTTGGGCCCAAGTTAGAAGCAGAGCCTAAGGTGTAAATTATCGATAGTCCATATCTCGGAAACTCTAAGAGATAATGCAATTTGGCAACCGGCAATGTAATTAGCATGCCGAATATTACTTGGAATGTGAATTGGAACGAAATCGCCAATAGAGAAGACCATTTTACAATTTGGGCCCAAGTTAGAAGCAGAGCCTAAGGTGTAAATTATCGATAGTCCATATCTCGGAAACTATAAGAGATAATGCAATTTGGCAACCGGCAATGTAATTAGCATGCCGAATATTACTTGGAATGTGAATTGGAACGAAATCGCCAATAGATAAGACCATTTTACAATTTGGGCCCAAGTTAGAAGCAGAGCCTAAGGTGTAAATTATCGATAGTCCATATCTCGGAAACTATAAGAGATAATGCAATTTGGCAACCGGCAATGTAATTAGCATGCCGAATATTACTTGGAATGTGAATTGGAACGAAATCGCCAATAGAGAAGACCATTTTACAATTTGGGCCCAAGTTAGAAGCAGAGCCTAAGGTGTAAATTATCGAGAGTCCATATTTCGGAAACTATAAGAGATAATGCAATTTGGCAACCGGCAATGTAATTAGCATGCCGAATATTACTTGGAATGTGAATTGGAACGAAAACGCCAATAGATAAGACCATTTTACAATTTGGGCCCAAGTTAGAAGCAGAGCCTAAGGTGTAAATTATCAATAGTCCATATCTCGGAAACTATAATAGATAATGCAATTTGGCAACCGGCAATGTAATTAGCATGCCGAATATTACTTGGAATGTGAATTGGAACGAAATCGCCAATAGATAAGACCATTTTACAATTTGGGCCCAAGTTAGAAGCAGAGCCTAAGGTGTAAATTATTGATAGTCCATATCTCGGAAACTATAAGAGATAATGCAATTTGGCAACCGGCAATATAATTAGCATGTCGAATATTACTTGGAATGTGAATTGGAACGAAATCGCCAATAGATAAGACCATTTTACAATTTGGGCCCAAGTTAGAAGCAGAGCCTAAGGTGTAAATTATCGATAGTCCATATCTCGGAAACTATAAGAGATAATTCAATTTGGCAACCGGCAATGTAATTAGCATGCCGGATATTACTTGGAATGTGAATTGGAACGAAATCGCCAATAGATAAGACCATTTTACAATTTGGGCCCAAGTTAGAAGCAGAGCCTAAGGTGTAAATTATCGATAGTCCATATCTCGGAAACTATAAGAGATAATGCAATTTGGCAACCGGAAATGTAATTAGCATGCCGAATATTACTTGGAATGTGAATTGGAACGAAATCGCCAATAGATAAGACGATTTTCCAATTTGGGCCCAAGTTAGAAGCAGAGCCTAAGATGTAAATTATCGATAGTCCATATCTTGGAAACTATAAGAGATAATGCAATTTGGCAACCGGCAATGTAATTAGCATGCCGAATATTACTTGGAATGTGAATTGGAACGAAATCGCCAATAGATAAGACCATTTTACAATTTGGGCCCAAGTTAGAAGCAGAGCCTAAGGTGTAAATTATCGATAGTCCATATCTCGGAAACTATAAGAGATAATGCAATTTGGCAACCGGCAATGTAATTAGCATGCCGAATATTACTTGGAATGTGAATTGGAACGAAATCGCCAATAGGTAAGACCATTTTACAATTTGGGCCCAAGTTAGAAGCAGAGCCTAAGGTGTAAATTATCGATAGTCCATATCTCGGAAACTATAAGAGATAATTCAATTTGGCAACCGGCAATGTAATTAGCATGCCGGATATTACTTGGAATGTGAATTGGAACGAAATCGCCAATAGATAAGACCATTTTACAATTTGGGCCCAAGTTAGAAGCAGAGCCTAAGGTGTAAATTACCGATAGTCCATATCTCGGAAACTATAAGAGTTAATGCAATTTGGCAACCGGCAATGTAATTAGCATGCCGAATATTACTTGGAATGTGAATTGGAACGAAATCGCCAATAGATAAGACGATTTTACAATTTGGGCCCAAGTTAGAAGCAGAGCCTAAGGTGTAAAATATCGATAGTCCATATCTCGGAAACTATAAGAGATAATGCAATTTGGCAACCGGCAATGTAATTAGCATGCCGAATATTACTTGGAATGTGAATTGGAACGAAATCGCCAATAGAGAAGACCATTTTACAATTTGGGCCCAAGTTAGAAGCAAAGCTTAAGGTGTAAATTATCGATAGTCCATATCTCGGAAACTATAAGAGATAATGCAATTTGGCAACCGGCAATGTAATTAGCATGCCGAATATTACTTGGAATGTGAATTGGAACGAAATCGCCAATAGAGAAGACCATTTTACAATTTGGGCCCAAGTTAGAAGCAGAGCCTAAGGTGTAAATTATCGATAGTCCATATCTCGGAAACTATAAGAGATAATGCAATTTGGCAACCGGCAATGTAATTAGCATGCCGAATATTACTTGGAATGTGAATTGGAACGAAATCGCCAATAGATAAGACCATTTTACAATTTGGGCCCAAGTTAGAAGCAGAGCCTAAGGTGTAAATTATCGATAGTCCATATCTCGGAAACTATAAGAGATAATGCAATTTGGCAACCGGCAATGTAATTAGCATGCCGAATATTACTTGGAATGTGAATTGGAACGAAATCGCTAATAGAGAAGACCATTTTACAATTTGGGCCCAAGTTAGAAGCAGAGCCTAAGGTGTAAATTATCGATAGTCCATATCTCGGAAACTATAAGAGATAATGCAATTTGGCAACCGGCAATGTAATTAGCATGCCGAATATTACTTGGAATGTGAATTGGAACGAAAACGCCAATAGATAAGACCATTTTACAATTTGGGCCCAAGTTAGAAGCAGAGCCTAAGGTGTAAATTATCGATAGTCCATATCTCGGAAACTGTAATAGATAATGCAATTTGGCAACCGGCAATGTAATTAGCATGCCGAATATTACTTGGAATGTGAATTGGAACGAAATCGCCAATAGATAAGACCATTTTACAATTTGGGCCCAAGTTAGAAGCAGAGCCTAAGGTGTAAATTATCGATAGTCCATATCTCGGAAACTATAAGAGATAATGCAATTTGGCAACCGGCAATGTAATTAGCATGCCGAATATTACTTGGAATGTGAATTGGAACGAAATCGCCAATAGATAAGACCATTTTACAATTTGGGCCCAAGTTAGAAGCAGAGCCTAAGGTGTAAATTATTGATAGTCCATATCTCGGAAACTATAAGAGATAATGCAATTTCGCAACCGGCAATGTAATTAGCATGCCGAATATCACTTGGAATGTGAATTGGGACGAAATCGCCAATAGATAAGACCATTTTACAATTTGGGCCCAAGTTAGAAGCAGAGCCTGAGGTGTAAATTATCGATAGTCCATATCTCGGAAACTATAAGAGATAATGCAATTTGGCAACCGGCAATGTAATTAGCATGCCGAATATTACTTGGAATGTGAATTGGAACGAAATCGCCAATAGATAAGACCATTTTACAATTTGCTCCCAAGTTAGAAGCAGAGCCTAAGATGTAAATTATCGATAGTCCATATCTCGGAAACTATAAGAGATAATGCAATTTGGCAACCGGCAATGTAATTAGCATGCCGAATATTACTTGGAATGTGAATTGGAACGAAATCGCCAATAGATAAGACCATTTTACAATTTGGGCCCAAGTTAGAAGCAGAGCCTAAGGTGTAAATTATCGATAGTCCATATCTCGGAAACTATAAGAGATAATTCAATTTGGCAATCGGCAATGTAATTAGCATGCCGGATATTACTTGGAATGTGAATTGGAACGAAATCGCCAATAGATAAGACCATTTTACAATTTGGGCCCAAGTTAGAAGCAGAGCCTAAGGTGTAAATTATCGATAGTCCATATCTCGGAAACTATAAGAGATAATGCAATTTGGCAACCGGCAATGTAATTAGCATGCCGAATATTACTTGGAATGTGAATTGGAACGAAATCGCCAATAGATAAGACGATTTTACAATTTGGGCCCAAGTTAGAAGCAGAGCCTAAGATGTAAATTATCGATAGTCCATATCTCGGAAACTATAAGAGATAATGCAATTTGGCAACCGGAAATGTAATTAGCATGCCGAATAATACTTGGAATGTGAATTGGAACGAAATCGCCAATAGATAAGACCATTTTACAATTTGGGCCCAAGTTAGAAGCAGAGCCTAAGGTGTAAATTCCATATCTCGGAAACTATAAGAGATAATGCAATTTGGCAACCGGCAATGTAATTAGCATGCCGAATATTACTTGGAATGTGAATTGGAACGAAAACGCCAATAGATAAGACCATTTTACAATTTGGGCCCAAGTTAGAAGCAGAGCCTAAGGTGTAAATTATCGATAGTCCATATCTCGGAACTGTAATAGATATTGCAATTTGGCAACCGGCAATGTAATTAGCATGCCGAATATTACTTGGAATGTGAATTGGAACGAAATCGCCAATAGAGAAGACCATTTTACAATTTGGGCCCAAGTTAGAAGCAGAGCCTAAGGTGTAAATTATCGATAGTCCATATCTCGGAAACTATAAGAGATAATGCAATTTGGCAACCGGCAATGTAATTAGCATGCCGAATATTACTTGGAATGTGAATTGGAACGAAATCGCCAATAGATAAGACCATTTTACAATTTGGGCCCAAGTTAGAAGCAGAGCCTAAGGTGTAAATTATCGATAGTCCATATCTCGGAAACTATAAGAGATAATGCAATTTGGCAACCGGCAATGTAATTAGCATGCCGAATATTACTTGGAATGTGAATTGGAACGAAATCGCCAATAGATAAGACGATTTTACAATTTGGGCCCAAGTTAGAAGCAGAGCCTAAGGTGTAAATTATCGATAGTCCATATCTCGGAAACTATAAGAGATAATGCAATTTGGCAACCGGCAATGTAATTAGCATTCCGAATATTACTTGGAATGTGAATTGGAACGAAAACGCCAATAGATAAGACCATTTTACAATTTGGGCCCAAGTTAGAAGCAGAGCCTAAGGTGTAAATTATCGATAGTCCATATCTCGGAAACTATAAGAGATAATGCAATTTGGCAACCGGCAATGTAATTAGCATGCCGAATATTACTTGGAATGTGAATTGGAACGAAATCGCCAATAGATAAGACCATTTTACAATTTGGGCCCAAGTTAGAAGCAGAGCCTAAGGTGTAAATTATCGATAGTCCATATCTCGGAAACTATAAGAGATAATGCAATTTGGCAACCGGCAATGTAATTAGCATGCCGAATATTACTTGGAATGTGAATTGGAACGAAATCGCCAATAGATAAGACCATTTTACAATTTGGGCCCAAGTTAGAAGCAGAGCCCAAGGTGTAAATTATCGATAGTCCATATCTCGGAAACTATAAGAGATAATGCAATTTGGCAACCGGCAATGTAATTAGCATGCCGAATATTACTGGAATGTGAATTGGAACGAAATCGCCAATAGATAAGACCATTTTACAATTTGGGCCCAAGTTAGAAGCAGAGCCTAAGGTGTAAATTATTGATAGTCCATATCTCGGAAACTATAAGAGATAATGCAATTTCGCAACCGGCAATGTAATTAGCATGCCGAATATCACTTGGAATGTGAATTGGGACGAAATCGCCAATAGATAAGACCATTTTACAATTTGGGCCCAAGTTAGAAGCAGAGCCTAAGGTGTAAATTATCGAGAGTCCATATTTCGGAAACTATAAGAGATAATGCAATTTGGCAACCGGCAATGTAATTAGCATGCCGAATATTACTTGGAATGTGAATTGGAACGAAATCGCCAATAGATAAGACCATTTTACAATTTGGGCCCAAGTTAGAAGCAGAGCCTAAGGTGTAAATTATTGATAGTCCATATCTCGGAAACTATAAGAGATAATGCTTTTCGCAACCGGCAATGTAATTAGCATGCCGAATATTACTTGGAGTGTGAATTGGAACGAAATCGCCAATAGATAAGACCATTTTACAATTTGGGCCCAAGTTAGAAGCAGAGCCTAAGGTGTAAATTATCGATAGTCCATATCTCGGAAACTATAAGAGATAATGCAATTTGGCAACCGGCAATGTAATTAGCATGCCGAATATTACTTGGAATGTGAATTGGAACGAAATCGCCAATAGATAAGACCATTTTACAATTTGGGCCCAAGTTAGAAGCAGAGCCTAAGGTGTAAATTATCGAGAGTACATATCTCGGAAACTATAAGAGATAATGCAATTTGGCAACCGGCAATGTAATTAGCATGCCGAATATTACTTGGAATGTGAATTGGAACGAAATCGCCAATAGATAAGACCATTTTACAATTTGGGCCCAAGTTAGAAGCAGAGCCTAAGGTGTAAATTATCGATAGTCCATATCTCGGAAACTATAAGAGATAATGCAATTTGGCAACCGGCAATGTAATTAGCATGCCGAATATTACTTGGAATGTGAATTGGAACGAAATCGCCAATAGATAAGACCATTTTACAATTTGGGCCCAAGTTAGAAGCAGAGCCTAAGGTGTAAATTATTGATAGTCCATATCTCGGAAACTATAAGAGATAATGCAATTTCGCAACCGGCAATGTAATTAGCATGCCGAATATTACTTGGAGTGTGAATTGGAACGAAATCGCCAATAGATAAGACCATTTTACAATTTGGGCCCAAGTTAGAAGCAGAGCCTAAGGTGTAAATTATCGATAGTCCATATCTCGGAAACTATAAGAGATAATGCAATTTGGCAACCGGCAATGTAATTAGCATGCCGAATATTGCTTGGAATGTGAATTGGAACGAAATCGCCAATAGATAAGACCATTTTACAATTTGGGCCCAAGTTAGAAGCAGAGCCTAAGACGTAAATTATCGATAGTCCATATCTCGGAAACTATAAGAGATAATGCAATTTGGCAACCGGCAATGTAATTAGCATGCCGAATATTACTTGGAATGTGAATTGGAACGAAATCGCCAATAGATAAGACCATTTTACAATTTGGGCCCAAGTTAGAAGCAGAGCCTAAGGTGTAAATTATCGATAGTCCATATCTCGGAAACTATAAGAGATAATGCAATTTGGCAACCGGCAATGTAATTAGCATGCCGAATATTACTTGGAATGTGAATTGGAACGAAATCGCCAATAGATAAGACCATTTTACAATTTGGGCCCAAGTTAGAAGCAGAGCCTAAGGTGTAAATTATCGATAGTCCATATCTCGGAAACTATAAGAGATAATGCAATTTGGCAACCGGCAATGTAATTAGCATGCCGTATATTACTTGGAATGTGAATTGGAACGAAATCGCCAATAGATAAGACCATTTTACAATTTGGGCCCAAGTTAGAAGCAGAGCCTAAGGTGTAAATTATCGATAGTCCATATCTCGGAAACTATAAGAGATAATGCAATTTGGCAACCGGCAATGTAATTAGCATGCCGAATATTGCTTGGAATGTGAATTGGAACGAAATCGCCAATAGATAAGACCATTTTACAATTTGGGCCCAAGTTAGAAGCAGAGCCTAAGGCGTAAATTATCGATAGTCCATATCTCGGAAACTATAAGAGATAATGCAATTTGGCAACCGGCAATGTAATTAGCATGCCGAATATTACTTGGAATGTGAATTGGAACGAAATCGCCAATAGATAAGACCATTTTACAATTTGGGCCCAAGTTAGAAGCAGAGCCTAAGGTGTAAATTATCGATAGTTCATATCTCGGAAACTATAAGAGATAATGCAATTTGGCAACCGGCAATGTAATTAGCATGCCGAATATTACTTGGAATGTGAATTGGAACGAAATCGCCAATAGATAAGACCATTTTACAATTTGGGCCCAAGTTAGAAGCAGAGCCTAAGGTGTAAATTATCGATAGTCCATATCTCGGAAACTATAAGAGATAATGCAATTTGGCAACCGGCAATGTAATTAGCATGCCGAATATTACTTGGAATGTGAATTGGAACGAAATCGCCAATAGATAAGACCATTTTACAATTTGGGCCCAAGTTAGAAGCAGAGCCTAAGGTGTAAATTATTGATAGTCCATATCTCGGAAACTATAAGAGATAATGCAATTTCGCAACCGGCAATGTAATTAGCATGCCGAATATCACTTGGAATGTGAATTGGGACGAAATCGCCAATAGATAAGACCATTTTACAATTTGGGCCCAAGTTAGAAGCAGAGCCTAAGGTGTAAATTATCGAGAGTCCATATTTCGGAAACTATAAGAGATAATGCAATTTGGCAACCGGCAATGTAATTAGCATGCCGAATATTACTTGGAATGTGAATTGGAACGAAATCGCCAATAGATAAGACCATTTTACAATTTGGGCCCAAGTTAGAAGCAGAGCCTAAGGTGTAAATTATTGATAGTCCATATCTCGGAAACTATAAGAGATAATGCTTTTCGCAACCGGCAATGTAATTAGCATGCCGAATATTACTTGGAGTGTGAATTGGAACGAAATCGCCAATAGATAAGACCATTTTACAATTTGGGCCCAAGTTAGAAGCAGAGCCTAAGGTGTAAATTATCGATAGTCCATATCTCGGAAACTATAAGAGATAATGCAATTTGGCAACCGGCAATGTAATTAGCATGCCGAATATTACTTGGAATGTGAATTGGAACGAAATCGCCAATAGATAAGACCATTTTACAATTTGGGCCCAAGTTAGAAGCAGAGCCTAAGGTGTAAATTATCGAGAGTACATATCTCGGAAACTATAAGAGATAATGCAATTTGGCAACCGGCAATGTAATTAGCATGCCGAATATTACTTGGAATGTGAATTGGAACGAAATCGCCAATAGATAAGACCATTTTACAATTTGGGCCCAAGTTAGAAGCAGAGCCTAAGGTGTAAATTATCGATAGTCCATATCTCGGAAACTATAAGAGATAATGCAATTTGGCAACCGGCAATGTAATTAGCATGCCGAATATTACTTGGAATGTGAATTGGAACGAAATCGCCAATAGATAAGACCATTTTACAATTTGGGCCCAAGTTAGAAGCAGAGCCTAAGGTGTAAATTATTGATAGTCCATATCTCGGAAACTATAAGAGATAATGCAATTTCGCAACCGGCAATGTAATTAGCATGCCGAATATTACTTGGAGTGTGAATTGGAACGAAATCGCCAATAGATAAGACCATTTTACAATTTGGGCCCAAGTTAGAAGCAGAGCCTAAGGTGTAAATTATCGATAGTCCATATCTCGGAAACTATAAGAGATAATGCAATTTGGCAACCGGCAATGTAATTAGCATGCCGAATATTGCTTGGAATGTGAATTGGAACGAAATCGCCAATAGATAAGACCATTTTACAATTTGGGCCCAAGTTAGAAGCAGAGCCTAAGGCGTAAATTATCGATAGTCCATATCTCGGAAACTATAAGAGATAATGCAATTTGGCAACCGGCAATGTAATTAGCATGCCGAATATTACTTGGAATGTGAATTGGAACGAAATCGCCAATAGATAAGACCATTTTACAATTTGGGCCCAAGTTAGAAGCAGAGCCTAAGGTGTAAATTATCGATAGTCCATATCTCGGAAACTATAAGAGATAATGCAATTTGGCAACCGGCAATGTAATTAGCATGCCGAATATTACTTGGAATGTGAATTGGAACGAAATCGCCAATAGATAAGACCATTTTACAATTTGGGCCCAAGTTAGAAGCAGAGCCTAAGGTGTAAATTATCGATAGTCCATATCTCGGAAACTATAAGAGATAATGCAATTTGGCAACCGGCAATGTAATTAGCATGCCGAATATTGCTTGGAATGTGAATTGGAACGAAATCGCCAATAGATAAGACCATTTTACAATTTGGGCCCAAGTTAGAAGCAGAGCCTAAGGCGTAAATTATCGATAGTCCATATCTCGGAAACTATAAGAGATAATGCAATTTGGCAACCGGCAATGTAATTAGCATGCCGAATATTACTTGGAATGTGAATTGGAACGAAATCGCCAATAGATAAGACCATTTTACAATTTGGGCCCAAGTTAGAAGCAGAGCCTAAGGTGTAAATTATCGATAGTTCATATCTCGGAAACTATAAGAGATAATGCAATTTGGCAACCGGCAATGTAATTAGCATGCCGAATATTACTTGGAATGTGAATTGGAACGAAATCGCCAATAGATAAGACCATTTTACAATTTGGGCCCAAGTTAGAAGCAGAGCCTAAGGTGTAAATTATCGATAGTCCATATCTCGGAAACTATAAGAGATAATGCAATTTGGCAACCGGCAATGTAATTAGCATGCCGTATATTACTTGGAATGTGAATTGGAACGAAATCGCCAATAGATAAGACCATTTTACAATTTGGGCCCAAGTTAGAAGCAGAGCCTAAGGTGTAAATTATCGATAGTCCATATCTCGGAAACTATAAGAGATAATGCAATTTGGCAACCGGCAATGTAATTAGCATGTCGAATATTGCTTGGAATGTGAATTGGAACGAAATCGCCAATAGATAAGACCATTTTACAATTTGGGCCCAAGTTAGAAGCAGAGCCTAAGGCGTAAATTATCGATAGTCCATATCTCGGAAACTATAAGAGATAATGCAATTTGGCAACCGGCAATGTAATTAGCATGCCGAATATTACTTGGAATGTGAATTGGAACGAAATCGCCAATAGATAAGACCATTTTACAATTTGGGCCCAAGTTAGAAGCAGAGCCTAAGGTGTAAATTATCGATAGTCCATATCTCGGAAACTATAAGAGATAATGCAATTTGGCAACCGGCAATGTAATTAGCATGCCGAATATTACTTGGAATGTGAATTGGAACGAAATCGCCAATAGATAAGACCATTTTACAATTTGGGCCCAAGTTAGAAGCAGAGCCTAAGGTGTAAATTATCGATAGTCCATATCTCGGAAACTATAAGAGATAATGCAATTTGGCAACCGGCAATGTAATTAGCATGCCGTATATTACTTGGAATGTGAATTGGAACGAAATCGCCAATAGATAAGACCATTTCACAATTTGGGCCCAAGTTAGAAGCAGAGCCTAAGGTGTAAATTATCGATAGTCCATATCTCGGAAACTATAAGAGATAATGCAATTTGGCAACCGGCAATGTAATTAGCATGCCGAATATTGCTTGGAATGTGAATTGGAACGAAATCGCCAATAGATAAGACCATTTTACAATTTGGGCCCAAGTTAGAAGCAGAGCCTAAGGCGTAAATTATCGATAGTCCATATCTCGGAAACTATAAGAGATAATGCAATTTGGCAACCGGCAATGTAATTAGCATGCCGAATATTACTTGGAATGTGAATTGGAACGAAATCGCCAATAGATAAGACCATTTTACAATTTGGGCCCAAGTTAGAAGCAGAGCCTAAGGTGTAAATTATCGATAGTCCATATCTCGGAAACTATAAGAGATAATGCAATTTGGCAACCGGCAATGTAATTAGCATGCCGAATATTACTTGGAATGTGAATTGGAACGAAATCGCCAATAGATAAGACCATTTTACAATTTGGGCCCAAGTTAGAAGCAGAGCCTAAGGTGTAAATTATCGATAGTCCATATCTCGGAAACTATAAGAGATAATGCAATTTGGCAACCGGCAATGTAATTAGCATGCCGAATATTACTTGGAATGTTAATTGGAACGAAATCGCCAATAGATAAGACCATTTTACAATTTAGGCCCAAGTTAGAAGCAGAGCCTAAGATGTAAATTATCGATAGTCCATATCTCGGAAACTATAAGAGATAATGCAATTTGGCAACCGGCAATGTAATTAGCATGCCGAATATTACTTGGAATGTGAATTGGAACGAAATCGCCAATAGATAAGACCATTTTACAATTTGGGCCCAAGTTAGAAGCAGAGCCTAAGGTGTAAATTATCGATAGTCCATATCTCGGAAACTATAAGAGATAATTCAATTTGGCAACCGGCAATGTAATTAGCATGCCGGATATTACTTGGAATGTGAATTGGAACGAAATCGCCAATAGATAAGACCATTTTACAATTTGGGCCCAAGTTAGAAGCAGAGCCTAAGGTGTAAATTATCGATAGTCCATATCTCGGAAACTATAAGAGATAATGCAATTTGGCAACCGGCAATGTAATTAGCATGCCGAATATTACTTGGAATGTGAATTGGAACGAAATCGCCAATAGATAAGACGATTTTACAATTTGGGCCCAAGTTAGAAGCAGAGCCTAAGATGTAAATTATCGATAGTCCATATCTCGGAAACTATAAGAGATAATGCAATTTGGCAACCGGCAATGTAATTAGCATGCCGAATATTACTTGGAATGTGAATTGGAACGAAATCGCCAATAGATAAGACCATTTTACAATTTGGGCCCAAGTTAGAAGCAGAGCCTAAGGTGTAAATTATCGATAGTCCATATCTCGGAAACTATAAGAGATAATGCAATTTGGCAACCGGCAATGTAATTAGCATGCCGAATATTACTTGGAATGTGAATTGGAACGAAATCGCCAATAGATAAGACCATTTTACAATTTGGGCCCAAGTTAGAAGCAGAGCCTAAGGTGTAAATTATCGATAGTCCATATCTCGGAAACTATAAGAGATAATGCAATTTGGCAACCGGCAATGTAATTAGCATGCCGTATATTACTTGGAATGTGAATTGGAACGAAATCGCCAATAGATAAGACCATTTTACAATTTGGGCCCAAGTTAGAAGCAGAGCCTAAGGTGTAAATTATCGATAGTCCATATCTCGGAAACTATAAGAGATAATGCAATTTGGCAACCGGCAATGTAATTAGCATGCCGAATATTGCTTGGAATGTGAATTGGAACGAAATCGCCAATAGATAAGACCATTTTACAATTTGGGCCCAAGTTAGAAGCAGAGCCTAAGACGTAAATTATCGATAGTCCATATCTCGGAAACTATAAGAGATAATGCAATTTGGCAACCGGCAATGTAATTAGCATGCCAAATATTACTTGGAATGTGAATTGGAACGAAATCGCCAATAGATAAGACCATTTTACAATTTGGGCCCAAGTTAGAAGCAGAGCCTAAGGTGTAAATTATCGATAGTCCATATCTCGGAAACTATAAGAGATAATGCAATTTGGCAACCGGCAATGTAATTAGCATGCCGAATATTACTTGGAATGTGAATTGGAACGAAATCGCCAATAGATAAGACCATTTTACAATTTGGGCCCAAGTTAGAAGCAGAGCCTAAGGTGTAAATTATCGATAGTCCATATCTCGGAAACTATAAGAGATAATGCAATTTGGCAACCGGCAATGTAATTAGCATGCCGTATATTACTTGGAATGTGAATTGGAACGAAATCGCCAATAGATAAGACCATTTTACAATTTGGGCCCAAGTTAGAAGCAGAGCCTAAGGTGTAAATTATTGATAGTCCATATCTCGGAAACTATAAGAGATAATGCAATTTCGCAGCCGGCAATGTAATTAGCATGCCGAATATCACTTGGAATGTGAATTGGGACGAAATCGCCAATAGATAAGACCATTTTACAATTTGGGCCCAAGTTAGAAGCAGAGCCTAAGGTGTAAATAATCGATAGTCCATATCTCGGAAACTATAAGAGATAATGCAATTTGGCAACCGGCAATGTAATTAGCATGCCGAATATTACTTGGAATGTTAATTGGAACGAAATCGCCAATAGATAAGACCATTTTACAATTTAGGCCCAAGTTAGAAGCAGAGCCTAAGATGTAAATTATCGATAGTCCATATCTCGGAAACTATAAGAGATAATGCAATTTGGCAACCGGCAATGTAATTAGCATGCCGAATATTACTTGGAATGTGAATTGGAACGAAATCGCCAATAGATAAGACCATTTTACAATTTGGGCCCAAGTTAGAAGCAGAGCCTAAGGTGTAAATTATCGATAGTCCATATCTCGGAAACTATAAGAGATAATTCAATTTGGCAACCGGCAATGTAATTAGCATGCCGGATATTACTTGGAATGTGAATTGGAACGAAATCGCCAATAGATAAGACCATTTTACAATTTGGGCCCAAGTTAGAAGCAGAGCCTAAGGTGTAAATTATCGATAGTCCATATCTCGGAAACTATAAGAGATAATGCAATTTGGCAACCGGCAATGTAGTTAGCATGCCGAATATTACTTGGAATGTGAATTGGAACGAAATCGCCAATAGATAAGACCATTTTACAATTTGGGCCCAAGTTAGAAGCAGAGCCTAAGGTGTAAATTATCGATAGTCCATATCTCGGAAACTATAAGAGATAATGCAATTTGGCAACCGGCAATGTAATTAGCATGCCGAATATTACTTGGAATGTGAATTGGAACGAAATCGCCAATAGATAAGACCATTTTACAATTTGGGCCCAAGTTAGAAGCAGAGCCTAAGGTGTAAATTATCGATAGTCCATATCTCGGAAACTATAAGAGATAATGCAATTTGGCAACCGGCAATGTAATTAGCATGCCGAATATTAATTGGAATGTGAATTGGAACGAAATCGCCAATAGATAAGACCATTTTACAATTTGGGCCCAAGTTAGAAGTAGAGCCTAAGGTGTAAATTATCGATAGTCCATATCTCGGAAACTATAAGAGATAATGCAATTTGGCAACCGGCAATATAATTAGCATGCCGAATATTACTTGGAATGTGAATTGGAACGAAATCGCCAATAGATAAGGCCATTTTACAATTTGGGCCCAAGTTAGAAGCAGAGCCTAAGGTGTAAATTATCGATAGTCCATATCTCGGAAACTATAAGAGATAATGCAATTTGGCAACCGGCAATGTAATTAGCATGCCGAATATTAATTGGAATGTGAATTGGAACGAAATCGCCAATAGATAAGACCATTTTACAATTTGGGCCCAAGTTAGAAGTAGAGCCTAAGGTGTAAATTATCGATAGTCCATATCTCGGAAACTATAAGAGATAATGCAATTTGGCAACCGGCAATATAATTAGCATGCCGAATATTACTTGGAATGTGAATTGGAACGAAATCGCCAATAGGTAAGACCATTTTACAATTTGGGCCCAAGTTAGAAGCAGAGCCTAAGGTGTAAATTATCGATAGTCCATATCTCGGAAACTATAGGAGATAATGCAATTTGGCAACCGGCAATGTAATTAGCATGCCGAATATTACTTGGAATGTGAATTGGAACGAAATCGCCAATAGATAAGACCATTTTACAATTTGGGCCCAAGTTAGAAGCAGAGCCTAAGGTGTAAATTATCGATAGTCCATATCTCGGAAACTATAAGAGGTAATGCAATTTGGCAACCGGCAATGTAATTAGCATGCCGAATATTACTTGGAATGTGAATTGGAACGAAATCGCCAATAGAGAAGACCATTTTACAATTTGGGCCCAAGTTAGAAGCAGAGCCTAAGGTGTAAATTATCGATAGTCCATATCTCGGAAACTATAAGAGATAATGCAATTTGGCAACCGGCAATGTAATTAGCATGCCGAATATTACTCGGAATGTGAATTGGAACGAAATCGCCAATAGATAAGACCATTTTACAATTTGGGCCCAAGTTAGAAGCAGAGCCTAAGGTGTAAATTATCGATAGTCCATATCTCGGAAACTATAAGAGATAATGCAATTTGGCAACCGGCAATGTAATTAGCATGCCGAATATTACTTGGAATGTGAATTGGAACGAAATCGCCAATAGATAAGACCATTTTACAATTTGGGCCCAAGTTAGAAGCAGAGCCTAAGGTGTAAATTATCGATAGTCCATATCTCGGAAACTATAAGAGATAATGCAATTTGGCAACCGGCAATGTAATTAGCATGCCGAATATTACTTGGACTGTGAATTGGAACGAAATCGCCAATAGATAAGACGATTTTACAATTAGGGCCCAAGTTAGAAGCAGAGCCTAAGATGTAAATTATCGATAGTCCATATCTCGGAAACTATAAGAGATAATGCAATTTGGCAACCGGCAATGTAATTAGCATGCCGAATATTACTTGGAATGTGAATTGGAACGAAATCGCCAATAGATAAGACCATTTTACAATTTGGGCCCAAGTTAGAAGCAGAGCCTAAGGTGTAAATTATCGATAGTCCATATCTCGGAAACTATAAGAGATAATGCAATTTGGCAACCGGCAATGTAATTAGCATGCCGAATATTACTTGGAATGTGAATTGGAACGAAATCGCCAATAGGTAAGACCATTTTACAATTTGGGCCCAAGTTAGAAGCAGAGCCTAAGGTGTAAATTTTCGATAGTCCATATCTCGGAAACTATAAGAGATAATTCAATTTGGCAACCGGCAATGTAATTAGCATGCCGGATATTACTTGGAATGTGAATTGGAACGAAATCGCCAATAGATAAGACAATTTTACAATTTGGGCCCAAGTTAGAAGCAGAGCCTAAGGTGTAAATTACCGATAGTCCATATCTCGGAAACTATAAGAGATAATGCAATTTGGCAACCGGTAATGTAATTAGCATGCCGAATATTACTTGGAATGTGAATTGGAACGAAATCGCCAATAGAGAAGACCATTTTACAATTTGGGCCCAAGTTAGAAGCAGGGCCTAAGGTGTAAATTATCGATAGTCCATATCTCGGAAACTATAAGAGGTAATGCAATTTGGCAACCGGCAATGTAATTAGCATGCCGAATATTACTTGGAATGTGAATTGGAACGAAATCGCCAATAGATAAGACCATTTTACAATTTGGGCCCAAGTTAGAAGCAGAGCCTAAGGTGTAAATTATCGATAGTCCATATCTCGGAAACTATAAGAGGTAATGCAATTTGGCAACCGGCAATGTAATTAGCATGCCGAATATTACTTGGAATGTGAATTGGAACGAAATCGCCAATAGAGAAGACCATTTTACAATTTGGGCCCAAGTTAGAAGCAGAGCCTAAGGTGTAAATTATCGATAGTCCATATCTCGGAAACTATAAGAGATAATGCAATTTGGCAACCGGCAATGTAATTAGCATGCCGAATATTACTTGGACTGTGAATTGGAACGAAATCGCCAATAGATAAGATCATTTTACAATTTGGGCCCAAGTTAGAAGCAGAGCCTAAGGTGTAAATTATCGATAGTCCATATCTCGGAAACTATAAGAGATAATGCAATTTGGCAACCGGCAATGTAATTAGCATGCCGAATATTACTTGGAATGTGAATTGGAACGAAATCGCCAATAGATAAGACCATTTTACAATTTGGGCCCAAGTTAGAAGCAGAGCCTAAGGTGTAAATTATCGATAGTCCATATCTCGGAAACTATAAGAGATAATGCAATTTGGCAACCGGCAATGTAATTAGCATGCCGAATATTACTTGGACTGTGAATTGGAACGAAATCGCCAATAGATAAGACGATTTTACAATTAGGGCCCAAGTTAGAAGCAGAGCCTAAGATGTAAATTATCGATAGTCCATATCTCGGAAACTATAAGAGATAATGCAATTTGGCAACCGGCAATGTAATTAGCATGCCGAATATTACTTGGAATGTGAATTGGAACGAAATCGCCAATAGATAAGACCATTTTACAATTTGGGCCCAAGTTAGAAGCAGAGCCTAAGGTGTAAATTATCGATAGTCCATATCTCGGAAACTATAAGAGATAATGCAATTTGGCAACCGGCAATGTAATTAGCATGCCGAATATTACTTGGAATGTGAGTTGGAACGAAATCGCCAATAGGTAAGACCATTTTACAATTTGGGCCCAAGTTAGAAGCAGAGCCTAAGGTGTAAATTATCGATAGTCCATATCTCGGAAACTATAAGAGATAATTCAATTTGGCAACCGGCAATGTAATTAGCATGCCGGATATTACTTGGAATGTGAATTGGAACGAAATCGCCAATAGATAAGACAATTTTACAATTTGGGCCCAAGTTAGAAGCAGAGCCTAAGGTGTAAATTACCGATAGTCCATATCTCGGAAACTATAAGAGATAATGCAATTTGGCAACCGGCAATGTAATTAGCATGCCGAATATTACTTGGAATGTGAATTGGAACGAAATCGCCAATAGATAAGACGATTTTACAATTTGGGCCCAAGTTAGAAGCAGAGCCTAAGGTGTAAATTATCGATAGTCCATATCTCGGAAACTATAAGAGATAATGCAATTTGGCAACCGGCAATGTAATTAGCATGCCGAATATTACTTGGAATGTGAATTGGAACGAAGTCGCCAATAGAGAAGGCCATTTTACAATTTGGGCCCAAGTTAGAAGCAGAGCCTAAGGTGTAAATTATCGATAGTCCATATCTCGGAAACTCTAAGAGATAATGCAATTTGGCAACCGGCAATGTAATTAGCATGCCGAATATTACTTGGAATGTGAATTGGAACGAAATCGCCAATAGAGAAGACCATTTTACAATTTGGGCCCAAGTTAGAAGCAGAGCCTAAGGTGTAAATTATCGATAGTCCATATCTCGGAAACTATAAGAGATAATGCAATTTGGCAACCGGCAATGTAATTAGCATGCCGAATAATACTTGGAATGTGAATTGGAACGAAATCGCCAATAGATAAGACCATTTTACAATTTGGGCCCAAGTTAGAAGCAGAGCCTAAGGTGTAAATTATCGATAGTCCATATCTCGGAAACTATAAGAGATAATGCAATTTGGCAACCGGCAATGTAATTAGCATGCCGAATATTACTTGGAATGTGAATTGGAACGAAATCGCCAATAGAGAAGACCATTTTACAATTTGGGCCCAAGTTAGAAGCAGAGCCTAAGGTGTAAATTATCGAGAGTCCATATTTCGGAAACTATAAGAGATAATGCAATTTGGCAACCGGCAATGTAATTAGCATGCCGAATATTACTTGGACTGTGAATTGGAACGAAATCGCCAATAGATAAGACCATTTTACAATTTGGGCCCAAGTTAGAAGCAGAGCCTAAGGTGTAAATTATCGATAGTCCATATCTCGGAAACTATAAGAGATAATGCAATTTGGCAACCGGCAATGTAATTAGCATGCCGAATATTACTTGGAATGTGAATTGGAACGAAATCGCCAATAGATAAGACCATTTTACAATTTGGGCCCAAGTTAGAAGCAGAGCCTAAGGTGTAAATTATCGATAGTCCATATCTCGGAAACTATAAGAGATAATGCAATTTGGCAACCGGCAATGTAATTAGCATGCCGAATATTACTTGGACTGTGAATTGGAACGAAATCGCCAATAGATAAGACGATTTTACAATTAGGGCCCAAGTTAGAAGCAGAGCCTAAGATGTAAATTATCGATAGTCCATATCTCGGAAACTATAAGAGATAATGCAATTTGGCAACCGGCAATGTAATTAGCATGCCGAATATTACTTGGAATGTGAATTGGAACGAAATCGCCAATAGATAAGACCATTTTACAATTTGGGCCCAAGTTAGAAGCAGAGCCTAAGGTGTAAATTATCGATAGTCCATATCTCGGAAACTATAAGAGATAATGCAATTTGGCAACCGGCAATGTAATTAGCATGCCGAATATTACTTGGAATGTGAATTGGAACGAAATCGCCAATAGGTAAGACCATTTTACAATTTGGGCCCAAGTTAGAAGCAGAGCCTAAGGTGTAAATTATCGATAGTCCATATCTCGGAAACTATAAGAGATAATTCAATTTGGCAACCGGCAATGTAATTAGCATGCCGGATATTACTTGGAATGTGAATTGGAACGAAATCGCCAATAGATAAGACAATTTTACAATTTGGGCCCAAGTTAGAAGCAGAGCCTAAGGTGTAAATTACCGATAGTCCATATCTCGGAAACTATAAGTGATAATGCAATTTGGCAACCGGCAATGTAATTAGCATGCCGAATATTACTTGGAATGTGAATTGGAACGAAATCGCCAATAGATAAGACGATTTTACAATTTGGGCCCAAGTTAGAAGCAGAGCCTAAGGTGTAAATTATCGATAGTCCATATCTCGGAAACTATAAGAGATAATGCAATTTGGCAACCGGCAATGTAATTAGCATGCCGAATATTACTTGGAATGTGAATTGGAACGAAGTCGCCAATAGAGAAGGCCATTTTACAATTTGGGCCCAAGTTAGAAGCAGAGCCTAAGGTGTAAATTATCGATAGTCCATATCTCGGAAACTCTAAGAGATAATGCAATTTGGCAACCGGCAATGTAATTAGCATGCCGAATATTACTTGGAATGTGAATTGGAACGAAATCGCCAATAGAGAAGACCATTTTACAATTTGGGCCCAAGTTAGAAGCAGAGCCTAAGGTGTAAATTATCGATAGTCCATATCTCGGAAACTATAAGAGATAATGCAATTTGGCAACCGGCAATGTAATTAGCATGCCGAATATTACTTGGAATGTGAATTGGAACGAAATCGCCAATAGATAAGACCATTTTACAATTTGGGCCCAAGTTAGAAGCAGAGCCTAAGGTGTAAATTATCGATAGTCCATATCTCGGAAACTATAAGAGATAATGCAATTTGGCAACCGGCAATGTAATTAGCATGCCGAATATTACTTGGAATGTGAATTGGAACGAAATCGCCAATAGAGAAGACCATTTTACAATTTGGGCCCAAGTTAGAAGCAGAGCCTAAGGTGTAAATTATCGAGAGTCCATATTTCGGAAACTATAAGAGATAATGCAATTTGGCAACCGGCAATGTAATTAGCATGCCGAATATTACTTGGAATGTGAATTGGAACGAAAACGCCAATAGATAAGACCATTTTACAATTTGGGCCCAAGTTAGAAGCAGAGTCTAAGGTGTAAATTATCAATAGTCCATATCTCGGAAACTATAATAGATAATGCAATTTGGCAACCGGCAATGTAATTAGCATGCCGAATATTACTTGGAATGTGAATTGGAACGAAATCGCCAATAGATAAGACCATTTTACAATTTGGGCCCAAGTTAGAAGCAGAGCCTAAGGTGTAAATTATTGATAGTCCATATCTCGGAAACTATAAGAGATAATGCAATTTGGCAACCGGCAATATAATTAGCATGTCGAATATTACTTGGAATGTGAATTGGAACGAAATCGCCAATAGATAAGACCATTTTACAATTTGGGCCCAAGTTAGAAGCAGAGCCTAAGGTGTAAATTATCGATAGTCCATATCTCGGAAACTATAAGAGATAATTCAATTTGGCAACCGGCAATGTAATTAGCATGCCGGATATTACTTGGAATGTGAATTGGAACGAAATCGCCAATAGATAAGACCATTTTACAATTTGGGCCCAAGTTAGAAGCAGAGCCTAAGGTGTAAATTATCGATAGTCCATATCTCGGAAACTATAAGAGATAATGCAATTTGGCAACCGGAAATGTAATTAGCATGCCGAATATTACTTGGAATGTGAATTGGAACGAAATCGCCAATAGATAAGACGATTTTACAATTTGGGCCCAAGTTAGAAGCAGAGCCTAAGATGTAAATTATCGATAGTCCATATCTCGGAAACTATAAGAGATAATGCAATTTGGCAACCGGCAATGTAATTAGCATGCCGAATATTACTTGGAATGTGAATTGGAACGAAATCGCCAATAGATAAGACCATTTTACAATTTGGGCCCAAGTTAGAAGCAGAGCCTAAGGTGTAAATTATCGATAGTCCATATCTCGGAAACTATAAGAGATAATGCAATTTGGCAACCGGCAATGTAATTAGCATGCCGAATATTACTTGGAATGTGAATTGGAACGAAATCGCCAATAGGTAAGACCATTTTACAATTTGGGCCCAAGTTAGAAGCAGAGCCTAAGGTGTAAATTACCGATAGTCCATATCTCGGAAACTATAAGAGATAATTCAATTTGGCAACCGGCAATGTAATTAGCATGCCGGATATTACTTGGAATGTGAATTGGAACGAAATCGCCAATAGATAAGACCATTTTACAATTTGGGCCCAAGTTAGAAGCAGAGCCTAAGGTGTAAATTACCGATAGTCCATATCTCGGAAACTATAAGAGTTAATGCAATTTGGCAACCGGCAATGTAATTAGCATGCCGAATATTACTTGGAATGTGAATTGGAACGAAATCGCCAATAGATAAGACGATTTTACAATTTGGGCCCAAGTTAGAAGCAGAGCCTAAGGTGTAAATTATCGATAGTCCATATCTCGGAAACTATAAGAGATAATGCAATTTGGCAACCGGCAATGTAATTAGCATGCCGAATATTACTTGGAATGTGAATTGGAACGAAATCGCCAATAGAGAAGACCATTTTACAACTTGGGCCCAAGTTAGAAGCAAAGCTTAAGGTGTAAATTATCGATAGTCCATATCTCGGAAACTATAAGAGATAATGCAATTTGGCAACCGGCAATGTAATTAGCATGCCGAATATTACTTGGAATGTGAATTGGAACGAAATCGCCAATAGAGAAGACCATTTTACAATTTGGGCCCAAGTTAGAAGCAGAGCCTAAGGTGTAAATTATCGATAGTCCATATCTCGGAAACTATAAGAGATAATGCAATTTGGCAACCGGCAATGTAATTAGCATGCCGAATATTACTTGGAATGTGAATTGGAACGAAATCGCCAATAGATAAGACCATTTTACAATTTGGGCCCAAGTTAGAAGCAGAGCCTAAGGTGTAAATTATCGATAGTCCATATCTCGGAAACTATAAGAGATAATGCAATTTGGCAACCGGCAATGTAATTAGCATGCCGAATATTACTTGGAATGTGAATTGGAACGAAATCGCTAATAGAGAAGACCATTTTACAATTTGGGCCCAAGTTAGAAGCAGAGAATAAGGTGTAAATTATCGATAGTCCATATCTCGGAAACTATAAGAGATAATGCAATTTGGCAACCGGCAATGTAATTAGCATGCCGAATATTACTTGGAATGTGAATTGGAACGAAAACGCCAATAGATAAGACCATTTTACAATTTGGGCCCAAGTTAGAAGCAGAGCCTAAGGTGTAAATTATCGATAGTCCATATCTCGGAAACTGTAATAGATAATGCAATTTGGCAACCGGCAATGTAATTAGCATGCCGAATATTACTTGGAATGTGAATTGGAACGAAATCGCCAATAGATAAGACCATTTTACAATTTGGGCCCAAGTTAGAAGCAGAGCCTAAGGTGTAAATTATCGATAGTCCATATCTCGGAAACTATAAGAGATAATGCAATTTGGCAACCGGCAATGTAATTAGCATGCCGAATATTACTTGGAATGTGAATTGGAACGAAATCGCCAATAGATAAGACCATTTTACAATTTGGGCCCAAGTTAGAAGCAGAGCCTAAGGTGTAAATTATTGATAGTCCATATCTCGGAAACTATAAGAGATAATGCAATTTCGCAACCGGCAATGTAATTAGCATGCCGAATATCACTTGGAATGTGAATTGGGACGAAATCGCCAATAGATAAGACCATTTTACAATTTGGGCCCAAGTTAGAAGCAGAGCCTGAGGTGTAAATTATCGATAGTCCATATCTCGGAAACTATAAGAGATAATGCAATTTGGCAACCGGCAATGTAATTAGCATGCCGAATATTACTTGGAATGTGAATTGGAACGAAATCGCCAATAGATAAGACCATTTTACAATTTGCTCCCAAGTTAGAAGCAGAGCCTAAGATGTAAATTATCGATAGTCCATATCTCGGAAACTATAAGAGATAATGCAATTTGGCAACCGGCAATGTAATTAGCATGCCGAATATTACTTGGAATGTGAATTGGAACGAAATCGCCAATAGATAAGACCATTTTACAATTTGGGCCCAAGTTAGAAGCAGAGCCTAAGGTGTAAATTATCGATAGTCCATATCTCGGAAACTATAAGAGATAATTCAATTTGGCAATCGGCAATGTAATTAGCATGCCGGATATTACTTGGAATGTGAATTGGAACGAAATCGCCAATAGATAAGACCATTTTACAATTTGGGCCCAAGTTAGAAGCAGAGCCTAAGGTGTAAATTATCGATAGTCCATATATCGGAAACTATAAGAGATAATGCAATTTGGCAACCGGCAATGTAATTAGCATGCCGAATATTACTTGGAATGTGAATTGGAACGAAATCGCCAATAGATAAGACGATTTTACAATTTGGGCCCAAGTTAGAAGCAGAGCCTAAGATGTAAATTATCGATAGTCCATATCTCGGAAACTATAAGAGATAATGCAATTTGGCAACCGGAAATGTAATTAGCATGCCGAATATTACTTGGAATGTGAATTGGAACGAAATCGCCAATAGATAAGACCATTTTACAATTTGGGCCCAAGTTAGAAGCAGAGCCTAAGGTGTAAATTCCATATCTCGGAAACTATAAGAGATAATGCAATTTGGCAACCGGCAATGTAATTAGCATGCCGAATATTACTTGGAATGTGAATTGGAACGAAAACGCCAATAGATAAGACCATTTTACAATTTGGGCCCAAGTTAGAAGCAGAGCCTAAGGTGTAAATTATCGATAGTCCATATCTCGGAAACTGTAATAGATATTGCAATTTGGCAACCGGCAATGTAATTAGCATGCCGAATATTACTTGGAATGTGAATTGGAACGAAATCGCCAATAGAGAAGACCATTTTACAATTTGGGCCCAAGTTAGAAGCAGAGCCTAAGGTGTAAATTATCGATAGTCCATATCTCGGAAACTGTAAGAGATAATGCAATTTGGCAACCGGCAATGTAATTAGCATGCCGAATATTACTTGGAATGTGAATTGGAACGAAATCGCCAATAGATAAGACCATTTTACAATTTGGGCCCAAGTTAGAAGCAGAGCCTAAGGTGTAAATTATCGATAGTCCATATCTCGGAAACTATAAGAGATAATGCAATTTGGCAACCGGCAATGTAATTAGCATGCCGAATATTACTTGGAATGTGAATTGGAACGAAATCGCCAATAGATAAGACGATTTTACAATTTGGGCCCAAGTTAGAAGCAGAGCCTAAGGTGTAAATTATCGATAGTCCATATCTCGGAAACTATAAGAGATAATGCAATTTGGCAACCGGCAATGTAATTAGCATTCCGAATATTACTTGGAATGTGAATTGGAACGAAAACGCCAATAGATAAGACCATTTTACAATTTGGGCCCAAGTTAGAAGCAGAGCTAAGGTGTAAATTATCGATAGTCCATATCTCGGAAACTATAAGAGATAATGCAATTTGGCAACCGGCAATGTAATTAGCATGCCGAATATTACTTGGAATGTGAATTGGAACGAAATCGCCAATAGATAAGACGATTTTACAATTTGGGCCCAAGTTAGAAGCAGAGCCTAAGATGTAAATTATCGATAGTCCATATCTCGGAAACTATAAGAGATAATGCAATTTGGCAACCGGAAATGTAATTAGCATGCCGAATATTACTTGGAATGTGAATTGGAACGAAATCGCCAATAGATAAGACCATTTTACAATTTGGGCCCAAGTTAGAAGCAGAGCCTAAGGTGTAAATTATCGATAGTCCATATCTCGGAAACTATAAGAGATAATGCAATTTGGCAACCGGCAATGTAATTAGCATGCCGAATATTACTTGGAATGTGAATTGGAACGAAATCGCCAATAGATAAGACGATTTTACAATTTGGGCCCAAGTTAGAAGCAGAGCCTAAGGTGTAAATTATCGATAGTCCATATCTCGGAAACTATAAGAGATAATGCAATTTGGCAACCGGCAATGTAATTAGCATTCCGAATATTACTTGGAATGTGAATTGGAACGAAAACGCCAATAGATAAGACCATTTTACAATTTGGGCCCAAGTTAGAAGCAGAGCCTAAGGTGTAAATTATCGATAGTCCATATCTCGGAAACTATAAGAGATAATGCAATTTGGCAACCGGCAATGTAATTAGCATGCCGAATATTACTTGGAATGTGAATTGGAACGAAATCGCCAATAGATAAGACGATTTTACAATTTGGGCCCAAGTTAGAAGCAGAGCCTAAGATGTAAATTATCGATAGTCCATATCTCGGAAACTATAAGAGATAATGCAATTTGGCAACCGGAAATGTAATTAGCATGCCGAATATTACTTGGAATGTGAATTGGAACGAAATCGCCAATAGATAAGACCATTTTACAATTTGGGCCCAAGTTAGAAGCAGAGCCTAAGGTGTAAATTCCATATCTCGGAAACTATAAGAGATAATGCAATTTGGCAACCGGCAATGTAATTAGCATGCCGAATATTACTTGGAATGTGAATTGGAACGAAAACGCCAATAGATAAGACCATTTTACAATTTGGGCCCAAGTTAGAAGCAGAGCCTAAGGTGTAAATTATCGATAGTCCATATCTCGGAAACTGTAATAGATATTGCAATTTGGCAACCGGCAATGTAATTAGCATGCCGAATATTACTTAGAATGTGAATTGGAACGAAATCGCCAATAGAGAAGACCATTTTACAATTTGGGCCCAAGTTAGAAGCAGAGCCTAAGGTGTAAATTATCGATAGTCCATATCTCGGAAACTATAAGAGATAATGCAATTTGGCAACCGGCAATGTAATTAGCATGCCGAATATTACTTGGAATGTGAATTGGAACGAAATCGCCAATAGATAAGACCATTTTACAATTTGGGCCCAAGTTAGAAGCAGAGCCTAAGGTGTAAATTATCGATAGTCCATATCTCGGAAACTATAAGAGATAATGCAATTTGGCAACCGGCAATGTAATTAGCATGCCGAATATTACTTGGAATGTGAATTGGAACGAAATCGCCAATAGATAAGACCATTTTACAATTTGGGCCCAAGTTAGAAGCAGAGCCTAAGGTGTAAATTATCGATAGTCCATATCTCGGAAACTATAAGAGATAATTCAATTTGGCAACCGGCAATGTAATTAGCATGCCGGATATTACTTGGAATGTGAATTGGAACGAAATCGCCAATAGATAAGACCATTTTACAATTTGGGCCCAAGTTAGAAGCAGAGCCTAAGGTGTAAATTATCGATAGTCCATATCTCGGAAACTATAAGAGATAATGCAATTTGGCAACCGGCAATGTAATTAGCATGCCGAATATTACTTGGAATGTGAATTGGAACGAAATCGCCAATAGATAAGACGATTTTACAATTTGGGCCCAAGTTAGAAGCATAGCCTAAGATGTAAATTATCGATAGTCCATATCTCGGAAACTATAAGAGATAATGCAATTTGGCAACCGGCAATGTAATTAGCATGCCGAATATTACTTGGAATGTGAATTGGAACGAAATCGCCAATAGATAAGACCATTTTACAATTTGGGCCCAAGTTAGAAGCAGAGCCTAAGGTGTAAATTATCGATAGTCCATATCTCGGAAACTATAAGAGATAATGCAATTTGGCAACCGGCAATGTAATTAGCATGCCGAATATTACTTGGAATGTGAATTGGAACGAAATCGCCAATAGATAAGACCATTTTACAATTTGGGCCCAAGTTAGAAGCAGAGCCTAAGGTGTAAATTATCGATAGTCCATATCTCGGAAACTATAAGAGATAATGCAATTTGGCAACCGGCAATGTAATTAGCATGCCGTATATTACTTGGAATGTGAATTGGAACGAAATCGCCAATAGATAAGACCATTTTACAATTTGGGCCCAAGTTAGAAGCAGAGCCTAAGGTGTAAATTATCGATAGTCCATATCTCGGAAACTATAAGAGATAATGCAATTTGGCAACCGGCAATGTAATTAGCATGCCGAATATTGCTTGGAATGTGAATTGGAACGAAATCGCCAATAGATAAGACCATTTTACAATTTGGGCCCAAGTTAGAAGCAGAGCCTAAGACGTAAATTATCGATAGTCCATATCTCGGAAACTATAAGAGATAATGCAATTTGGCAACCGGCAATGTAATTAGCATGCCGAATATTACTTGGAATGTGAATTGGAACGAAATCGCCAATAGATAAGACCATTTTACAATTTGGGCCCAAGTTAGAAGCAGAGCCTAAGGTGTAAATTATCGATAGTCCATATCTCGGAAACTATAAGAGATAATGCAATTTGGCAACCGGCAATGTAATTAGCATGCCGAATATTACTTGGAATGTGAATTGGAACGAAATCGCCAATAGATAAGACCATTTTACAATTTGGGCCCAAGTTAGAAGCAGAGCCTAAGGTGTAAATTATCGATAGTCCATATCTCGGAAACTATAAGAGATAATGCAATTTGGCAACCGGCAATGTAATTAGCATGCCGTATATTACTTGGAATGTGAATTGGAACGAAATCGCCAATAGATAAGACCATTTTACAATTTGGGCCCAAGTTAGAAGCAGTGCCTAAGGTGTAAATTATTGATAGTCCATATCTCGGAAACTATAAGAGATAATGCAATTTCGCAACCGGCAATGTAATTAGCATGCCGAATATCACTTGGAATGTGAATTGGGACGAAATCGCCAATAGATAAGACCATTTTACAATTTGGGCCCAAGTTAGAAGCAGAGCCTAAGGTGTAAATAATCGATAGTCCATATCTCGGAAACTATAAGAGATAATGCAATTTGGCAACCGGCAATGTAATTAGCATGCCGAATATTACTTGGAATGTTAATTGGAACGAAATCGCCAATAGATAAGACCATTTTACAATTTAGGCCCAAGTTAGAAGCAGAGCCTAAGATGTAAATTATCGATAGTCCATATCTCGGAAACTATAAGAGATAATGCAATTTGGCAACCGGCAATGTAATTAGCATGCCGAATATTACTTAGAATGTGAATTGGAACGAAATCGCCAATAGATAAGACCATTTTACAATTTGGGCCCAAGTTAGAAGCAGAGCCTAAGGTGTAAATTATCGATAGTCCATATCTCGGAAACTATAAGAGATAATTCAATTTGGCAACCGGCAATGTAATTAGCATGCCGGATATTACTTGGAATGTGAATTGGAACGAAATCGCCAATAGATAAGACCATTTTACAATATGGGCCCAAGTTAGAAGCAGAGCCTAAGGTGTAAATTATCGATAGTCCATATCTCGGAAACTATAAGAGATAATGCAATTTGGCAACCGGCAATGTAGTTAGCATGCCGAATATTACTTGGAATGTGAATTGGAACGAAATCGCCAATAGATAAGACCATTTTACAATTTGGGCCCAAGTTAGAAGCAGAGCCTAAGGTGTAAATTATCGATAGTCCATATCTCGGAAACTATAAGAGATAATGCAATTTGGCAACCGGCAATGTAATTAGCATGCCGAATATTAATTGGAATGTGAATTGGAACGAAATCGCCAATAGATAAGACCATTTTACAATTTGGGCCCAAGTTAGAAGTAGAGCCTAAGGTGTAAATTATCGATAGTCCATATCTCGGAAACTATAAGAGATAATGCAATTTGGCAACCGGCAATATAATTAGCATGCCGAATATTACTTGGAATGTGAATTGGAACGAAATCGCCAATAGGTAAGACCATTTTACAATTTGGGCCCAAGTTAGAAGCAGAGCCTAAGGTGTAAATTATCGATAGTCCATATCTCGGAAACTATAGGAGATAATGCAATTTGGCAACCGGCAATGTAATTAGCATGCCGAATATTACTTGGAATGTGAATTGGAACGAAATCGCCAATAGATTAGACCATTTTACAATTTGGGCCCAAGTTAGAAGCAGAGCCTAAGGTGTAAATTATCGATAGTCCATATCTCGGAAACTATAAGAGGTAATGCAATTTGGCAACCGGCAATGTTATTAGCATGCCGAATATTACTTGGAATGTGAATTGGAACGAAATCGCCAATAGAGAAGACCATTTTACAATTTGGGCCCAAGTTAGAAGCAGAGCCTAAGGTGTAAATTATCGATAGTCCATATCTCGGAAACTATAAGAGATAATGCAATTTGGCAACCGGCAATGTAATTAGCATGCCGAATATTACTCGGAATGTGAATTGGAACGAAATCGCCAATAGATAAGACCATTTTACAATTTGGGCCCAAGTTAGAAGCAGAGCCTAAGGTGTAAATTATCGATAGTCCATATCTCGGAAACTATAAGAGATAATGCAATTTGGCAACCGGCAATGTAATTAGCATGCCGAATATTACTTGGAATGTGAATTGGAACGAAATCGCCAATAGATAAGACCATTTTACAATTTGGGCCCAAGTTAGAAGCAGAGCCTAAGGTGTAAATTATCGATAGTCCATATCTCGGAAACTATAAGAGATAATGCAATTTGGCAACCGGCAATGTAATTAGCATGCCGAATATTACTTGGAATGTGAATTGGAACGAAATCGCCAATAGATAAGACCATTTTACAATTTGGGCCCAAGTTAGAAGCAGAGCCTAAGGTGTAAATTATCGATAGTCCATATCTCGGAAACTATAAGAGATAATGCAATTTGGCAACCGGCAATGTAATTAGCATGCCGAATATTACTTGGAATGTGAATTGGAACGAAATCGCCAATAGGTAAGACCATTTTACAATTTGGGCCCAAGTTAGAAGCAGAGCCTAAGGTGTAAATTATCGATAGTCCATATCTCGGAAACTATAAGAGATAATTCAATTTGGCAACCGGCAATGTAATTAGCATGCCGGATATTACTTGGAATGTGAATTGGAACGAAATCGCCAATAGATAAGACAATTTTACAATTTGGGCCCAAGTTAGAAGCAGAGCCTAAGGTGTAAATTACCGATAGTCCATATCTCGGAAACTATAAGAGATAATGCAATTTGGCAACCGGCAATGTAATTAGCATGCCGAATATTACTTGGAATGTGAATTGGAACGAAATCGCCAATAGAGAAGACCATTTTACAATTTGGGCCCAAGTTAGAAGCAGGGCCTAAGGTGTAAATTATCGATAGTCCATATCTCGGAAACTATAAGAGGTAATGCAATTTGGCAACCGGCAATGTAATTAGCATGCCGAATATTACTTGGAATGTGAATTGGAACGAAATCGCCAATAGATAAGACCATTTTACAATTTGGGCCCAAGTTAGAAGCAGAGCCTAAGGTGTAAATTATCGATAGTCCATATCTCGGAAACTATAAGAGGTAATGCAATTTGGCAACCGGCAATGTAATTAGCATGCCGAATATTACTTGGAATGTGAATTGGAACGAAATCGCCAATAGAGAAGACCATTTTACAATTTGGGCCCAAGTTAGAAGCAGAGCCTAAGGTGTAAATTATCGATAGTCCATATCTCGGAAACTATAAGAGATAATGCAATTTGGCAACCGGCAATGTAATTAGCATGCCGAATATTACTTGGACTGTGAATTGGAACGAAATCGCCAATAGATAAGACCATTTTACAATTTGGGCCCAAGTTAGAAGCAGAGCCTAAGGTGTAAATTATCGATAGTCCATATCTCGGAAACTATAAGAGATAATGCAATTTGGCAACCGGCAATGTAATTAGCATGCCGAATATTACTTGGAATGTGAATTGGAACGAAATCGCCAATAGATAAGACCATTTTACAATTTGGGCCCAAGTTAGAAGCAGAGCCTAAGGTGTAAATTATCGATAGTCCATATCTCGGAAACTATAAGAGATAATGCAATTTGGCAACCGGCAATGTAATTAGCATGCCGAATATTACTTGGACTGTGAATTGGAACGAAATCGCCAATAGATAAGACGATTTTACAATTAGGGCCCAAGTTAGAAGCAGAGCCTAAGATGTAAATTATCGATAGTCCATATCTCGGAAACTATAAGAGATAATGCAATTTGGCAACCGGCAATGTAATTAGCATGCCGAATATTACTTGGAATGTGAATTGGAACGAAATCGCCAATAGATAAGACCATTTTACAATTTGGGCCCAAGTTAGAAGCAGAGCCTAAGGTGTAAATTATCGATAGTCCATATCTCGGAAACTATAAGAGATAATGCAATTTGGCAACCGGCAATGTAATTAGCATGCCGAATATTACTTGGAATGTGAATTGGAACGAAATCGCCAATAGGTAAGACCATTTTACAATTTGGGCCCAAGTTAGAAGCAGAGCCTAAGGTGTAAATTATCGATAGTCCATATCTCGGAAACTATAAGAGATAATTCAATTTGGCAACCGGCAATGTAATTAGCATGCTGGATATTACTTGGAATGTGAATTGGAACGAAATCGCCAATAGATAAGACAATTTTACAATTTGGGCCCAAGTTAGAAGCAGAGCCTAAGGTGTAAATTACCGATAGTCCATATCTCGGAAACTATAAGAGATAATGCAATTTGGCAACCGGCAATGTAATTAGCATGCCGAATATTACTTGGAATGTGAATTGGAAAGAAATCGCCAATAGATAAGATGATTTTACAATTTGGGCCCAAGTTAGAAGCAGAGCCTAAGGTGTAAATTATCGATAGTCCATATCTCGGAAACTATAAGAGATAATGCAATTTGGCAACCGGCAATGTAATTAGCATGCCGAATATTACTTGGAATGTGAATTGGAACGAAGTCGCCAATAGAGAAGGCCATTTTACAATTTGGGCCCAAGTTAGAAGCAGAGCCTAAGGTGTAAATTATCGATAGTCCATATCTCGGAAACTCTAAGAGATAATGCAATTTGGCAACCGGCAATGTAATTAGCATGCCGAATATTACTTGGAATGTGAATTGGAACGAAATCGCCAATAGAGAAGACCATTTTACAATTTGGGCCCAAGTTAGAAGCAGAGCCTAAGGTGTAAATTATCGATAGTCCATATCTCGGAAACTATAAGAGATAATGCAATTTGGCAACCGGCAATGTAATTAGCATGCCGAATATTACTTGGAATGTGAATTGGAACGAAATCGCCAATAGATAAGACCATTTTACAATTTGGGCCCAAGTTAGAAGCAGAGCCTAAGGTGTAAATTACCGATAGTCCATATCTCGGAAACTATAAGAGATAATTCAATTTGGCAACCGGCAATGTAATTAGCATGCCGGATATTACTTGGAATGTGAATTGGAACGAAATCGCCAATAGATAAGACCATTTTACAATTTGGGCCCAAGTTAGAAGCAGAGCCTAAGGTGTAAATTATCGATAGTCCATATCTCGGAAACTATAAGAGATAATGCAATTTGGCAACCGGCAATGTAATTAGCATGCCGAATATTACTTGGAATGTCAATTGGAACGAAATCGCCAATAGATAAGACGATTTTACAATTTGGGCCCAAGTTAGAAGCATAGCCTAAGATGTAAATTATCGATAGTCCATATCTCGGAAACTATAAGAGATAATGCAATTTGGCAACCGGCAATGTAATTAGCATGCCGAATATTACTTGGAATGTGAATTGGAACGAAATCGCCAATAGATAAGACCATTTTACAATTTGGGCCCAAGTTAGAAGCAGAGCCTAAGGTGTAAATTATCGATAGTCCATATCTCGGAAACTATAAGAGATAATGCAATTTGGCAACCGGCAATGTAATTAGCATGCCGAATATTACTTGGAATGTGAATTGGAACGAAATCGCCAATAGATAAGACCATTTTACAATTTGGGCCCAAGTTAGAAGCAGAGCCTAAGGTGTAAATTATCGATAGTCCATATCTCGGAAACTATAAGAGATAATGCAATTTGGCAACCGGCAATGTAATTAGCATGCCGTATATTACTTGGAATGTGAATTGGAACGAAATCGCCAATAGATAAGACCATTTTACAATTTGGGCCCAAGTTAGAAGCAGAGCCTAAGGTGTAAATTATCGATAGTCCATATCTCGGAAACTATAAGAGATAATGCAATTTGGCAACCGGCAATGTAATTAGCATGCCGAATATTGCTTGGAATGTGAATTGGAACGAAATCGCCAATAGATAAGACCATTTTACAATTTGGGCCCAAGTTAGAAGCAGAGCCTAAGACGTAAATTATCGATAGTCCATATCTCGGAAACTATAAGAGATAATGCAATTTGGCAACCGGCAATGTAATTAGCATGCCGAATATTACTTGGAATGTGAATTGGAACGAAATCGCCAATAGATAAGACCATTTTACAATTTGGGCCCAAGTTAGAAGCAGAGCCTAAGGTGTAAATTATCGATAGTCCATATCTCGGAAACTATAAGAGATAATGCAATTTGGCAACCGGCAATGTAATTAGCATGCCGAATATTACTTGGAATGTGAATTGGAACGAAATCGCCAATAGATAAGACCATTTTACAATTTGGGCCCAAGTTAGAAGCAGAGCCTAAGGTGTAAATTATCGATAGTCCATATCTCGGAAACTATAAGAGATAATGCAATTTGGCAACCGGCAATGTAATTAGCATGCCGTATATTACTTGGAATGTGAATTGGAACGAAATCGCCAATAGATAAGACCATTTTACAATTTGGGCCCAAGTTAGAAGCAGTGCCTAAGGTGTAAATTATTGATAGTCCATATCTCGGAAACTATAAGAGATAATGCAATTTCGCAACCGGCAATGTAATTAGCATGCCGAATATCACTTGGAATGTGAATTGGGACGAAATCGCCAATAGATAAGACCATTTTACAATTTGGGCCCAAGTTAGAAGCAGAGCCTAAGGTGTAAATAATCGATAGTCCATATCTCGGAAACTATAAGAGATAATGCAATTTGGCAACCGGCAATGTAATTAGCATGCCGAATATTACTTGGAATGTTAATTGGAACGAAATCGCCAATAGATAAGACCATTTTACAATTTAGGCCCAAGTTAGAAGCAGAGCCTAAGATGTAAATTATCGATAGTCCATATCTCGGAAACTATAAGAGATAATGCAATTTGGCAACCGGCAATGTAATTAGCATGCCGAATATTACTTGGAATGTGAATTGGAACGAAATCGCCAATAGATAAGACCATTTTACAATTTGGGCCCAAGTTAGAAGCAGAGCCTAAGGTGTAAATTATCGATAGTCCATATCTCGGAAACTATAAGAGATAATTCAATTTGGCAACCGGCAATGTAATTAGCATGCCGGATATTACTTGGAATGTGAATTGGAACGAAATCGCCAATAGATAAGACCATTTTACAATTTGGGCCCAAGTTAGAAGCAGAGCCTAAGGTGTAAATTATCGATAGTCCATATCTCGGAAACTATAAGAGATAATGCAATTTGGCAACCGGCAATGTAGTTAGCATGCCGAATATTACTTGGAATGTGAATTGGAACGAAATCGCCAATAGATAAGACCATTTTACAATTTGGGCCCAAGTTAGAAGCAGAGCCTAAGGTGTAAATTATCGATAGTCCATATCTCGGAAACTATAAGAGATAATGCAATTTGGCAACCGGCAATGTAATTAGCATGCCGAATATTAATTGGAATGTGAATTGGAACGAAATCGCCAATAGATAAGACCATTTTACAATTTGGGCCCAAGTTAGAAGTAGAGCCTAAGGTGTAAATTATCGATAGTCCATATCTCGGAAACTATAAGAGATAATGCAATTTGGCAACCGGCAATATAATTAGCATGCCGAATATTACTTGGAATGTGAATTGGAACGAAATCGCCAATAGGTAAGACCATTTTACAATTTGGGCCCAAGTTAGAAGCAGAGCCTAAGGTGTAAATTATCGATAGTCCATATCTCGGAAACTATAGGAGATAATGCAATTTGGCAACCGGCAATGTAATTAGCATGCCGAATATTACTTGGAATGTGAATTGGAACGAAATCGCCAATAGATAAGACCATTTTACAATTTGGGCCCAAGTTAGAAGCAGAGCCTAAGGTGTAAATTATCGATAGTCCATATCTCGGAAACTATAAGAGGTAATGCAATTTGGCAACCGGCAATGTTATTAGCATGCCGAATATTACTTGGAATGTGAATTGGAACGAAATCGCCAATAGAGAAGACCATTTTACAATTTGGGCCCAAGTTAGAAGCAGAGCCTAAGGTGTAAATTATCGATAGTCCATATCTCGGAAACTATAAGAGATAATGCAATTTGGCAACCGGCAATGTAATTAGCATGCCGAATATTACTCGGAATGTGAATTGGAACGAAATCGCCAATAGATAAAACCATTTTACAATTTGGGCCCAAGTTAGAAGCAGAGCCTAAGGTGTAAATTATCGATAGTCCATATCTCGGAAACTATAAGAGATAATGCAATTTGGCAACCGGCAATGTAATTAGCATGCCGAATATTACTTGGAATGTGAATTGGAACGAAATCGCCAATAGATAAGACCATTTTACAATTTGGGCCCAAGTTAGAAGCAGAGCCTAAGGTGTAAATTATCGATAGTCCATATCTCGGAAACTATAAGAGATAATGCAATTTGGCAACCGGCAATGTAATTAGCATGCCGAATATTACTTGGAATGTGAATTGGAACGAAATCGCCAATAGATAAGACCATTTTACAATTTGGGCCCAAGTTAGAAGCAGAGCCTAAGGTGTAAATTATCGATAGTCCATATCTCGGAAACTATAAGAGATAATGCAATTTGGCAACCGGCAATGTAATTAGCATGCCGAATATTACTTGGAATGTGAATTGGAACGAAATCGCCAATAGGTAAGACCATTTTACAATTTGGGCCCAAGTTAGAAGCAGAGCCTAAGGTGTAAATTATCGATAGTCCATATCTCGGAAACTATAAGAGATAATTCAATTTGGCAACCGGCAATGTAATTAGCATGCCGGATATTACTTGGAATGTGAATTGGAACGAAATCGCCAATAGATAAGACAATTTTACAATTTGGGCCCAAGTTAGAAGCAGAGCCTAAGGTGTAAATTACCGATAGTCCATATCTCGGAAACTATAAGAGATAATGCAATTTGGCAACCGGCAATGTAATTAGCATGCCGAATATTACTTGGAATGTGAATTGGAACGAAATCGCCAATAGAGAAGACCATTTTACAATTTGGGCCCAAGTTAGAAGCAGGGCCTAAGGTGTAAATTATCGATAGTCCATATCTCGGAAACTATAAGAGGTAATGCAATTTGGCAACCGGCAATGTAATTAGCATGCCGAATATTACTTGGAATGTGAATTGGAACGAAATCGCCAATAGATAAGACCATTTTACAATTTGGGCCCAAGTTAGAAGCAGAGCCTAAGGTGTAAATTATCGATAGTCCATATCTCGGAAACTATAAGAGGTAATGCAATTTGGCAACCGGCAATGTAATTAGCATGCCGAATATTACTTGGAATGTGAATTGGAACGAAATCGCCAATAGAGAAGACCATTTTACAATTTGGGCCCAAGTTAGAAGCAGAGCCTAAGGTGTAAATTATCGATAGTCCATATCTCGGAAACTATAAGAGATAATGCAATTTGGCAACCGGCAATGTAATTAGCATGCCGAATATTACTTGGACTGTGAATTGGAACGAAATCGCCAATAGATAAGACCATTTTACAATTTGGGCCCAAGTTAGAAGCAGAGCCTAAGGTGTAAATTATCGATAGTCCATATCTCGGAAACTATAAGAGATAATGCAATTTGGCAACCGGCAATGTAATTAGCATGCCGAATATTACTTGGAATGTGAATTGGAACGAAATCGCCAATAGATAAGACCATTTTACAATTTGGGCCCAAGTTAGAAGCAGAGCCTAAGGTGTAAATTATCGATAGTCCATATCTCGGAAACTATAAGAGATAATGCAATTTGGCAACCGGCAATGTAATTAGCATGCCGAATATTACTTGGACTGTGAATTGGAACGAAATCGCCAATAGATAAGACGATTTTACAATTAGGGCCCAAGTTAGAAGCAGAGCCTAAGATGTAAATTATCGATAGTCCATATCTCGGAAACTATAAGAGATAATGCAATTTGGCAACCGGCAATGTAATTAGCATGCCGAATATTACTTGGAATGTGAATTGGAACGAAATCGCCAATAGATAAGACCATTTTACAATTTGGGCCCAAGTTAGAAGCAGAGCCTAAGGTGTAAATTATCGATAGTCCATATCTCGGAAACTATAAGAGATAATGCAATTTGGCAACCGGCAATGTAATTAGCATGCCGAATATTACTTGGAATGTGAATTGGAACGAAATCGCCAATAGGTAAGACCATTTTACAATTTGGGCCCAAGTTAGAAGCAGAGCCTAAGGTGTAAATTATCGATAGTCCATATCTCGGAAACTATAAGAGATAATTCAATTTGGCAACCGGCAATGTAATTAGCATGCTGGATATTACTTGGAATGTGAATTGGAACGAAATCGCCAATAGATAAGACAATTTTACAATTTGGGCCCAAGTTAGAAGCAGAGCCTAAGGTGTAAATTACCGATAGTCCATATCTCGGAAACTATAAGAGATAATGCAATTTGGCAACCGGCAATGTAATTAGCATGCCGAATATTACTTGGAATGTGAATTGGAAAGAAATCGCCAATAGATAAGACGATTTTACAATTTGGGCCCAAGTTAGAAGCAGAGCCTAAGGTGTAAATTATCGATAGTCCATATCTCGGAAACTATAAGAGATAATGCAATTTGGCAACCGGCAATGTAATTAGCATGCCGAATATTACTTGGAATGTGAATTGGAACGAAGTCGCCAATAGAGAAGGCCATTTTACAATTTGGGCCCAAGTTAGAAGCAGAGCCTAAGGTGTAAATTATCGATAGTCCATATCTCGGAAACTCTAAGAGATAATGCAATTTGGCAACCGGCAATGTAATTAGCATGCCGAATATTACTTGGAATGTGAATTGGAACGAAATCGCCAATAGAGAAGACCATTTTACAATTTGGGCCCAAGTTAGAAGCAGAGCCTAAGGTGTAAATTATCGATAGTCCATATCTCGGAAACTATAAGAGATAATGCAATTTGGCAACCGGCAATGTAATTAGCATGCCGAATATTACTTGGAATGTGAATTGGAACGAAATCGCCAATAGATAAGACCATTTTACAATTTGGGCCCAAGTTAGAAGCAGAGCCTAAGGTGTAAATTATCGATAGTCCATATCTCGGAAACTATAAGAGATAATGCAATTTGGCAACCGGCAATGTAATTAGCATGCCGAATATTACTTGGAATGTGAATTGGAACGAAATCGCCAATAGAGAAGACCATTTTACAATTTGGGCCCAAGTTAGAAGCAGAGCCTAAGGTGTAAATTATCGAGAGTCCATATTTCGGAAACTATAAGAGATAATGCAATTTGGCAACCGGCAATGTAATTAGCATGCCGAATATTACTTGGACTGTGAATTGGAACGAAATCGCCAATAGATAAGACCATTTTACAATTTGGGCCCAAGTTAGAAGCAGAGCCTAAGGTGTAAATTATCGATAGTCCATATCTCGGAAACTATAAGAGATAATGCAATTTGGCAACCGGCAATGTAATTAGCATGCCGAATATTACTTGGAATGTGAATTGGAACGAAATCGCCAATAGATAAGACCATTTTACAATTTGGGCCCAAGTTAGAAGCAGAGCCTAAGGTGTAAATTATCGATAGTCCATATCTCGGAAACTATAAGAGATAATGCAATTTGGCAACCGGCAATGTAATTAGCATGCCGAATATTACTTGGACTGTGAATTGGAACGAAATCGCCAATAGATAAGACGATTTTACAATTAGGGCCCAAGTTAGAAGCAGAGCCTAAGATGTAAATTATCGATAGTCCATATCTCGGAAACTATAAGAGATAATGCAATTTGGCAACCGGCAATGTAATTAGCATGCCGAATATTACTTGGAATGTGAATTGGAACGAAATCGCCAATAGATAAGACCATTTTACAATTTGGGCCCAAGTTAGAAGCAGAGCCTAAGGTGTAAATTATCGATAGTCCATATCTCGGAAACTATAAGAGATAATGCAATTTGGCAACCGGCAATGTAATTAGCATGCCGAATATTACTTGGAATGTGAATTGGAACGAAATCGCCAATAGGTAAGACCATTTTACAATTTGGGCCCAAGTTAGAAGCAGAGCCTAAGGTGTAAATTATCGATAGTCCATATCTCGGAAACTATAAGAGATAATTCAATTTGGCAACCGGCAATGTAATTAGCATGCCGGATATTACTTGGAATGTGAATTGGAACGAAATCGCCAATAGATAAGACAATTTTACAATTTGGGCCCAAGTTAGAAGCAGAGCCTAAGGTGTAAATTACCGATAGTCCATATCTCGGAAACTATAAGAGATAATGCAATTTGGCAACCGGCAATGTAATTAGCATGCCGAATATTACTTGGAATGTGAATTGGAACGAAATCGCCAATAGATAAGACGATTTTACAATTTGGGCCCAAGTTAGAAGCAGAGCCTAAGGTGTAAATTATCGATAGTCCATATCTCGGAAACTATAAGAGATAATGCAATTTGGCAACCGGCAATGTAATTAGCATGCCGAATATTACTTGGAATGTGAATTGGAACGAAGTCGCCAATAGAGAAGGCCATTTTACAATTTGGGCCCAAGTTAGAAGCAGAGCCTAAGGTGTAAATTATCGATAGTCCATATCTCGGAAACTCTAAGAGATAATGCAATTTGGCAACCGGCAATGTAATTAGCATGCCGAATATTACTTGGAATGTGAATTGGAACGAAATCGCCAATAGAGAAGACCATTTTACAATTTGGGCCCAAGTTAGAAGCAGAGCCTAAGGTGTAAATTATCGATAGTCCATATCTCGGAAACTATAAGAGATAATGCAATTTGGCAACCGGCAATGTAATTAGCATGCCGAATATTACTTGGAATGTGAATTGGAACGAAATCGCCAATAGATAAGACCATTTTACAATTTGGGCCCAAGTTAGAAGCAGAGCCTAAGGTGTAAATTATCGATAGTCCATATCTCGGAAACTATAAGAGATAATGCAATTTGGCAACCGGCAATGTAATTAGCATGCCGAATATTACTTGGAATGTGAATTGGAACGAAATCGCCAATAGAGAAGACCATTTTACAATTTGGGCCCAAGTTAGAAGCAGAGCCTAAGGTGTAAATTATCGAGAGTCCATATTTCGGAAACTATAAGAGATAATGCAATTTGGCAACCGGCAATGTAATTAGCATGCCGAATATTACTTGGAATGTGAATTGGAACGAAAACGCCAATAGATAAGACCATTTTACAATTTGGGCCCAAGTTAGAAGCAGAGCCTAAGGTGTAAATTATCAATAGTCCATATCTCGGAAACTATAATAGATAATGCAATTTGGCAACCGGCAATGTAATTAGCATGCCGAATATTACTTGGAATGTGAATTGGAACGAAATCGCCAATAGATAAGACCATTTTACAATTTGGGCCCAAGTTAGAAGCAGAGCCTAAGGTGTAAATTATTGATAGTCCATATCTCGGAAACTATAAGAGATAATGCAATTTGGCAACCGGCAATATAATTAGCATGTCGAATATTACTTGGAATGTGAATTGGAACGAAATCGCCAATAGATAAGACCATTTTACAATTTGGGCCCAAGTTAGAAGCAGAGCCTAAGGTGTAAATTATCGATAGTCCATATCTCGGAAACTATAAGAGATAATTCAATTTGGCAACCGGCAATGTAATTAGCATGCCGGATATTACTTGGAATGTGAATTGGAACGAAATCGCCAATAGATAAGACCATTTTACAATTTGGGCCCAAGTTAGAAGCAGAGCCTAAGGTGTAAATTATCGATAGTCCATATCTCGGAAACTATAAGAGATAATGCAATTTGGCAACCGGAAATGTAATTAGCATGCCGAATATTACTTGGAATGTGAATTGGAACGAAATCGCCAATAGATAAGACGATTTTACAATTTGGGCCCAAGTTAGAAGCAGAGCCTAAGATGTAAATTATCGATAGTCCATATCTCGGAAACTATAAGAGATAATGCAATTTGGCAACCGGCAATGTAATTAGCATGCCGAATATTACTTGGAATGTGAATTGGAACGAAATCGCCAATAGATAAGACCATTTTACAATTTGGGCCCAAGTTAGAAGCAGAGCCTAAGGTGTAAATTATCGATAGTCCATATCTCGGAAACTATAAGAGATAATGCAATTTGGCAACCGGCAATGTAATTAGCATGCCGAATATTACTTGGAATGTGAATTGGAACGAAATCGCCAATAGGTAAGACCATTTTACAATTTGGGCCCAAGTTAGAAGCAGAGCCTAAGGTGTAAATTATCGATAGTCCATATCTCGGAAACTATAAGAGATAATTCAATTTGGCAACCGGCAATGTAATTAGCATGCCGGATATTACTTGGAATGTGAATTGGAACGAAATCGCCAATAGATAAGACCATTTTACAATTTGGGCCCAAGTTAGAAGCAGAGCCTAAGGTGTAAATTACCGATAGTCCATATCTCGGAAACTATAAGAGTTAATGCAATTTGGCAACCGGCAATGTAATTAGCATGCCGAATATTACTTGGAATGTGAATTGGAACGAAATCGCCAATAGATAAGACGATTTTACAATTTGGGCCCAAGTTAGAAGCAGAGCCTAAGGTGTAAATTATCGATAGTCCATATCTCGGAAACTATAAGAGATAATGCAATTTGGCAACCGGCAATGTAATTAGCATGCCGAATATTACTTGGAATGTGAATTGGAACGAAATCGCCAATAGAGAAGACCATTTTACAATTTGGGCCCAAGTTAGAAGCAAAGCTTAAGGTGTAAATTATCGATAGTCCATATCTCGGAAACTATAAGAGATAATGCAATTTGGCAACCGGCAATGTAATTAGCATGCCGAATATTACTTGGAATGTGAATTGGAACGAAATCGCCAATAGAGAAGACCATTTTACAATTTGGGCCCAAGTTAGAAGCAGAGCCTAAGGTGTAAATTATCGATAGTCCATATCTCGGAAACTATAAGAGATAATGCAATTTGGCAACCGGCAATGTAATTAGCATGCCGAATATTACTTGGAATGTGAATTGGAACGAAAACGCCAATAGATAAGACCATTTTACAATTTGGGCCCAAGTTAGAAGCAGAGCCTAAGGTGTAAATTATCGATAGTCCATATCTCGGAAACTGTAATAGATAATGCAATTTGGCAACCGGCAATGTAATTAGCATGCCGAATATTACTTGGAATGTGAATTGGAACGAAATCGCCAATAGATAAGACCATTTTACAATTTGGGCCCAAGTTAGAAGCAGAGCCTAAGGTGTAAATTATCGATAGTCCATATCTCGGAAACTATAAGAGATAATGCAATTTGGCAACCGGCAATGTAATTAGCATGCCGAATATTACTTGGAATGTGAATTGGAACGAAATCGCCAATAGATAAGACCATTTTACAATTTGGGCCCAAGTTAGAAGCAGAGCCTAAGGTGTAAATTATTGATAGTCCATATCTCGGAAACTATAAGAGATAATGCAATTTCGCAACCGGCAATGTAATTAGCATGCCGAATATCACTTGGAATGTGAATTGGGACGAAATCGCCAATAGATAAGACCATTTTACAATTTGGGCCCAAGTTAGAAGCAGAGCCTGAGGTGTAAATTATCGATAGTCCATATCTCGGAAACTATAAGAGATAATGCAATTTGGCAACCGGCAATGTAATTAGCATGCCGAATATTACTTGGAATGTGAATTGGAACGAAATCGCCAATAGATAAGACCATTTTACAATTTGCTCCCAAGTTAGAAGCAGAGCCTAAGATGTAAATTATCGATAGTCCATATCTCGGAAACTATAAGAGATAATGCAATTTGGCAACCGGCAATGTAATTAGCATGCCGAATATTACTTGGAATGTGAATTGGAACGAAATCGCCAATAGATAAGACCATTTTACAATTTGGGCCCAAGTTAGAAGCAGAGCCTAAGGTGTAAATTATCGATAGTCCATATCTCGGAAACTATAAGAGATAATTCAATTTGGCAATCGGCAATGTAATTAGCATGCCGGATATTACTTGGAATGTGAATTGGAACGAAATCGCCAATAGATAAGACCATTTTACAATTTGGGCCCAAGTTAGAAGCAGAGCCTAAGGTGTAAATTATCGATAGTCCATATCTCGGAAACTATAAGAGATAATGCAATTTGGCAACCGGCAATGTAATTAGCATGCCGAATATTACTTGGAATGTGAATTGGAACGAAATCGCCAATAGATAAGACGATTTTACAATTTGGGCCCAAGTTAGAAGCAGAGCCTAAGATGTAAATTATCGATAGTCCATATCTCGGAAACTATAAGAGATAATGCAATTTGGCAACCGGAAATGTAATTAGCATGCCGAATATTACTTGGAATGTGAATTGGAACGAAATCGCCAATAGATAAGACCATTTTACAATTTGGGCCCAAGTTAGAAGCAGAGCCTAAGGTGTAAATTCCATATCTCGGAAACTATAAGAGATAATGCAATTTGGCAACCGGCAATGTAATTAGCATGCCGAATATTACTTGGAATGTGAATTGGAACGAAAACGCCAATAGATAAGACCATTTTACAATTTGGGCCCAAGTTAGAAGCAGAGCCTAAGGTGTAAATTATCGATAGTCCATATCTCGGAACTGTAATAGATATTGCAATTTGGCAACCGGCAATGTAATTAGCATGCCGAATATTACTTGGAATGTGAATTGGAACGAAATCGCCAATAGAGAAGACCATTTTACAATTTGGGCCCAAGTTAGAAGCAGAGCCTAAGGTGTAAATTATCGATAGTCCATATCTCGGAAACTATAAGAGATAATGCAATTTGGCAACCGGCAATGTAATTAGCATGCCGAATATTACTTGGAATGTGAATTGGAACGAAATCGCCAATAGATAAGACCATTTTACAATTTGGGCCCAAGTTAGAAGCAGAGCCTAAGGTGTAAATTATCGATAGTCCATATCTCGGAAACTATAAGAGATAATGCAATTTGGCAACCGGCAATGTAATTAGCATGCCGAATATTACTTGGAATGTGAATTGGAACGAAATCGCCAATAGATAAGACGATTTTACAATTTGGGCCCAAGTTAGAAGCAGAGCCTAAGGTGTAAATTATCGATAGTCCATATCTCGGAAACTATAAGAGATAATGCAATTTGGCAACCGGCAATGTAATTTGCATTCCGAATATTACTTGGAATGTGAATTGGAACGAAAACGCCAATAGATAAGACCATTTTACAATTTGGGCCCAAGTTAGAAGCAGAGCCTAAGGTGTAAATTATCGATAGTCCATATCTCGGAAACTATAAGAGATAATGCAATTTGGCAACCGGCAATGTAATTAGCATGCCGAATATTACTTGGAATGTGAATTGGAACGAAATCGCCAATAGATAAGACCATTTTACAATTTGGGCCCAAGTTAGAAGCAGAGCCTAAGGTGTAAATTATCGATAGTCCATATCTCGGAAACTATAAGAGATAATGCAATTTGGCAACCGGCAATGTAATTAGCATGCCGAATATTACTTGGAATGTGAATTGGAACGAAATCGCCAATAGATAAGACCATTTTACAATTTGGGCCCAAGTTAGAAGCAGAGCCCAAGGTGTAAATTATCGATAGTCCATATCTCGGAAACTATAAGAGATAATGCAATTTGGCAACCGGCAATGTAATTAGCATGCCGAATATTACTTGGAATGTGAATTGGAACGAAATCGCCAATAGATAAGACCATTTTACAATTTGGGCCCAAGTTAGAAGCAGAGCCTAAGGTGTAAATTATTGATAGTCCATATCTCGGAAACTATAAGAGATAATGCAATTTCGCAACCGGCAATGTAATTAGCATGCCGAATATCACTTGGAATGTGAATTGGGACGAAATCGCCAATAGATAAGACCATTTTACAATTTGGGCCCAAGTTAGAAGCAGAGCCTAAGGTGTAAATTATCGAGAGTCCATATTTCGGAAACTATGAGAGATAATGCAATTTGGCAACCGGCAATGTAATTAGCATGCCGAATATTACTTGGAATGTGAATTGGAACGAAATCGCCAATAGATAAGACCATTTTACAATTTGGGCCCAAGTTAGAAGCAGAGCCTAAGGTGTAAATTATTGATAGTCCATATCTCGGAAACTATAAGAGATAATGCTTTTCGCAACCGGCAATGTAATTAGCATGCCGAATATTACTTGGAGTGTGAATTGGAACGAAATCGCCAATAGATAAGACCATTTTACAATTTGGGCCCAAGTTAGAAGCAGAGCCTAAGGTGTAAATTATCGATAGTCCATATCTCGGAAACTATAAGAGATAATGCAATTTGGCAACCGGCAATGTAATTAGCATGCCGAATATTACTTGGAATGTGAATTGGAACGAAATCGCCAATAGATAAGACCATTTTACAATTTGGGCCCAAGTTAGAAGCAGAGCCTAAGGTGTAAATTATCGATAGTCCATATCTCGGAAACTATAAGAGATAATGCAATTTGGCAACCGGCAATGTAATTAGCATGCCGAATATTACTTGGAATGTGAATTGGAACGAAATCGCCAATAGATAAGACCATTTTACAATTTGGGCCCAAGTTAGAAGCAGAGCCTAAGGTGTAAATTATTGATAGTCCATATCTCGGAAACTATAAGAGATAATGCAATTTCGCAACCGGCAATGTAATTAGCATGCCGAATATTACTTGGAGTGTGAATTGGAACGAAATCGCCAATAGATAAGACCATTTTACAATTTGGGCCCAAGTTAGAAGCAGAGCCTAAGGTGTAAATTATCGATAGTCCATATCTCGGAAACTATAAGAGATAATGCAATTTGGCAACCGGCAATGTAATTAGCATGCCGAATATTGCTTGGAATGTGAATTGGAACGAAATCGCCAATAGATAAGACCATTTTACAATTTGGGCCCAAGTTAGAAGCAGAGCCTAAGACGTAAATTATCGATAGTCCATATCTCGGAAACTATAAGAGATAATGCAATTTGGCAACCGGCAATGTAATTAGCATGCCGAATATTACTTGGAATGTGAATTGGAACGAAATCGCCAATAGATAAGACCATTTTACAATTTGGGCCCAAGTTAGAAGCAGAGCCTAAGGTGTAAATTATTGATAGTCCATATCTCGGAAACTATAAGAGATAATGCTTTTCGCAACCGGCAATGTAATTAGCATGCCGAATATTACTTGGAGTGTGAATTGGAACGAAATCGCCAATAGATAAGACCATTTTACAATTTGGACCCAAGTTAGAAGCAGAGCCTAAGGTGTAAATTATCGATAGTCCATATCTCGGAAACTATAAGAGATAATGCAATTTGGCAACCGGCAATGTAATTAGCATGCCGAATATTACTTGGAATGTGAATTGGAACGAAATCGCCAATAGATAAGACCATTTTACAATTTGGGCCCAAGTTAGAAGCAGAGCCTAAGGTGTAAATTATCGATAGTCCATATCTCGGAAACTATAAGAGATAATGCAATTTGGCAACCGGCAATGTAATTAGCATGCCGAATATTACTTGGAATGTGAATTGGAACGAAATCGCCAATAGATAAGACCATTTTACAATTTGGGCCCAAGTTAGAAGCAGAGCCTAAGGTGTAAATTATTGATAGTCCATATCTCGGAAACTATAAGAGATAATGCAATTTCGCAACCGGCAATGTAATTAGCATGCCGAATATTACTTGGAGTGTGAATTGGAACGAAATCGCCAATAGATAAGACCATTTTACAATTTGGGCCCAAGTTAGAAGCAGAGCCTAAGGTGTAAATTATCGATAGTCCATATCTCGGAAACTATAAGAGATAATGCAATTTGGCAACCGGCAATGTAATTAGCATGCCGAATATTGCTTGGAATGTGAATTGGAACGAAATCGCCAATAGATAAGACCATTTTACAATTTGGGCCCAAGTTAGAAGCAGAGCCTAAGACGTAAATTATCGATAGTCCATATCTCGGAAACTATAAGAGATAATGCAATTTGGCAACCGGCAATGTAATTAGCATGCCGAATATTACTTGGAATGTGAATTGGAACGAAATCGCCAATAGATAAGACCATTTTACAATTTGGGCCCAAGTTAGAAGCAGAGCCTAAGGTGTAAATTATCGATAGTCCATATCTCGGAAACTATAAGAGATAATGCAATTTGGCAACCGGCAATGTAATTAGCATGCCGAATATTACTTGGAATGTGAATTGGAACGAAATCGCCAATAGATAAGACCATTTTACAATTTGGGCCCAAGTTAGAAGCAGAGCCTAAGGTGTAAATTATCGATAGTCCATATCTCGGAAACTATAAGAGATAATGCAATTTGGCAACCGGCAATGTAATTAGCATGCCGTATATTACTTGGAATGTGAATTGGAACGAAATCGCCAATAGATAAGACCATTTTACAATTTGGGCCCAAGTTAGAAGCAGAGCCTAAGGTGTAAATTATCGATAGTCCATATCTCGGAAACTATAAGAGATAATGCAATTTGGCAACCGGCAATGTAATTAGCATGCCGAATATTGCTTGGAATGTGAATTGGAACGAAATCGCCAATAGATAAGACCATTTTACAATTTGGGCCCAAGTTAGAAGCAGAGCCTAAGGCGTAAATTATCGATAGTCCATATCTCGGAAACTATAAGAGATAATGCAATTTGGCAACCGGCAATGTAATTAGCATGCCGAATATTACTTGGAATGTGAATTGGAACGAAATCGCCAATAGATAAGACCATTTTACAATTTGGGCCCAAGTTAGAAGCAGAGCCTAAGGTGTAAATTATCGATAGTTCATATCTCGGAAACTATAAGAGATAATGCAATTTGGCAACCGGCAATGTAATTAGCATGCCGAATATTACTTGGAATGTGAATTGGAACGAAATCGCCAATAGATAAGACCATTTTACAATTTGGGCCCAAGTTAGAAGCAGAGCCTAAGGTGTAAATTATCGATAGTCCATATCTCGGAAACTATAAGAGATAATGCAATTTGGCAACCGGCAATGTAATTAGCATGCCGAATATTACTTGGAATGTGAATTGGAACGAAATCGCCAATAGATAAGACCATTTTACAATTTGGGCCCAAGTTAGAAGCAGAGCCTAAGGTGTAAATTATTGATAGTCCATATCTCGGAAACTATAAGAGATAATGCAATTTCGCAACCGGCAATGTAATTAGCATGCCGAATATCACTTGGAATGTGAATTGGGACGAAATCGCCAATAGATAAGACCATTTTACAATTTGGGCCCAAGTTAGAAGCAGAGCCTAAGGTGTAAATTATCGAGAGTCCATATTTCGGAAACTATAAGAGATAATGCAATTTGGCAACCGGCAATGTAATTAGCATGCCGAATATTACTTGGAATGTGAATTGGAACGAAATCGCCAATAGATAAGACCATTTTACAATTTGGGCCCAAGTTAGAAGCAGAGCCTAAGGTGTAAATTATTGATAGTCCATATCTCGGAAACTATAAGAGATAATGCTTTTCGCAACCGGCAATGTAATTAGCATGCCGAATATTACTTGGAGTGTGAATTGGAACGAAATCGCCAATAGATAAGACCATTTTACAATTTGGGCCCAAGTTAGAAGCAGAGCCTAAGGTGTAAATTATCGATAGTCCATATCTCGGAAACTATAAGAGATAATGCAATTTGGCAACCGGCAATGTAATTAGCATGCCGAATATTACTTGGAATGTGAATTGGAACGAAATCGCCAATAGATAAGACCATTTTACAATTTGGGCCCAAGTTAGAAGCAGAGCCTAAGGTGTAAATTATCGAGAGTACATATCTCGGAAACTATAAGAGATAATGCAATTTGGCAACCGGCAATGTAATTAGCATGCCGAATATTACTTGGAATGTGAATTGGAACGAAATCGCCAATAGATAAGACCATTTTACAATTTGGGCCCAAGTTAGAAGCAGAGCCTAAGGTGTAAATTATCGATAGTCCATATCTCGGAAACTATAAGAGATAATGCAATTTGGCAACCGGCAATGTAATTAGCATGCCGAATATTACTTGGAATGTGAATTGGAACGAAATCGCCAATAGATAAGACCATTTTACAATTTGGGCCCAAGTTAGAAGCAGAGCCTAAGGTGTAAATTATTGATAGTCCATATCTCGGAAACTATAAGAGATAATGCAATTTCGCAACCGGCAATGTAATTAGCATGCCGAATATTACTTGGAGTGTGAATTGGAACGAAATCGCCAATAGATAAGACCATTTTACAATTTGGGCCCAAGTTAGAAGCAGAGCCTAAGGTGTAAATTATCGATAGTCCATATCTCGGAAACTATAAGAGATAATGCAATTTGGCAACCGGCAATGTAATTAGCATGCCGAATATTGCTTGGAATGTGAATTGGAACGAAATCGCCAATAGATAAGACCATTTTACAATTTGGGCCCAAGTTAGAAGCAGAGCCTAAGGCGTAAATTATCGATAGTCCATATCTCGGAAACTATAAGAGATAATGCAATTTGGCAACCGGCAATGTAATTAGCATGCCGAATATTACTTGGAATGTGAATTGGAACGAAATCGCCAATAGATAAGACCATTTTACAATTTGGGCCCAAGTTAGAAGCAGAGCCTAAGGTGTAAATTATCGATAGTCCATATCTCGGAAACTATAAGAGATAATGCAATTTGGCAACCGGCAATGTAATTAGCATGCCGAATATTACTTGGAATGTGAATTGGAACGAAATCGCCAATAGATAAGACCATTTTACAATTTGGGCCCAAGTTAGAAGCAGAGCCTAAGGTGTAAATTATCGATAGTCCATATCTCGGAAACTATAAGAGATAATGCAATTTGGCAACCGGCAATGTAATTAGCATGCCGTATATTACTTGGAATGTGAATTGGAACGAAATCGCCAATAGATAAGACCATTTTACAATTTGGGCCCAAGTTAGAAGCAGAGCCTAAGGTGTAAATTATCGATAGTCCATATCTCGGAAACTATAAGAGATAATGCAATTTGGCAACCGGCAATGTAATTAGCATGCCGAATATTGCTTGGAATGTGAATTGGAACGAAATCGCCAATAGATAAGACCATTTTACAATTTGGGCCCAAGTTAGAAGCAGAGCCTAAGGCGTAAATTATCGATAGTCCATATCTCGGAAACTATAAGAGATAATGCAATTTGGCAACCGGCAATGTAATTAGCATGCCGAATATTACTTGGAATGTGAATTGGAACGAAATCGCCAATAGATAAGACCATTTTACAATTTGGGCCCAAGTTAGAAGCAGAGCCTAAGGTGTAAATTATCGATAGTTCATATCTCGGAAACTATAAGAGATAATGCAATTTGGCAACCGGCAATGTAATTAGCATGCCGAATATTACTTGGAATGTGAATTGGAACGAAATCGCCAATAGATAAGACCATTTTACAATTTGGGCCCAAGTTAGAAGCAGAGCCTAAGGTGTAAATTATCGATAGTCCATATCTCGGAAACTATAAGAGATAATGCAATTTGGCAACCGGCAATGTAATTAGCATGCCGTATATTACTTGGAATGTGAATTGGAACGAAATCGCCAATAGATAAGACCATTTTACAATTTGGGCCCAAGTTAGAAGCAGAGCCTAAGGTGTAAATTATCGATAGTCCATATCTCGGAAACTATAAGAGATAATGCAATTTGGCAACCGGCAATGTAATTAGCATGCCGAATATTGCTTGGAATGTGAATTGGAACGAAATCGCCAATAGATAAGACCATTTTACAATTTGGGCCCAAGTTAGAAGTAGAGCCTAAGGCGTAAATTATCGATAGTCCATATCTCGGAAACTATAAGAGATAATGCAATTTGGCAACCGGCAATGTAATTAGCATGCCGAATATTACTTGGAATGTGAATTGGAACGAAATCGCCAATAGATAAGACCATTTTACAATTTGGGCCCAAGTTAGAAGCAGAGCCTAAGGTGTAAATTATCGATAGTCCATATCTCGGAAACTATAAGAGATAATGCAATTTGGCAACCGGCAATGTAATTAGCATGCCGAATATTACTTGGAATGTGAATTGGAACGAAATCGCCAATAGATAAGACCATTTTACAATTTGGGCCCAAGTTAGAAGCAGAGCCTAAGGTGTAAATTATCGATAGTCCATATCTCGGAAACTATAAGAGATAATGCAATTTGGCAACCGGCAATGTAATTAGCATGCCGTATATTACTTGGAATGTGAATTGGAACGAAATCGCCAATAGATAAGACCATTTCACAATTTGGGCCCAAGTTAGAAGCAGAGCCTAAGGTGTAAATTATCGATAGTCCATATCTCGGAAACTATAAGAGATAATGCAATTTGGCAACCGGCAATGTAATTAGCATGCCGAATATTGCTTGGAATGTGAATTGGAACGAAATCGCCAATAGATAAGACCATTTTACAATTTGGGCCCAAGTTAGAAGCAGAGCCTAAGGCGTAAATTATCGATAGTCCATATCTCGGAAACTATAAGAGATAATGCAATTTGGCAACCGGCAATGTAATTAGCATGCCGAATATTACTTGGAATGTGAATTGGAACGAAATCGCCAATAGATAAGACCATTTTACAATTTGGGCCCAAGTTAGAAGCAGAGCCTAAGGTGTAAATTATCGATAGTCCATATCTCGGAAACTATAAGAGATAATGCAATTTGGCAACCGTCAATGTAATTAGCATGCCGAATATTACTTGGAATGTGAATTGGAACGAAATCGCCAATAGATAAGACCATTTTACAATTTGGGCCCAAGTTAGAAGCAGAGCCTAAGTTGTAAATTATCGATAGTCCATATCTCGGAAACTATAAGAGATAATGCAATTTGGCAACCGGCAATGTAATTAGCATGCCGTATATTACTTGGAATGTGAATTGGAACGAAATCGCCAATAGATAAGACCATTTTACAATTTGGGCCCAAGTTAGAAGCAGAGCCTGAGGTGTAAATTATTGATAGTCCATATCTCGGAAACTATAAGAGATAATGCAATTTCGCAACCGGCAATGTAATTAGCATGCCGAATATCACTTGGAATGTGAATTGGGACGAAATCGCCAATAGATAAGACCATTTTACAATTTGGGCCCAAGTTAGAAGCAGAGCCTAAGGTGTAAATAATCGATAGTCCATATCTCGGAAACTATAAGAGATAATGCAATTTGGCAACCGGCAATGTAATTAGCATGCCGAATATTACTTGGAATGTTAATTGGAACGAAATCGCCAATAGATAAGACCATTTTACAATTTAGGCCCAAGTTAGAAGCAGAGCCTAAGATGTAAATTATCGATAGTCCATATCTCGGAAACTATAAGAGATAATGCAATTTGGCAACCGGCAATGTAATTAGCATGCCGAATATTACTTGGAATGTGAATTGGAACGAAATCGCCAATAGAGAAGACCATTTTACAATTTGGGCCCAAGTTAGAAGCAGAGCCTAAGGTGTAAATTATCGAGAGTCCATATTTCGGAAACTATAAGAGATAATGCAATTTGGCAACCGGCAATGTAATTAGCATGCCGAATATTACTTGGACTGTGAATTGGAACGAAATCGCCAATAGATAAGACCATTTTACAATTTGGGCCCAAGTTAGAAGCAGAGCCTAAGGTGTAAATTATCGATAGTCCATATCTCGGAAACTATAAGAGATAATGCAATTTGGCAACCGGCAATGTAATTAGCATGCCGAATATTACTTGGAATGTGAATTGGAACGAAATCGCCAATAGATAAGACCATTTTACAATTTGGGCCCAAGTTAGAAGCAGAGCCTAAGGTGTAAATTATCGATAGTCCATATCTCGGAAACTATAAGAGATAATGCAATTTGGCAACCGGCAATGTAATTAGCATGCCGAATATTACTTGGAATGTGAATTGGAACGAAATCGACAATAGATAAGACGATTTTACAATTAGGGCCCAAGTTAGAAGCAGAGCCTAAGATGTAAATTATCGATAGTCCATATCTCGGAAACTATAAGAGATAATGCAATTTGGCAACCGGCAATGTAATTAGCATGCCGAATATTACTTGGAATGTGAATTGGAACGAAATCGCCAATAGATAAGACCATTTTACAATTTGGGCCCAAGTTAGAAGCAGAGCCTAAGGTGTAAATTATCGATAGTCCATATCTCGGAAACTATAAGAGATAATGCAATTTGGCAACCGGCAATGTAATTAGCATGCCGAATATTACTTGGAATGTGAATTGGAACGAAATCGCCAATAGGTAAGACCATTTTACAATTTGGGCCCAAGTTAGAAGCAGAGCCTAAGGTGTAAATTATCGATAGTCCATATCTCGGAAACTATAAGAGATAATTCAATTTGGCAACCGGCAATGTAATTAGCATGCCGGATATTACTTGGAATGTGAATTGGAACGAAATCGCCAATAGATAAGACAATTTTACAATTTGGGCCCAAGTTAGAAGCAGAGCCTAAGGTGTAAATTACCGATAGTCCATATCTCGGAAACTATAAGAGATAATGCAATTTGGCAACCGGCAATGTAATTAGCATGCCGAATATTACTTGGAATGTGAATTGGAACGAAATCGCCAATAGATAAGACGATTTTACAATTTGGGCCCAAGTTAGAAGCAGAGCCTAAGGTGTAAATTATCGATAGTCCATATCTCGGAAACTATAAGAGATAATGCAATTTGGCAACCGGCAATGTAATTAGCATGCCGAATATTACTTGGAATGTGAATTGGAACGAAGTCGCCAATAGAGAAGGCCATTTTACAATTTGGGCCCAAGTTAGAAGCAGAGCCTAAGGTGTAAATTATCGATAGTCCATATCTCGGAAACTCTAAGAGATAATGCAATTTGGCAACCGGCAATGTAATTAGCATGCCGAATATTACTTGGAATGTGAATTGGAACGAAATCGCCAATAGAGAAGACCATTTTACAATTTGGGCCCAAGTTAGAAGCAGAGCCTAAGGTGTAAATTATCGATAGTCCATATCTCGGAAACTATAAGAGATAATGCAATTTGGCAACCGGCAATGTAATTAGCATGCCGAATATTACTTGGAATGTGAATTGGAACGAAATCGCCAATAGATAAGACCATTTTACAATTTGGGCCCAAGTTAGAAGCAGAGCCTAAGGTGTAAATTATCGATAGTCCATATCTCGGAAACTATAAGAGATAATGCAATTTGGCAACCGGCAATGTAATTAGCATGCCGAATATTACTTGGAATGTGAATTGGAACGAAATCGCCAATAGAGAAGACCATTTTACAATTTGGGCCCAAGTTAGAAGCAGAGCCTAAGGTGTAAATTATCGAGAGTCCATATTTCGGAAACTATAAGAGATAATGCAATTTGGCAACCGGCAATGTAATTAGCATGCCGAATATTACTTGGAATGTGAATTGGAACGAAAACGCCAATAGATAAGACCATTTTACAATTTGGGCCCAAGTTAGAAGCAGAGCCTAAGGTGTAAATTATCAATAGTCCATATCTCGGAAACTATAATAGATAATGCAATTTGGCAACCGGCAATGTAATTAGCATGCCGAATATTACTTGGAATGTGAATTGGAACGAAATCGCCAATAGATAAGACCATTTTACAATTTGGGCCCAAGTTAGAAGCAGAGCCTAAGGTGTAAATTATTGATAGTCCATATCTCGGAAACTATAAGAGATAATGCAATTTGGCAACCGGCAATATAATTAGCATGTCGAATATTACTTGGAATGTGAATTGGAACGAAATCGCCAATAGATAAGACCATTTTACAATTTGGGCCCAAGTTAGAAGCAGAGCCTAAGGTGTAAATTATCGATAGTCCATATCTCGGAAACTATAAGAGATAATTCAATTTGGCAACCGGCAATGTAATTAGCATGCCGGATATTACTTGGAATGTGAATTGGAACGAAATCGCCAATAGATAAGACCATTTTACAATTTGGGCCCAAGTTAGAAGCAGAGCCTAAGGTGTAAATTATCGATAGTCCATATCTCGGAAACTATAAGAGATAATGCAATTTGGCAACCGGAAATGTAATTAGCATGCCGAATATTACTTGGAATGTGAATTGGAACGAAATCGCCAATAGATAAGACGATTTTACAATTTGGGCCCAAGTTAGAAGCAGAGCCTAAGATGTAAATTATCGATAGTCCATATCTCGGAAACTATAAGAGATAATGCAATTTGGCAACCGGCAATGTAATTAGCATGCCGAATATTACTTGGAATGTGAATTGGAATGAAATCGCCAATAGATAAGACCATTTTACAATTTGGGCCCAAGTTAGAAGCAGAGCCTAAGGTGTAAATTATCGATAGTCCATATCTCGGAAACTATAAGAGATAATGCAATTTGGCAACCGGCAATGTAATTAGCATGCCGAATATTACTTGGAATGTGAATTGGAACGAAATCGCCAATAGGTAAGACCATTTTACAATTTGGGCCCAAGTTAGAAGCAGAGCCTAAGGTGTAAATTATCGATAGTCCATATCTCGGAAACTATAAGAGATAATTCAATTTGGCAACCGGCAATGTAATTAGCATGCCGGATATTACTTGGAATGTGAATTGGAACGAAATCGCCAATAGATAAGACCATTTTACAATTTGGGCCCAAGTTAGAAGCAGAGCCTAAGGTGTAAATTACCGATAGTCCATATCTCGGAAACTATAAGAGTTAATGCAATTTGGCAACCGGCAATGTAATTAGCATGCCGAATATTACTTGGAATGTGAATTGGAACGAAATCGCCAATAGATAAGACGATTTTACAATTTGGGCCCAAGTTAGAAGCAGAGCCTAAGGTGTAAATTATCGATAGTCCATATCTCGGAAACTATAAGAGATAATGCAATTTGGCAACCGGCAATGTAATTAGCATGCCGAATATTACTTGGAATGTGAATTGGAACGAAATCGCCAATAGAGAAGACCATTTTACAATTTGGGCCCAAGTTAGAAGCAAAGCTTAAGGTGTAAATTATCGATAGTCCATATCTCGGAAACTATAAGAGATAATGCAATTTGGCAACCGGCAATGTAATTAGCATGCCGAATATTACTTGGAATGTGAATTGGAACGAAATCGCCAATAGAGAAGACCATTTTACAATTTGGGCCCAAGTTAGAAGCAGAGCCTAAGGTGTAAATTATCGATAGTCCATATCTCGGAAACTATAAGAGATAATGCAATTTGGCAACCGGCAATGTAATTAGCATGCCGAATATTACTTGGAATGTGAATTGGAACGAAATCGCCAATAGATAAGACCATTTTACAATTTGGGCCCAAGTTAGAAGCAGAGCCTAAGGTGTAAATTATCGATAGTCCATATCTCGGAAACTATAAGAGATAATGCAATTTGGCAACCGGCAATGTAATTAGCATGCCGAATATTACTTGGAATGTGAATTGGAACGAAATCGCTAATAGAGAAGACCATTTTACAATTTGGGCCCAAGTTAGAAGCAGAGCCTAAGGTGTAAATTATCGATAGTCCATATCTCGGAAACTATAAGAGATAATGCAATTTGGCAACCGGCAATGTAATTAGCATGCCGAATATTACTTGGAATGTGAATTGGAACGAAAACGCCAATAGATAAGACCATTTTACAATTTGGGCCCAAGTTAGAAGCAGAGCCTAAGGTGTAAATTATCGATAGTCCATATCTCGGAAACTGTAATAGATAATGCAATTTGGCAACCGGCAATGTAATTAGCATGCCGAATATTACTTGGAATGTGAATTGGAACGAAATCGCCAATAGATAAGACCATTTTACAATTTGGGCCCAAGTTAGAAGCAGAGCCTAAGGTGTAAATTATCGATAGTCCATATCTCGGAAACTATAAGAGATAATGCAATTTGGCAACCGGCAATGTAATTAGCATGCCGAATATTACTTGGAATGTGAATTGGAACGAAATCGCCAATAGATAAGACCATTTTACAATTTGGGCCCAAGTTAGAAGCAGAGCCTAAGGTGTAAATTATTGATAGTCCATATCTCGGAAACTATAAGAGATAATGCAATTTCGCAACCGGCAATGTAATTAGCATGCCGAATATCACTTGGAATGTGAATTGGGACGAAATCGCCAATAGATAAGACCATTTTACAATTTGGGCCCAAGTTAGAAGCAGAGCCTGAGGTGTAAATTATCGATAGTCCATATCTCGGAAACTATAAGAGATAATGCAATTTGGCAACCGGCAATGTAATTAGCATGCCGAATATTACTTGGAATGTGAATTGGAACGAAATCGCCAATAGATAAGACCATTTTACAATTTGCTCCCAAGTTAGAAGCAGAGCCTAAGATGTAAATTATCGATAGTCCATATCTCGGAAACTATAAGAGATAATGCAATTTGGCAACCGGCAATGTAATTAGCATGCCGAATATTACTTGGAATGTGAATTGGAACGAAATCGCCAATAGATAAGACCATTTTACAATTTGGGCCCAAGTTAGAAGCAGAGCCTAAGGTGTAAATTATCGATAGTCCATATCTCGGAAACTATAAGAGATAATTCAATTTGGCAATCGGCAATGTAATTAGCATGCCGGATATTACTTGGAATGTGAATTGGAACGAAATCGCCAATAGATAAGACCATTTTACAATTTGGGCCCAAGTTAGAAGCAGAGCCTAAGGTGTAAATTATCGATAGTCCATATCTCGGAAACTATAAGAGATAATGCAATTTGGCAACCGGCAATGTAATTAGCATGCCGAATATTACTTGGAATGTGAATTGGAACGAAATCGCCAATAGATAAGACGATTTTACAATTTGGGCCCAAGTTAGAAGCAGAGCCTAAGATGTAAATTATCGATAGTCCATATCTCGGAAACTATAAGAGATAATGCAATTTGGCAACCGGAAATGTAATTAGCATGCCGAATATTACTTGGAATGTGAATTGGAACGAAATCGCCAATAGATAAGACCATTTTACAATTTGGGCCCAAGTTAGAAGCAGAGCCTAAGGTGTAAATTATCGATAGTCCATATCTCGGAACTGTAATAGATATTGCAATTTGGCAACCGGCAATGTAATTAGCATGCCGAATATTACTTGGAATGTGAATTGGAACGAAATCGCCAATAGAGAAGACCATTTTACAATTTGGGCCCAAGTTAGAAGCAGAGCCTAAGGTGTAAATTATCGATAGTCCATATCTCGGAAACTATAAGAGATAATGCAATTTGGCAACCGGCAATGTAATTAGCATGCCGAATATTACTTGGAATGTGAATTGGAACGAAATCGCCAATAGATAAGACCATTTTACAATTTGGGCCCAAGTTAGAAGCAGAGCCTAAGGTGTAAATTATCGATAGTCCATATCTCGGAAACTATAAGAGATAATGCAATTTGGCAACCGGCAATGTAATTAGCATGCCGAATATTACTTGGAATGTGAATTGGAACGAAATCGCCAATAGATAAGACGATTTTACAATTTGGGCCCAAGTTAGAAGCAGAGCCTAAGGTGTAAATTATCGATAGTCCATATCTCGGAAACTATAAGAGATAATGCAATTTGGCAACCGGCAATGTAATTAGCATTCCGAATATTACTTGGAATGTGAATTGGAACGAAAACGCCAATAGATAAGACCATTTTACAATTTGGGCCCAAGTTAGAAGCAGAGCCTAAGGTGTAAATTATCGATAGTCCATATCTCGGAAACTATAAGAGATAATGCAATTTGGCAACCGGCAATGTAATTAGCATGCCGAATATTACTTGGAATGTGAATTGGAACGAAATCGCCAATAGATAAGACCATTTTACAATTTGGGCCCAAGTTAGAAGCAGAGCCTAAGGTGTAAATTATCGATAGTCCATATCTCGGAAACTATAAGAGATAATGCAATTTGGCAACCGGCAATGTAATTAGCATGCCGAATATTACTTGGAATGTGAATTGGAACGAAATCGCCAATAGATAAGACCATTTTACAATTTGGGCCCAAGTTAGAAGCAGAGCCCAAGGTGTAAATTATCGATAGTCCATATCTCGGAAACTATAAGAGATAATGCAATTTGGCAACCGGCAATGTAATTAGCATGCCGAATATTACTTGGAATGTGAATTGGAACGAAATCGCCAATAGATAAGACCATTTTACAATTTGGGCCCAAGTTAGAAGCAGAGCCTAAGGTGTAAATTATTGATAGTCCATATCTCGGAAACTATAAGAGATAATGCAATTTCGCAACCGGCAATGTAATTAGCATGCCGAATATCACTTGGAATGTGAATTGGGACGAAATCGCCAATAGATAAGACCATTTTACAATTTGGGCCCAAGTTAGAAGCAGAGCCTAAGGTGTAAATTATCGAGAGTCCATATTTCGGAAACTATAAGAGATAATGCAATTTGGCAACCGGCAATGTAATTAGCATGCCGAATATTACTTGGAATGTGAATTGGAACGAAATCGCCAATAGATAAGACCATTTTACAATTTGGGCCCAAGTTAGAAGCAGAGCCTAAGGTGTAAATTATTGATAGTCCATATCTCGGAAACTATAAGAGATAATGCTTTTCGCAACCTGCAATGTAATTAGCATGCCGAATATTACTTGGAGTGTGAATTGGAACGAAATCGCCAATAGATAAGACCATTTTACAATTTGGGCCCAAGTTAGAAGCAGAGCCTAAGGTGTAAATTATCGATAGTCCATATCTCGGAAACTATAAGAGATAATGCAATTTGGCAACCGGCAATGTAATTAGCATGCCGAATATTACTTGGAATGTGAATTGGAACGAAATCGCCAATAGATAAGACCATTTTACAATTTGGGCCCAAGTTAGAAGCAGAGCCTAAGGTGTAAATTATCGATAGTCCATATCTCGGAAACTATAAGAGATAATGCAATTTGGCAACCGGCAATGTAATTAGCATGCCGAATATTACTTGGAATGTGAATTGGAACGAAATCGCCAATAGATAAGACCATTTTACAATTTGGGCCCAAGTTAGAAGCAGAGCCTAAGGTGTAAATTATTGATAGTCCATATCTCGGAAACTATAAGAGATAATGCAATTTCGCAACCGGCAATGTAATTAGCATGCCGAATATTACTTGGAGTGTGAATTGGAACGAAATCGCCAATAGATAAGACCATTTTACAATTTGGGCCCAAGTTAGAAGCAGAGCCTAAGGTGTAAATTATCGATAGTCCATATCTCGGAAACTATAAGAGATAATGCAATTTGGCAACCGGCAATGTAATTAGCATGCCGAATATTGCTTGGAATGTGAATTGGAACGAAATCGCCAATAGATAAGACCATTTTACAATTTGGGCCCAAGTTAGAAGCAGAGCCTAAGACGTAAATTATCGATAGTCCATATCTCGGAAACTATAAGAGATAATGCAATTTGGCAACCGGCAATGTAATTAGCATGCCGAATATTACTTGGAATGTGAATTGGAACGAAATCGCCAATAGATAAGACCATTTTACAATTTGGGCCCAAGTTAGAAGCAGAGCCTAAGGTGTAAATTATCGATAGTCCATATCTCGGAAACTATAAGAGATAATGCAATTTGGCAACCGGCAATGTAATTAGCATGCCGAATATTACTTGGAATGTGAATTGGAACGAAATCGCCAATAGATAAGACCATTTTACAATTTGGGCCCAAGTTAGAAGCAGAGCCTAAGGTGTAAATTATCGATAGTCCATATCTCGGAAACTATAAGAGATAATGCAATTTGGCAACCGGCAATGTAATTAGCATGCCGTATATTACTTGGAATGTGAATTGGAACGAAATCGCCAATAGATAAGACCATTTTACAATTTGGGCCCAAGTTAGAAGCAGAGCCTAAGGTGTAAATTATCGATAGTCCATATCTCGGAAACTATAAGAGATAATGCAATTTGGCAACCGGCAATGTAATTAGCATGCCGAATATTGCTTGGAATGTGAATTGGAACGAAATCGCCAATAGATAAGACCATTTTACAATTTGGGCCCAAGTTAGAAGCAGAGCCTAAGGCGTAAATTATCGATAGTCCATATCTCGGAAACTATAAGAGATAATGCAATTTGGCAACCGGCAATGTAATTAGCATGCCGAATATTACTTGGAATGTGAATTGGAACGAAATCGCCAATAGATAAGACCATTTTACAATTTGGGCCCAAGTTAGAAGCAGAGCCTAAGGTGTAAATTATCGATAGTTCATATCTCGGAAACTATAAGAGATAATGCAATTTGGCAACCGGCAATGTAATTAGCATGCCGAATATTACTTGGAATGTGAATTGGAACGAAATCGCCAATAGATAAGACCATTTTACAATTTGGGCCCAAGTTAGAAGCAGAGCCTAAGGTGTAAATTATCGATAGTCCATATCTCGGAAACTATAAGAGATAATGCAATTTGGCAACCGGCAATGTAATTAGCATGCCGAATATTACTTGGAATGTGAATTGGAACGAAATCGCCAATAGATAAGACCATTTTACAATTTGGGCCCAAGTTAGAAGCAGAGCCTAAGGTGTAAATTATTGATAGTCCATATCTCGGAAACTATAAGAGATAATGCAATTTCGCAACCGGCAATGTAATTAGCATGCCGAATATCACTTGGAATGTGAATTGGGACGAAATCGCCAATAGATAAGACCATTTTACAATTTGGGCCCAAGTTAGAAGCAGAGCCTAAGGTGTAAATTATCGAGAGTCCATATTTCGGAAACTATAAGAGATAATGCAATTTGGCAACCGGCAATGTAATTAGCATGCCGAATATTACTTGGAATGTGAATTGGAACGAAATCGCCAATAGATAAGACCATTTTACAATTTGGGCCCAAGTTAGAAGCAGAGCCTAAGGTGTAAATTATTGATAGTCCATATCTCGGAAACTATAAGAGATAATGCTTTTCGCAACCGGCAATGTAATTAGCATGCCGAATATTACTTGGAGTGTGAATTGGAACGAAATCGCCAATAGATAAGACCATTTTACAATTTGGGCCCAAGTTAGAAGCAGAGCCTAAGGTGTAAATTATCGATAGTCCATATCTCGGAAACTATAAGAGATAATGCAATTTGGCAACCGGCAATGTAATTAGCATGCCGAATATTACTTGGAATGTGAATTGGAACGAAATCGCCAATAGATAAGACCATTTTACAATTTGGGCCCAAGTTAGAAGCAGAGCCTAAGGTGTAAATTATCGAGAGTACATATCTCGGAAACTATAAGAGATAATGCAATTTGGCAACCGGCAATGTAATTAGCATGCCGAATATTACTTGGAATGTGAATTGGAACGAAATCGCCAATAGATAAGACCATTTTACAATTTGGGCCCAAGTTAGAAGCAGAGCCTAAGGTGTAAATTATCGATAGTCCATATCTCGGAAACTATAAGAGATAATGCAATTTGGCAACCGGCAATGTAATTAGCATGCCGAATATTACTTGGAATGTGAATTGGAACGAAATCGCCAATAGATAAGACCATTTTACAATTTGGGCCCAAGTTAGAAGCAGAGCCTAAGGTGTAAATTATTGATAGTCCATATCTCGGAAACTATAAGAGATAATGCAATTTCGCAACCGGCAATGTAATTAGCATGCCGAATATTACTTGGAGTGTGAATTGGAACGAAATCGCCAATAGATAAGACCATTTTACAATTTGGGCCCAAGTTAGAAGCAGAGCCTAAGGTGTAAATTATCGATAGTCCATATCTCGGAAACTATAAGAGATAATGCAATTTGGCAACCGGCAATGTAATTAGCATGCCGAATATTGCTTGGAATGTGAATTGGAACGAAATCGCCAATAGATAAGACCATTTTACAATTTGGGCCCAAGTTAGAAGCAGAGCCTAAGGCGTAAATTATCGATAGTCCATATCTCGGAAACTATAAGAGATAATGCAATTTGGCAACCGGCAATGTAATTAGCATGCCGAATATTACTTGGAATGTGAATTGGAACGAAATCGCCAATAGATAAGACCATTTTACAATTTGGGCCCAAGTTAGAAGCAGAGCCTAAGGTGTAAATTATCGATAGTTCATATCTCGGAAACTATAAGAGATAATGCAATTTGGCAACCGGCAATGTAATTAGCATGCCGAATATTACTTGGAATGTGAATTGGAACGAAATCGCCAATAGATAAGACCATTTTACAATTTGGGCCCAAGTTAGAAGCAGAGCCTAAGGTGTAAATTATCGATAGTCCATATCTCGGAAACTATAAGAGATAATGCAATTTGGCAACCGGCAATGTAATTAGCATGCCGTATATTACTTGGAATGTGAATTGGAACGAAATCGCCAATAGATAAGACCATTTTACAATTTGGGCCCAAGTTAGAAGCAGAGCCTAAGGTGTAAATTATCGATAGTCCATATCTCGGAAACTATAAGAGATAATGCAATTTGGCAACCGGCAATGTAATTAGCATGCCGAATATTGCTTGGAATGTGAATTGGAACGAAATCGCCAATAGATAAGACCATTTTACAATTTGGGCCCAAGTTAGAAGCAGAGCCTAAGGCGTAAATTATCGATAGTCCATATCTCGGAAACTATAAGAGATAATGCAATTTGGCAACCGGCAATGTAATTAGCATGCCGAATATTACTTGGAATGTGAATTGGAACGAAATCGCCAATAGATAAGACCATTTTACAATTTGGGCCCAAGTTAGAAGCAGAGCCTAAGGTGTAAATTATCGATAGTCCATATCTCGGAAACTATAAGAGATAATGCAATTTGGCAACCGGCAATGTAATTAGCATGCCGAATATTACTTGGAATGTGAATTGGAACGAAATCGCCAATAGATAAGACCATTTTACAATTTGGGCCCAAGTTAGAAGCAGAGCCTAAGGTGTAAATTATCGATAGTCCATATCTCGGAAACTATAAGAGATAATGCAATTTGGCAACCGGCAATGTAATTAGCATGCCGTATATTACTTGGAATGTGAATTGGAACGAAATCGCCAATAGATAAGACCATTTCACAATTTGGGCCCAAGTTAGAAGCAGAGCCTAAGGTGTAAATTATCGATAGTCCATATCTCGGAAACTATAAGAGATAATGCAATTTGGCAACCGGCAATGTAATTAGCATGCCGAATATTGCTTGGAATGTGAATTGGAACGAAATCGCCAATAGATAAGACCATTTTACAATTTGGGCCCAAGTTAGAAGCAGAGCCTAAGGCGTAAATTATCGATAGTCCATATCTCGGAAACTATAAGAGATAATGCAATTTGGCAACCGGCAATGTAATTAGCATGCCTAATATTACTTGGAATGTGAATTGGAACGAAATCGCCAATAGATAAGACCATTTTACAATTTGGGCCCAAGTTAGAAGCAGAGCCTAAGGTGTAAATTATCGATAGTCCATATCTCGGAAACTATAAGAGATAATGCAATTTGGCAACCGGCAATGTAATTAGCATGCCGAATATTACTTGGAATGTGAATTGGAACGAAATCGCCAATAGATAAGACCATTTTACAATTTGGGCCCAAGTTAGAAGCAGAGCCTAAGGTGTAAATTATCGATAGTCCATATCTCGGAAACTATAAGAGATAATGCAATTTGGCAACCGGCAATGTAATTAGCATGCCGTATATTACTTGGAATGTGAATTGGAACGAAATCGCCAATAGATAAGACCATTTTACAATTTGGGCCCAAGTTAGAAGCAGAGCCTAAGGTGTAAATTATTGATAGTCCATATCTCGGAAACTATAAGAGATAATGCAATTTCGCAACCGGCAATGTAATTAGCATGCCGAATATCACTTGGAATGTGAATTGGGACGAAATCGCCAATAGATAAGACCATTTTACAATTTGGGCCCAAGTTAGAAGCAGAGCCTAAGGTGTAAATAATCGATAGTCCATATCTCGGAAACTATAAGAGATAATGCAATTTGGCAACCGGCAATGTAATTAGCATGCCGAATATTACTTGGAATGTTAATTGGAACGAAATCGCCAATAGATAAGACCATTTTACAATTTAGGCCCAAGTTAGAAGCAGAGCCTAAGATGTAAATTATCGATAGTCCATATCTCGGAAACTATAAGAGATAATGCAATTTGGCAACCGGCAATGTAATTAGCATGCCGAATATTACTTGGAATGTGAATTGGAACGAAATCGCCAATAGATAAGACCATTTTACAATTTGGGCCCAAGTTAGAAGCAGAGCCTAAGGTGTAAATTATCGATAGTCCATATCTCGGAAACTATAAGAGATAATTCAATTTGGCAACCGGCAATGTAATTAGCATGCCGGATATTACTTGGAATGTGAATTGGAACGAAATCGCCAATAGATAAGACCATTTTACAATTTGGGCCCAAGTTAGAAGCAGAGCCTAAGGTGTAAATTATCGATAGTCCATATCTCGGAAACTATAAGAGATAATGCAATTTGGCAACCGGCAATGTAATTAGCATGCCGAATATTACTTGGAATGTGAATTGGAACGAAATCGCCAATAGATAAGACGATTTTACAATTTGGGCCCAAGTTAGAAGCAGAGCCTAAGATGTAAATTATCGATAGTCCATATCTCGGAAACTATAAGAGATAATGCAATTTGGCAACCGGCAATGTAATTAGCATGCCGAATATTACTTGGAATGTGAATTGGAACGAAATCGCCAATAGATAAGACCATTTTACAATTTGGGCCCAAGTTAGAAGCAGAGCCTAAGGTGTAAATTATCGATAGTCCATATCTCGGAAACTATAAGAGATAATGCAATTTGGCAACCGGCAATGTAATTAGCATGCCGAATATTACTTGGAATGTGAATTGGAACGAAATCGCCAATAGATAAGACCATTTTACAATTTGGGCCCAAGTTAGAAGCAGAGCCTAAGGTGTAAATTATCGATAGTCCATATCTCGGAAACTATAAGAGATAATGCAATTTGGCAACCGGCAATGTAATTAGCATGCCGTATATTACTTGGAATGTGAATTGGAACGAAATCGCCAATAGATAAGACCATTTTACAATTTGGGCCCAAGTTAGAAGCAGAGCCTAAGGTGTAAATTATCGATAGTCCATATCTCGGAAACTATAAGAGATAATGCAATTTGGCAACCGGCAATGTAATTAGCATGCCGAATATTGCTTGGAATGTGAATTGGAACGAAATCGCCAATAGATAAGACCATTTTACAATTTGGGCCCAAGTTAGAAGCAGAGCCTAAGACGTAAATTATCGATAGTCCATATCTCGGAAACTATAAGAGATAATGCAATTTGGCAACCGGCAATGTAATTAGCATGCCGAATATTACTTGGAATGTGAATTGGAACGAAATCGCCAATAGATAAGACCATTTTACAATTTGGGCCCAAGTTAGAAGCAGAGCCTAAGGTGTAAATTATCGATAGTCCATATCTCGGAAACTATAAGAGATAATGCAATTTGGCAACCGGCAATGTAATTAGCATGCCGAATATTACTTGGAATGTGAATTGGAACGAAATCGCCAATAGATAAGACCATTTTACAATTTGGGCCCAAGTTAGAAGCAGAGCCTAAGGTGTAAATTATCGATAGTCCATATCTCGGAAACTATAAGAGATAATGCAATTTGGCAACCGGCAATGTAATTAGCATGCCGTATATTACTTGGAATGTGAATTGGAACGAAATCGCCAATAGATAAGACCATTTTACAATTTGGGCCCAAGTTAGAAGCAGAGCCTAAGGTGTAAATTATTGATAGTCCATATCTCGGAAACTATAAGAGATAATGCAATTTCGCAACCGGCAATGTAATTAGCATGCCGAATATCACTTGGAATGTGAATTGGGACGAAATCGCCAATAGATAAGACCATTTTACAATTTGGGCCCAAGTTAGAAGCAGAGCCTAAGGTGTAAATAATCGATAGTCCATATCTCGGAAACTATAAGAGATAATGCAATTTGGCAACCGGCAATGTAATTAGCATGCCGAATATTACTTGGAATTTTAATTGGAACGAAATCGCCAATAGATAAGACCATTTTACAATTTAGGCCCAAGTTAGAAGCAGAGCCTAAGATGTAAATTATCGATAGTCCATATCTCGGAAACTATAAGAGATAATGCAATTTGGCAACCGGCAATGTAATTAGCATGCCGAATATTACTTGGAATGTGAATTGGAACGAAATCGCCAATAGATAAGACCATTTTACAATTTGGGCCCAAGTTAGAAGCAGAGCCTAAGGTGTAAATTATCGATAGTCCATATCTCGGAAACTATAAGAGATAATTCAATTTGGCAACCGGCAATGTAATTAGCATGCCGGATATTACTTGGAATGTGAATTGGAACGAAATCGCCAATAGATAAGACCATTTTACAATTTGGGCCCAAGTTAGAAGCAGAGCCTAAGGTGTAAATTATCGATAGTCCATATCTCGGAAACTATAAGAGATAATGCAATTTGGCAACCGGCAATGTAGTTAGCATGCCGAATATTACTTGGAATGTGAATTGGAACGAAATCGCCAATAGATAAGACCATTTTACAATTTGGGCCCAAGTTAGAAGCAGAGCCTAAGGTGTAAATTATCGATAGTCCATATCTCGGAAACTATAAGAGATAATGCAATTTGGCAACCGGCAATGTAATTAGCATGCCGAATATTACTTGGAATGTGAATTGGAACGAAATCGCCAATAGATAAGACCATTTTACAATTTGGGCCCAAGTTAGAAGCAGAGCCTAAGGTGTAAATTATCGATAGTCCATATCTCGGAAACTATAAGAGATAATGCAATTTGGCAACCGGCAATGTAATTAGCATGCCGAATATTAATTGGAATGTGAATTGGAACGAAATCGCCAATAGATAAGACCATTTTACAATTTGGGCCCAAGTTAGAAGTAGAGCCTAAGGTGTAAATTATCGATAGTCCATATCTCGGAAACTATAAGAGATAATGCAATTTGGCAACCGGCAATATAATTAGCATGCCGAATATTACTTGGAATGTGAATTGGAACGAAATCGCCAATAGATAAGGCCATTTTACAATTTGGGCCCAAGTTAGAAGCAGAGCCTAAGGTGTAAATTATCGATAGTCCATATCTCGGAAACTATAAGAGATAATGCAATTTGGCAACCGGCAATGTAATTAGCATGCCGAATATTAATTGGAATGTGAATTGGAACGAAATCGCCAATAGATAAGACCATTTTACAATTTGGGCCCAAGTTAGAAGTAGAGCCTAAGGTGTAAATTATCGATAGTCCATATCTCGGAAACTATAAGAGATAATGCAATTTGGCAACCGGCAATATAATTAGCATGCCGAATATTACTTGGAATGTGAATTGGAACGAAATCGCCAATAGGTAAGACCATTTTACAATTTGGGCCCAAGTTAGAAGCAGAGCCTAAGGTGTAAATTATCGATAGTCCATATCTCGGAAACTATAGGAGATAATGCAATTTGGCAACCGGCAATGTAATTAGCATGCCGAATATTACTTGGAATGTGAATTGGAACGAAATCGCCAATAGATAAGACCATTTTACAATTTGGGCCCAAGTTAGAAGCAGAGCCTAAGGTGTAAATTATCGATAGTCCATATCTCGGAAACTATAAGAGGTAATGCAATTTGGCAACCGGCAATGTAATTAGCATGCCGAATATTACTTGGAATGTGAATTGGAACGAAATCGCCAATAGAGAAGACCATTTTACAATTTGGGCCCAAGTTAGAAGCAGAGCCTAAGGTGTAAATTATCGATAGTCCATATCTCGGAAACTATAAGAGATAATGCAATTTGGCAACCGGCAATGTAATTAGCATGCCGAATATTACTCGGAATGTGAATTGGAACGAAATCGCCAATAGATAAGACCATTTTACAATTTGGGCCCAAGTTAGAAGCAGAGCCTAAGGTGTAAATTATCGATAGTCCATATCTCGGAAACTATAAGAGATAATGCAATTTGGCAACCGGCAATGTAATTAGCATGCCGAATATTACTTGGAATGTGAATTGGAACGAAATCGCCAATAGATAAGACCATTTTACAATTTGGGCCCAAGTTAGAAGCAGAGCCTAAGGTGTAAATTATCGATAGTCCATATCTCGGAAACTATAAGAGATAATGCAATTTGGCAACCGGCAATGTAATTAGCATGCCGAATATTACTTGGACTGTGAATTGGAACGAAATCGCCAATAGATAAGACGATTTTACAATTAGGGCCCAAGTTAGAAGCAGAGCCTAAGATGTAAATTATCGATAGTCCATATCTCGGAAACTATAAGAGATAATGCAATTTGGCAACCGGCAATGTAATTAGCATGCCGAATATTACTTGGAATGTGAATTGGAACGAAATCGCCAATAGATAAGACCATTTTACAATTTGGGCCCAAGTTAGAAGCAGAGCCTAAGGTGTAAATTATCGATAGTCCATATCTCGGAAACTATAAGAGATAATGCAATTTGGCAACCGGCAATGTAATTAGCATGCCGAATATTACTTGGAATGTGAATTGGAACGAAATCGCCAATAGGTAAGACCATTTTACAATTTGGGCCCAAGTTAGAAGCAGAGCCTAAGGTGTAAATTATCGATAGTCCATATCTCGGAAACTATAAGAGATAATTCAATTTGGCAACCGGCAATGTAATTAGCATGCCGGATATTACTTGGAATGTGAATTGGAACGAAATCGCCAATAGATAAGACAATTTTACAATTTGGGCCCAAGTTAGAAGCAGAGCCTAAGGTGTAAATTACCGATAGTCCATATCTCGGAAACTATAAGAGATAATGCAATTTGGCAACCGGCAATGTAATTAGCATGCCGAATATTACTTGGAATGTGAATTGGAACGAAATCGCCAATAGAGAAGACCATTTTACAATTTGGGCCCAAGTTAGAAGCAGGGCCTAAGGTGTAAATTATCGATAGTCCATATCTCGGAAACTATAAGAGGTAATGCAATTTGGCAACCGGCAATGTAATTAGCATGCCGAATATTACTTGGAATGTGAATTGGAACGAAATCGCCAATAGATAAGACCATTTTACAATTTGGGCCCAAGTTAGAAGCAGAGCCTAAGGTGTAAATTATCGATAGTCCATATCTCGGAAACTATAAGAGGTAATGCAATTTGGCAACCGGCAATGTAATTAGCATGCCGAATATTACTTGGAATGTGAATTGGAACGAAATCGCCAATAGAGAAGACCATTTTACAATTTGGGCCCAAGTTAGAAGCAGAGCCTAAGGTGTAAATTATCGATAGTCCATATCTCGGAAACTATAAGAGATAATGCAATTTGGCAACCGGCAATGTAATTAGCATGCCGAATATTACTTGGACTGTGAATTGGAACGAAATCGCCAATAGATAAGACCATTTTACAATTTGGGCCCAAGTTAGAAGCAGAGCCTAAGGTGTAAATTATCGATAGTCCATATCTCGGAAACTATAAGAGATAATGCAATTTGGCAACCGGCAATGTAATTAGCATGCCGAATATTACTTGGAATGTGAATTGGAACGAAATCGCCAATAGATAAGACCATTTTACAATTTGGGCCCAAGTTAGAAGCAGAGCCTAAGGTGTAAATTATCGATAGTCCATATCTCGGAAACTATAAGAGATAATGCAATTTGGCAACCGGCAATGTAATTAGCATGCCGAATATTACTTGGACTGTGAATTGGAACGAAATCGCCAATAGATAAGACGATTTTACAATTAGGGCCCAAGTTAGAAGCAGAGCCTAAGATGTAAATTATCGATAGTCCATATCTCGGAAACTATAAGAGATAATGCAATTTGGCAACCGGCAATGTAATTAGCATGCCGAATATTACTTGGAATGTGAATTGGAACGAAATCGCCAATAGATAAGACCATTTTACAATTTGGGCCCAAGTTAGAAGCAGAGCCTAAGGTGTAAATTATCGATAGTCCATATCTCGGAAACTATAAGAGATAATGCAATTTGGCAACCGGCAATGTAATTAGCATGCCGAATATTACTTGGAATGTGAATTGGAACGAAATCGCCAATAGGTAAGACCATTTTACAATTTGGGCCCAAGTTAGAAGCAGAGCCTAAGGTGTAAATTATCGATAGTCCATATCTCGGAAACTATAAGAGATAATTCAATTTGGCAACCGGCAATGTAATTAGCATGCCGGATATTACTTGGAATGTGAATTGGAACGAAATCGCCAATAGATAAGACAATTTTACAATTTGGGCCCAAGTTAGAAGCAGAGCCTAAGGTGTAAATTACCGATAGTCCATATCTCGGAAACTATAAGAGATAATGCAATTTGGCAACCGGCAATGTAATTAGCATGCCGAATATTACTTGGAATGTGAATTGGAACGAAATCGCCAATAGATAAGACGATTTTACAATTTGGGCCCAAGTTAGAAGCAGAGCCTAAGGTGTAAATTATCGATAGTCCATATCTCGGAAACTATAAGAGATAATGCAATTTGGCAACCGGCAATGTAATTAGCATGCCGAATATTACTTGGAATGTGAATTGGAACGAAGTCGCCAATAGAGAAGGCCATTTTACAATTTGGGCCCAAGTTAGAAGCAGAGCCTAAGGTGTAAATTATCGATAGTCCATATCTCGGAAACTCTAAGAGATAATGCAATTTGGCAACCGGCAATGTAATTAGCATGCCGAATATTACTTGGAATGTGAATTGGAACGAAATCGCCAATAGAGAAGACCATTTTACAATTTGGGCCCAAGTTAGAAGCAGAGCCTAAGGTGTAAATTATCGATAGTCCATATCTCGGAAACTATAAGAGATAATGCAATTTGGCAACCGGCAATGTAATTAGCATGCCGAATATTACTTGGAATGTGAATTGGAACGAAATCGCCAATAGAGAAGACCATTTTACAATTTGGGCCCAAGTTAGAAGCAGAGCCTAAGGTGTAAATTATCGAGAGTCCATATTTCGGAAACTATAAGAGATAATGCAATTTGGCAACCGGCAATGTAATTAGCATGCAGAATATTACTTGGACTGTGAATTGGAACGAAATCGCCAATAGATAAGACCATTTTACAATTTGGGCCCAAGTTAGAAGCAGAGCCTAAGGTGTAAATTATCGATAGTCCATATCTCGGAAACTATAAGAGATAATGCAATTTGGCAACCGGCAATGTAATTAGCATGCCGAATATTACTTGGAATGTGAATTGGAACGAAATCGCCAATAGATAAGACCATTTTACAATTTGGGCCCAAGTTAGAAGCAGAGCCTAAGGTGTAAATTATCGATAGTCCATATCTCGGAAACTATAAGAGATAATGCAATTTGGCAACCGGCAATGTAATTAGCATGCCGAATATTACTTGGACTGTGAATTGGAACGAAATCGCCAATAGATAAGACGATTTTACAATTAGGGCCCAAGTTAGAAGCAGAGCCTAAGATGTAAATTATCGATAGTCCATATCTCGGAAACTATAAGAGATAATGCAATTTGGCAACCGGCAATGTAATTAGCATGCCGAATATTACTTGGAATGTGAATTGGAACGAAATCGCCAATAGATAAGACCATTTTACAATTTGGGCCCAAGTTAGAAGCAGAGCCTAAGGTGTAAATTATCGATAGTCCATATCTCGGAAACTATAAGAGATAATGCAATTTGGCAACCGGCAATGTAATTAGCATGCCGAATATTACTTGGAATGTGAATTGGAACGAAATCGCCAATAGGTAAGACCATTTTACAATTTGGGCCCAAGTTAGAAGCAGAGCCTAAGGTGTAAATTATCGATAGTCCATATCTCGGAAACTATAAGAGATAATTCAATTTGGCAACCGGCAATGTAATTAGCATGCCGGATATTACTTGGAATGTGAATTGGAACGAAATCGCCAATAGATAAGACAATTTTACAATTTGGGCCCAAGTTAGAAGCAGAGCCTAATTTGTAAATTACCGATAGTCCATATCTCGGAAACTATAAGAGATAATGCAATTTGGCAACCGGCAATGTAATTAGCATGCCGAATATTACTTGGAATGTGAATTGGAACGAAATCGCCAATAGATAAGACGATTTTACAATTTGGGCCCAAGTTAGAAGCAGAGCCTAAGGTGTAAATTATCGATAGTCCATATCTCGGAAACTATAAGAGATAATGCAATTTGGCAACCGGCAATGTAATTAGCATGCCGAATATTACTTGGAATGTGAATTGGAACGAAGTCGCCAATAGAGAAGGCCATTTTACAATTTGGGCCCAAGTTAGAAGCAGAGCCTAAGGTGTAAATTATCGATAGTCCATATCTCGGAAACTCTAAGAGATAATGCAATTTGGCAACCGGCAATGTAATTAGCATGCCGAATATTACTTGGAATGTGAATTGGAACGAAATCGCCAATAGAGAAGACCATTTTACAATTTGGGCCCAAGTTAGAAGCAGAGCCTAAGGTGTAAATTATCGATAGTCCATATCTCGGAAACTATAAGAGATAATGCAATTTGGCAACCGGCAATGTAATTAGCATGCCGAATATTACTTGGAATGTGAATTGGAACGAAATCGCCAATAGATAAGACCATTTTACAATTTGGGCCCAAGTTAGAAGCAGAGCCTAAGGTGTAAATTATCGATAGTCCATATCTCGGAAACTATAAGAGATAATGCAATTTGGCAACCGGCAATGTAATTAGCATGCCGAATATTACTTGGAATGTGAATTGGAACGAAATCGCCAATAGAGAAGACCATTTTACAATTTGGGCCCAAGTTAGAAGCAGAGCCTAAGGTGTAAATTATCGAGAGTCCATATTTCGGAAACTATAAGAGATAATGCAATTTGGCAACCGGCAATGTAATTAGCATGCCGAATATTACTTGGAATGTGAATTGGAACGAAAACGCCAATAGATAAGACCATTTTACAATTTGGGCCCAAGTTAGAAGCAGAGTCTAAGGTGTAAATTATCAATAGTCCATATCTCGGAAACTATAATAGATAATGCAATTTGGCAACCGGCAATGTAATTAGCATGCCGAATATTACTTGGAATGTGAATTGGAACGAAATCGCCAATAGATAAGACCATTTTACAATTTGGGCCCAAGTTAGAAGCAGAGCCTAAGGTGTAAATTATTGATAGTCCATATCTCGGAAACTATAAGAGATAATGCAATTTGGCAACCGGCAATATAATTAGCATGTCGAATATTACTTGGAATGTGAATTGGAACGAAATCGCCAATAGATAAGACCATTTTACAATTTGGGCCCAAGTTAGAAGCAGAGCCTAAGGTGTAAATTATTGATAGTCCATATCTCGGAAACTATAAGAGATAATGCAATTTGGCAACCGGCAATATAATTAGCATGTCGAATATTACTTGGAATGTGAATTGGAACGAAATCGCCAATAGATAAGACCATTTTACAATTTGGGCCCAAGTTAGAAGCAGAGCCTAAGGTGTAAATTATCGATAGTCCATATCTCGGAAACTATAAGAGATAATTCAATTTGGCAACCGGCAATGTAATTAGCATGCCGGATATTACTTGAAATGTGAATTGGAACGAAATCGCCAATAGATAAGACCATTTTACAATTTGGGCCCAAGTTAGAAGCAGAGCCTAAGGTGTAAATTATCGATAGTCCATATCTCGGAAACTATAAGAGATAATGCAATTTGGCAACCGGAAATGTAATTAGCATGCCGAATATTACTTGGAATGTGAATTGGAACGAAATCGCCAATAGATAAGACGATTTTACAATTTGGGCCCAAGTTAGAAGCAGAGCCTAAGATGTAAATTATCGATAGTCCATATCTCGGAAACTATAAGAGATAATGCAATTTGGCAACCGGCAATGTAATTAGCATGCCGAATATTACTTGGAATGTGAATTGGAACGAAATCGCCAATAGATAAGACCATTTTACAATTTGGGCCCAAGTTAGAAGCAGAGCCTAAGGTGTAAATTATCGATAGTCCATATCTCGGAAACTATAAGAGATAATGCAATTTGGCAACCGGCAATGTAATTAGCATGCCGAATATTACTTGGAATGTGAATTGGAACGAAATCGCCAATAGGTAAGGCCATTTTACAATTTGGGCCCAAGTTAGAAGCAGAGCCTAAGGTGTAAATTATCGATAGTCCATATCTCGGAAACTATAAGAGATAATTCAATTTGGCAACCGGCAATGTAATTAGCATGCCGGATATTACTTGGAATGTGAATTGGAACGAAATTGCCAATAGATAAGACCATTTTACAATTTGGGCCCAAGTTAGAAGCAGAGCCTAAGGTGTAAATTACCGATAGTCCATATCTCGGAAACTATAAGAGTTAATGCAATTTGGCAACCGGCAATGTAATTAGCATGCCGAATATTACTTGGAATGTGAATTGGAACGAAATCGCCAATAGATAAGACGATTTTACAATTTGGGCCCAAGTTAGAAGCAGAGCCTAAGGTGTAAATTATCGATAGTCCATATCTCGGAAACTATAAGAGATAATGCAATTTGGCAACCGGCAATGTAATTAGCATGCCGAATATTACTTGGAATGTGAATTGGAACGAAATCGCCAATAGAGAAGACCATTTTACAACTTGGGCCCAAGTTAGAAGCAAAGCTTAAGGTGTAAATTATCGATAGTCCATATCTCGGAAACTATAAGAGATAATGCAATTTGGCAACCGGCAATGTAATTAGCATGCCGAATATTACTTGGAATGTGAATTGGAACGAAATCGCCAATAGAGAAGACCATTTTACAATTTGGGCCCAAGTTAGAAGCAGAGCCTAAGGTGTAAATTATCGATAGTCCATATCTCGGAAACTATAAGAGATAATGCAATTTGGCAACCGGCAATGTAATTAGCATGCCGAATATTACTTGGAATGTGAATTGGAACGAAATCGCCAATAGATAAGACCATTTTACAATTTGGGCCCAAGTTAGAAGCAGAGCCTAAGGTGTAAATTATCGATAGTCCATATCTCGGAAACTATAAGAGATAATGCAATTTGGCAACCGGCAATGTAATTAGCATGCCGAATATTACTTGGAATGTGAATTGGAACGAAATCGCTAATAGAGAAGACCATTTTACAATTTGGGCCCAAGTTAGAAGCAGAGCCTAAGGTGTAAATTATCGATAGTCCATATCTCGGAAACTATAAGAGATAATGCAATTTGGCAACCGGCAATGTAATTAGCATGCCGAATATTACTTGGAATGTGAATTGGAACGAAAACGCCAATAGATAAGACCATTTTACAATTTGGGCCCAAGTTAGAAGCAGAGCCTAAGGTGTAAATTATCGATAGTCCATATCTCGGAAACTGTAATAGATAATGCAATTTGGCAACCGGCAATGTAATTAGCATGCCGAATATTACTTGGAATGTGAATTGGAACGAAATCGCCAATAGATAAGACCATTTTACAATTTGGGCCCAAGTTAGAAGCAGAGCCTAAGGTGTAAATTATCGATAGTCCATATCTCGGAAACTATAAGAGATAATGCAATTTGGCAACCGGCAATGTAATTAGCATGCCGAATATTACTTGGAATGTGAATTGGAACGAAATCGCCAATAGATAAGACCATTTTACAATTTGGGCCCAAGTTAGAAGCAGAGCCTAAGGTGTAAATTATTGATAGTCCATATCTCGGAAACTATAAGAGATAATGCAATTTCGCAACCGGCAATGTAATTAGCATGCCGAATATCACTTGGAATGTGAATTGGGACGAAATCGCCAATAGATAAGACCATTTTACAATTTGGGCCCAAGTTAGAAGCAGAGCCTGAGGTGTAAATTATCGATAGTCCATATCTCGGAAACTATAAGAGATAATGCAATTTGGCAACCGGCAATGTAATTAGCATGCCGAATATTACTTGGAATGTGAATTGGAACGAAATCGCCAATAGATAAGACCATTTTACAATTTGCTCCCAAGTTAGAAGCAGAGCCTAAGATGTAAATTATCGATAGTCCATATCTCGGAAACTATAAGAGATAATGCAATTTGGCAACCGGCAATGTAATTAGCATGCCGAATATTACTTGGAATGTGAATTGGAACGAAATCGCCAATAGATAAGACCATTTTACAATTTGGGCCCAAGTTAGAAGCAGAGCCTAAGGTGTAAATTATCGATAGTCCATATCTCGGAAACTATAAGAGATAATTCAATTTGGCAATCGGCAATGTAATTAGCATGCCGGATATTACTTGGAATGTGAATTGGAACGAAATCGCCAATAGATAAGACCATTTTACAATTTGGGCCCAAGTTAGAAGCAGAGCCTAAGGTGTAAATTATCGATAGTCCATATCTCGGAAACTATAAGAGATAATGCAATTTGGCAACCGGCAATGTAATTAGCATGCCGAATATTACTTGGAATGTGAATTGGAACGAAATCGCCAATAGATAAGACGATTTTACAATTTGGGCCCAAGTTAGAAGCAGAGCCTAAGATGTAAATTATCGATAGTCCATATCTCGGAAACTATAAGAGATAATGCAATTTGGCAACCGGAAATGTAATTAGCATGCCGAATATTACTTGGAATGTGAATTGGAACGAAATCGCCAATAGATAAGACCATTTTACAATTTGGGCCCAAGTTAGAAGCAGAGCCTAAGGTGTAAATTCCATATCTCGGAAACTATAAGAGATAATGCAATTTGGCAACCGGCAATGTAATTAGCATGCCGAATATTACTTGGAATGTGAATTGGAACGAAAACGCCAATAGATAAGACCATTTTACAATTTGGGCCCAAGTTAGAAGCAGAGCCTAAGGTGTAAATTATCGATAGTCCATATCTCGGAAACTGTAATAGATATTGCAATTTGGCAACCGGCAATGTAATTAGCATGCCGAATATTACTTGGAATGTGAATTGGAACGAAATCGCCAATAGAGAAGACCATTTTACAATTTGGGCCCAAGTTAGAAGCAGAGCCTAAGGTGTAAATTATCGATAGTCCATATCTCGGAAACTATAAGAGATAATGCAATTTGGCAACCGGCAATGTAATTAGCATGCCGAATATTACTTGGAATGTGAATTGGAACGAAATCGCCAATAGATAAGACCATTTTACAATTTGGGCCCAAGTTAGAAGCAGAGCCTAAGGTGTAAATTATCGATAGTCCATATCTCGGAAACTATAAGAGATAATGCAATTTGGCAACCGGCAATGTAATTAGCATGCCGAATATTACTTGGAATGTGAATTGGAACGAAATCGCCAATAGATAAGACGATTTTACAATTTGGGCCCAAGTTAGAAGCAGAGCCTAAGGTGTAAATTATCGATAGTCCATATCTCGGAAACTATAAGAGATAATGCAATTTGGCAACCGGCAATGTAATTAGCATTCCGAATATTACTTGGAATGTGAATTGGAACGAAAACGCCAATAGATAAGACCATTTTACAATTTGGGCCCAAGTTAGAAGCAGAGCCTAAGGTGTAAATTATCGATAGTCCATATCTCGGAAACTATAAGAGATAATGCAATTTGGCAACCGGCAATGTAATTAGCATGCCGAATATTACTTGGAATGTGAATTGGAACGAAATCGCCAATAGATAAGACGATTTTACAATTTGGGCCCAAGTTAGAAGCAGAGCCTAAGATGTAAATTATCGATAGTCCATATCTCGGAAACTATAAGAGATAATGCAATTTGGCAACCGGAAATGTAATTAGCATGCCGAATATTACTTGGAATGTGAATTGGAACGAAATCGCCAATAGATAAGACCATTTTACAATTTGGGCCCAAGTTAGAAGCAGAGCCTAAGGTGTAAATTCCATATCTCGGAAACTATAAGAGATAATGCAATTTGGCAACCGGCAATGTAATTAGCATGCCGAATATTACTTGGAATGTGAATTGGAACGAAAACGCCAATAGATAAGACCATTTTACAATTTGGGCCCAAGTTAGAAGCAGAGCCTAAGGTGTAAATTATCGATAGTCCATATCTCGGAAACTGTAATAGATATTGCAATTTGGCAACCGGCAATGTAATTAGCATGCCGAATATTACTTAGAATGTGAATTGGAACGAAATCGCCAATAGAGAAGACCATTTTACAATTTGGGCCCAAGTTAGAAGCAGAGCCTAAGGTGTAAATTATCGATAGTCCATATCTCGGAAACTATAAGAGATAATGCAATTTGGCAACCGGCAATGTAATTAGCATGCCGAATATTACTTGGAATGTGAATTGGAACGAAATCGCCAATAGATAAGACCATTTTACAATTTGGGCCCAAGTTAGAAGCAGAGCCTAAGGTGTAAATTATCGATAGTCCATATCTCGGAAACTATAAGAGATAATGCAATTTGGCAACCGGCAATGTAATTAGCATGCCGAATATTACTTGGAATGTGAATTGGAACGAAATCGCCAATAGATAAGACGATTTTACAATTTGGGCCCAAGTTAGAAGCAGAGCCTAAGGTGTAAATTATCGATAGTCCATATCTCGGAAACTATAAGAGATAATGCAATTTGGCAACCGGCAATGTAATTAGCATTCCGAATATTACTTGGAATGTGAATTGGAACGAAAACGCCAATAGATAAGACCATTTTACAATTTGGGCCCAAGTTAGAAGCAGAGCCTAAGGTGTAAATTATCGATAGTCCATATCTCGGAAACTATAAGAGATAATGCAATTTGGCAACCGGCAATGTAATTAGCATGCCGAATATTACTTGGAATGTGAATTGGAACGAAATCGCCAATAGATAAGACCATTTTACAATTTGGGCCCAAGTTAGAAGCAGAGCCTAAGGTGTAAATTATCGATAGTCCATATCTCGGAAACTATAAGAGATAATGCAATTTGGCAACCGGCAATGTAATTAGCATGCCGAATATTACTTGGAATGTGAATTGGAACGAAATCGCCAATAGATAAGACCATTTTACAATTTGGGCCCAAGTTAGAAGCAGAGCCCAAGGTGTAAATTATCGATAGTCCATATCTCGGAAACTATAAGAGATAATGCAATTTGGCAACCGGCAATGTAATTAGCATGCCGAATATTACTTGGAATGTGAATTGGAACGAAATCGCCAATAGATAAGACCATTTTACAATTTGGGCCCAAGTTAGAAGCAGAGCCTAAGGTGTAAATTATTGATAGTCCATATCTCGGAAACTATAAGAGATAATGCAATTTCGCAACCGGCAATGTAATTAGCATGCCGAATATCACTTGGAATGTGAATTGGGACGAAATCGCCAATAGATAAGACCATTTTACAATTTGGGCCCAAGTTAGAAGCAGAGCCTAAGGTGTAAATTATCGATAGTCCATATCTCGGAAACTATAAGAGATAATGCAATTTGGCAACCGGCAATGTAATTAGCATGCCGAATATTACTTGGAATGTGAATTGGAACGAAATCGCCAATAGATAAGACGATTTTACAATTTGGGCCCAAGTTAGAAGCAGAGCCTAAGATGTAAATTATCGATAGTCCATATCTCGGAATCTATAAGAGATAATGCAATTTGGCAACCGGCAATGTAATTAGCATGCCGAATATTACTTGGAATGTGAATTGGAACGAAATCGCCAATAGAGAAGACCATTTTACAATTTGGGCCCAAGTTAGAAGCAGAGCCTAAGGTGTAAATTATCGAGAGTCCATATTTCGGAAACTATAAGAGATAATGCAATTTGGCAACCGGCAATGTAATTAGCATGCCGAATATTACTTGGAATGTGAATTGGAACGAAATCGCCAATAGATAAGACGATTTTACAATTTGGGCCCAAGTTAGAAGCAGAGCCTAAGATGTAAATGATCGATAGTCCATATCTCGGAAACTATAAGAGATAATGCAATTTGGCAACCGGCAATGTAATTAGCATGCCGAATATTACTTGGAATGTGAATTGGAACGAAATCGCCAATAGATAAGACCATTTTACAATTTGGGCCCAAGTTAGAAGCAGAGCCTAAGGTGTAAATTATCGATAGTCCATATCTCGGAAACTATAAGAGATAATGCAATTAGGCAACCGGCAATGTAATTAGCAAGCCGAATATTACTTGGAATGTGAATTGGAACGAAATCGCCAATAGGTAAGACCATTTTACAATTTGGGTCCAAGTTAGAAGCAGAGCCTAAGGTGTAAATTATCGATAGTCCATATCTCGGAAACTATAAGAGATAATTCAATTTGGCAACCGGCAATGTAATTAGCATGCCGGATATTACTTGGAATGTGAATTGGAACGAAATCGCCAATAGATAAGACCATTTTACAATTTGGGCCCAAGTTAGAAGCAGAGCCTAAGGTGTAAATTACCGATAGTCCATATCTCGGAAACTATAAGAGATAATGCAATTTGGCAACCGGCAATGTAATTAGCATGCCGAATATTACTTGGAATGTGAATTGGAACGAAATCGCCAATAGATAAGACGATTTTACAATTTGGGCCCAAGTTAGAAGCAGAGCCTAAGGTGTAAATTATCGATAGTCCATATCTCGGAAACTATAAGAGATAATGCAATTTGGCAACCGGCAATGTAATTAGCATGCCGAATATTACTTGGAATGTGAATTAGAACGAAATCGCCAATAGAGAAGGCCATTTTACAATTTGGGCCCAAGTTAGAAGCAGAGCCTAAGGTGTAAATAATCGATAGTCCATATCTCGGAAACTATAAGAGATAATGCAATTTGGCAACCGGCAATGTAATTAGCATGCCGAATATTACTTGGAATGTGAATTGGAACGAAATCGCCAATAGAGAAGACCATTTTACAATTTGGGCCCAAGTTAGAAGCAGAGCCTAAGGTGTAAATTATCGATAGTCCATATCTCGGAAACTATAAGAGATAATGCAATTTGGCAACCGGCAACGTAATTAGCATGCCGAATATTACTTGGAATGTGAATTGGAACCAAATCGCCAATAGATAAGACGATTTTACAATTTGGGCCCAAGTTAGAAGCAGAGCCTAAGGTGTAAATTACCGATAGTCCATATCTCGGAAACTATAAGAGATAATGCAATTTGGCAACCGGCAATGTAATTAGCATGCCGAATATTACTTGGAATGTGAATTGGAACGAAATCGCCAATAGATAAGACGATTTTACAATTTGGGCCCAAGTTAGAAGCAGAGCCTAAGGTGTAAATTATCGATAGTCCATATCTCGGAAAATATAAGAGATAATGCAATTTGGCAACCGGCAATGTAATTAGCATGCCGAATATTACTTGGAATGTGAATTGGAACGAAATCGCCAATAGAGAAGACCATTTTACAATTTGGGCCCAAGTTAGAAGCAGAGCCTAAGGTGTAAATTATCGATAGTCCATATCTCGGAAACTATAAGAGATAATGCAATTTGGCAAACGGCAATGTAATTAGCATGCCGAATATTACTTGGAATGTGAATTGGAACGAAATCGCCAATAGAGAAGACCATTTTACAATTTGGGCCCAAGTTAGAAGCAGAGCCTAAGGTGTAAATTATCGATAGTCCATATCTCGGAAACTATAAGAGATAATGCAATTTGGCAACCGGCAATGTAATTAGCATGCCGAATATTACTTGGAATGTGAATTGGAACGAAATCGCCAATAGATAAGACCATTTTACAATTTGGGCCCAAGTTAGAAGCAGAGCCTAAGGTGTAAATTATCGATAGTCCATATCTCGGAAACTATAAGAGATAATGCAATTTGGCAACCGGCAATGTAATTAGCATGCCGAATATTACTTGGAATGTGAATTGGAACGAAATCGCCAATAGATAAGACCATTTTACAATTTGGGTCCAAGTTAGAAGCAGAGCCTAAGGTGTAAATTATCGATAGTCCATATCTCGGAAACTATAAGAGATAATGCAATTTGGCAACCGGCAATGTAATTAGCATGCCGAATATTACTTGGAATGTGAATTGGAACGAAATCGCCAATAGATAAGGCCATTTTAAAATTTGGGCCCAAGTTAGAAGCAGAGCCTAAGGTGTAAATTATTGATAGTCCATATCTCGGAAACTATAAGAGATAATGCAATTTCGCAACCGGCAATGTAATTAGCATGCCGAATACCACTTGGAATGTAAATTGGGACGAAATCGCCAATAGATAAGACCATTTTACAATTTGGGCCCAAGTTAGAAGCAGAGCCTATGGTGTAAATTATCGATAGTCCATATCTCGGAAACTATAAGAGATAATGCAATTTGGCAACCGGCAATGTAATTAGCATGCCGAATATTACTTGGAATGTGAATTGGAACAAAATCGCCAATAGATAAGACCATTTTACAATTTGGGCCCAAGTTAGAAGCAGAGCCTAAGGTGTAAATTATCGATAGTCCATATCTCGGAAACTATAAGAGATAATTCAATTTGGCAACCGGCAATGTAATTAGCATGGCGGATATTACTTGGAATGTTAATTGGAACGAAATCGCCAATAGATAAGACCATTTTACAATTTGGGCCCAAGTTAGAAGCAGAGCCTAAAGTGTAAATTATCGATAGTCCATATCTCGGAAACTATAAGAGATAATGCAATTTGGCAACCGGCAACGTAATTAGCATGCCGAATATTACTTGTAATGTGAATTGGAACCAAATCGCCAATAGATAAGACGATTTTACAATTTGGGCCCAAGTTAGAAGCAGAGCCTAAAATGTAAATTATCGATAGTCCATATCTCGGAAACTATAAGAGATAATGCAATTTGGCAACCGGCAATGTAATTAGCATGCCGAATATTACTTGGAATGTGAATTGGAACGAAATCGCCAATAGATAAGACCATTTTACAATTTGGGCTCAAGTTAGAAGCAGAGCCTAAGGTGTAAATTATCGATAGTCCATATCTCGGAAACTATAAGAGATAATGCAATTTGGCAACCGGCAATGTAATTAGCAAGCCGAATATTACTTGGAATGTGAATTGGAACGAAATCGCCAATAGGTAAGACCATTTTACAATTTGGGCCCAAGTTAGAAGCAGAGCCTAAGGTGTAAATTATCGATAGTCCATATCTCGGAAACTATAAGAGATAATTCAATTTGGCAACCGGCAATGTAATTAGCATGCCGGATATTACTTGGAATGTGAATTGGAACGAAATCGCCAATAGATAAGACCATTTTACAATTTGGGCCCAAGTTAGAAGCAGAGCCTAAGGTGTAAATTACCGATAGTCCATATCTCGGAAACTATAAGAGATAATGCAATTTGGCAACCGGCAATGTAATTAGCATGCCGAATATTACTTGGAATGTGAATTGGAACGAAATCGCCAATAGATAAGACGATTTTACAATTTGGGCCCAAGTTAGAAGCAGAGCCTAAGGTGTAAATTATCGATAGTCCATATCTCGGAAACTATAAAAGATAATGCAATTTGGCAACCGGCAATGTAATTAGCATGCCGAATATTACTTGGAATGTGAATTGGAACGAAATCGCCAATAGATAAGACGATTTTACAATTTGGGCCCAAGTTAGAAGCAGAGCCTAAGGTGTAAATTATCGATAGTCCATATCTCGGAAACTATAAGAGATAATGCAATTTGGCAACCGGCAATGTAATTAGCATGCCGAATATTACTTGGAATGTGAATTGGAACGAAGTCGCCAATAGAGAAGGCCATTTTACAATTTGGGCCCAAGTTAGAAGCAGAGCCTAAGGTGTAAATTATCGATAGTCCATATCTCGGAAACTCTAAGAGATAATGCAATTTGGCAACCGGCAATGTAATTAGCATGCCGAATATTACTTGGAATGTGAATTGGAACGAAATCGCCAATAGAGAAGACCATTTTACAATTTGGGCCCAAGTTAGAAGCAGAGCCTAAGGTGTAAATTATCGATAGTCCATATCTCGGAAACTATAAGAGATAATGCAATTTGGCAACCGGCAATGTAATTAGCATGCCGAATATTACTTGGAATGTGAATTGGAACGAAATCGCCAATAGATAAGACCATTTTACAATTTGGGCCCAAGTTAGAAGCAGAGCCTAAGGTGTAAATTATCGATAGTCCATATCTCGGAAACTATAAGAGATAATGCAATTTGGCAACCGGCAATGTAATTAGCATGCCGAATATTACTTGGAATGTGAATTGGAACGAAATCGCCAATAGAGAAGACCATTTTACAATTTGGGCCCAAGTTAGAAGCAGAGCCTAAGGTGTAAATTATCGAGAGTCCATATTTCGGAAACTATAAGAGATAATGCAATTTGGCAACCGGCAATGTAATTAGCATGCAGAATATTACTTGGACTGTGAATTGGAACGAAATCGCCAATAGATAAGACCATTTTACAATTTGGGCCCAAGTTAGAAGCAGAGCCTAAGGTGTAAATTATCGATAGTCCATATCTCGGAAACTATAAGAGATAATGCAATTTGGCAACCGGCAATGTAATTAGCATGCCGAATATTACTTGGAATGTGAATTGGAACGAAATCGCCAATAGATAAGACCATTTTACAATTTGGGCCCAAGTTAGAAGCAGAGCCTAAGGTGTAAATTATCGATAGTCCATATCTCGGAAACTATAAGAGATAATGCAATTTGGCAACCGGCAATGTAATTAGCATGCCGAATATTACTTGGACTGTGAATTGGAACGAAATCGCCAATAGATAAGACGATTTTACAATTAGGGCCCAAGTTAGAAGCAGAGCCTAAGATGTAAATTATCGATAGTCCATATCTCGGAAACTATAAGAGATAATGCAATTTGGCAACCGGCAATGTAATTAGCATGCCGAATATTACTTGGAATGTGAATTGGAACGAAATCGCCAATAGATAAGACCATTTTACAATTTGGGCCCAAGTTAGAAGCAGAGCCTAAGGTGTAAATTATCGATAGTCCATATCTCGGAAACTATAAGAGATAATGCAATTTGGCAACCGGCAATGTAATTAGCATGCCGAATATTACTTGGAATGTGAATTGGAACGAAATCGCCAATAGGTAAGACCATTTTACAATTTGGGCCCAAGTTAGAAGCAGAGCCTAAGGTGTAAATTATCGATAGTCCATATCTCGGAAACTATAAGAGATAATTCAATTTGGCAACCGGCAATGTAATTAGCATGCCGGATATTACTTGGAATGTGAATTGGAACGAAATCGCCAATAGATAAGACAATTTTACAATTTGGGCCCAAGTTAGAAGCAGAGCCTAATTTGTAAATTACCGATAGTCCATATCTCGGAAACTATAAGAGATAATGCAATTTGGCAACCGGCAATGTAATTAGCATGCCGAATATTACTTGGAATGTGAATTGGAACGAAATCGCCAATAGATAAGACGATTTTACAATTTGGGCCCAAGTTAGAAGCAGAGCCTAAGGTGTAAATTATCGATAGTCCATATCTCGGAAACTATAAGAGATAATGCAATTTGGCAACCGGCAATGTAATTAGCATGCCGAATATTACTTGGAATGTGAATTGGAACGAAGTCGCCAATAGAGAAGGCCATTTTACAATTTGGGCCCAAGTTAGAAGCAGAGCCTAAGGTGTAAATTATCGATAGTCCATATCTCGGAAACTCTAAGAGATAATGCAATTTGGCAACCGGCAATGTAATTAGCATGCCGAATATTACTTGGAATGTGAATTGGAACGAAATCGCCAATAGAGAAGACCATTTTACAATTTGGGCCCAAGTTAGAAGCAGAGCCTAAGGTGTAAATTATCGATAGTCCATATCTCGGAAACTATAAGAGATAATGCAATTTGGCAACCGGCAATGTAATTAGCATGCCGAATATTACTTGGAATGTGAATTGGAACGAAATCGCCAATAGATAAGACCATTTTACAATTTGGGCCCAAGTTAGAAGCAGAGCCTAAGGTGTAAATTATCGATAGTCCATATCTCGGAAACTATAAGAGATAATGCAATTTGGCAACCGGCAATGTAATTAGCATGCCGAATATTACTTGGAATGTGAATTGGAACGAAATCGCCAATAGAGAAGACCATTTTACAATTTGGGCCCAAGTTAGAAGCAGAGCCTAAGGTGTAAATTATCGAGAGTCCATATTTCGGAAACTATAAGAGATAATGCAATTTGGCAACCGGCAATGTAATTAGCATGCCGAATATTACTTGGAATGTGAATTGGAACGAAAACGCCAATAGATAAGACCATTTTACAATTTGGGCCCAAGTTAGAAGCAGAGTCTAAGGTGTAAATTATCAATAGTCCATATCTCGGAAACTATAATAGATAATGCAATTTGGCAACCGGCAATGTAATTAGCATGCCGAATATTACTTGGAATGTGAATTGGAACGAAATCGCCAATAGATAAGACCATTTTACAATTTGGGCCCAAGTTAGAAGCAGAGCCTAAGGTGTAAATTATTGATAGTCCATATCTCGGAAACTATAAGAGATAATGCAATTTGGCAACCGGCAATATAATTAGCATGTCGAATATTACTTGGAATGTGAATTGGAACGAAATCGCCAATAGATAAGACCATTTTACAATTTGGGCCCAAGTTAGAAGCAGAGCCTAAGGTGTAAATTATCGATAGTCCATATCTCGGAAACTATAAGAGATAATTCAATTTGGCAACCGGCAATGTAATTAGCATGCCGGATATTACTTGGAATGTGAATTGGAACGAAATCGCCAATAGATAAGACCATTTTACAATTTGGGCCCAAGTTAGAAGCAGAGCCTAAGGTGTAAATTATCGATAGTCCATATCTCGGAAACTATAAGAGATAATGCAATTTGGCAACCGGAAATGTAATTAGCATGCCGAATATTACTTGGAATGTGAATTGGAACGAAATCGCCAATAGATAAGACGATTTTACAATTTGGGCCCAAGTTAGAAGCAGAGCCTAAGATGTAAATTATCGATAGTCCATATCTCGGAAACTATAAGAGATAATGCAATTTGGCAACCGGCAATGTAATTAGCATGCCGAATATTACTTGGAATGTGAATTGGAACGAAATCGCCAATAGATAAGACCATTTTACAATTTGGGCCCAAGTTAGAAGCAGAGCCTAAGGTGTAAATTATCGATAGTCCATATCTCGGAAACTATAAGAGATAATGCAATTTGGCAACCGGCAATGTAATTAGCATGCCGAATATTACTTGGAATGTGAATTGGAACGAAATCGCCAATAGGTAAGGCCATTTTACAATTTGGGCCCAAGTTAGAAGCAGAGCCTAAGGTGTAAATTATCGATAGTCCATATCTCGGAAACTATAAGAGATAATTCAATTTGGCAACCGGCAATGTAATTAGCATGCCGGATATTACTTGGAATGTGAATTGGAACGAAATTGCCAATAGATAAGACCATTTTACAATTTGGGCCCAAGTTAGAAGCAGAGCCTAAGGTGTAAATTACCGATAGTCCATATCTCGGAAACTATAAGAGTTAATGCAATTTGGCAACCGGCAATGTAATTAGCATGCCGAATATTACTTGGAATGTGAATTGGAACGAAATCGCCAATAGATAAGACGATTTTACAATTTGGGCCCAAGTTAGAAGCAGAGCCTAAGGTGTAAATTATCGATAGTCCATATCTCGGAAACTATAAGAGATAATGCAATTTGGCAACCGGCAATGTAATTAGCATGCCGAATATTACTTGGAATGTGAATTGGAACGAAATCGCCAATAGAGAAGACCATTTTACAACTTGGGCCCAAGTTAGAAGCAAAGCTTAAGGTGTAAATTATCGATAGTCCATATCTCGGAAACTATAAGAGATAATGCAATTTGGCAACCGGCAATGTAATTAGCATGCCGAATATTACTTGGAATGTGAATTGGAACGAAATCGCCAATAGAGAAGACCATTTTACAATTTGGGCCCAAGTTAGAAGCAGAGCCTAAGGTGTAAATTATCGATAGTCCATATCTCGGAAACTATAAGAGATAATGCAATTTGGCAACCGGCAATGTAATTAGCATGCCGAATATTACTTGGAATGTGAATTGGAACGAAATCGCCAATAGATAAGACCATTTTACAATTTGGGCCCAAGTTAGAAGCAGAGCCTAAGGTGTAAATTATCGATAGTCCATATCTCGGAAACTATAAGAGATAATGCAATTTGGCAACCGGCAATGTAATTAGCATGCCGAATATTACTTGGAATGTGAATTGGAACGAAATCGCTAATAGAGAAGACCATTTTACAATTTGGGCCCAAGTTAGAAGCAGAGCCTAAGGTGTAAATTATCGATAGTCCATATCTCGGAAACTATAAGAGATAATGCAATTTGGCAACCGGCAATGTAATTAGCATGCCGAATATTACTTGGAATGTGAATTGGAACGAAAACGCCAATAGATAAGACCATTTTACAATTTGGGCCCAAGTTAGAAGCAGAGCCTAAGGTGTAAATTATCGATAGTCCATATCTCGGAAACTGTAATAGATAATGCAATTTGGCAACCGGCAATGTAATTAGCATGCCGAATATTACTTGGAATGTGAATTGGAACGAAATCGCCAATAGATAAGACCATTTTACAATTTGGGCCCAAGTTAGAAGCAGAGCCTAAGGTGTAAATTATCGATAGTCCATATCTCGGAAACTATAAGAGATAATGCAATTTGGCAACCGGCAATGTAATTAGCATGCCGAATATTACTTGGAATGTGAATTGGAACGAAATCGCCAATAGATAAGACCATTTTACAATTTGGGCCCAAGTTAGAAGCAGAGCCTAAGGTGTAAATTATTGATAGTCCATATCTCGGAAACTATAAGAGATAATGCAATTTCGCAACCGGCAATGTAATTAGCATGCCGAATATCACTTGGAATGTGAATTGGGACGAAATCGCCAATAGATAAGACCATTTTACAATTTGGGCCCAAGTTAGAAGCAGAGCCTGAGGTGTAAATTATCGATAGTCCATATCTCGGAAACTATAAGAGATAATGCAATTTGGCAACCGGCAATGTAATTAGCATGCCGAATATTACTTGGAATGTGAATTGGAACGAAATCGCCAATAGATAAGACCATTTTACAATTTGGGCCCAAGTTAGAAGCAGAGCCTAAGGTGTAAATTATCGATAGTCCATATCTCGGAAACTATAAGAGGTAATGCAATTTGGCAACCGGCAATGTAATTAGCATGCCGAATATTACTTGGAATGTGAATTGGAACGAAATCGCCAATAGATAAGACGATTTTACAATTTGGGCCCAAGTTAGAAGCAGAGCCTAAGATGTAAATTATCGATAGTCCATATCTCGGAAACTATAAGAGATAATGCAATTTGGCAACCGGAAATGTAATTAGCATGCCGAATATTACTTGGAATGTGAATTGGAACGAAATCGCCAATAGATAAGACCATTTTACAATTTGGGCCCAAGTTAGAAGCAGAGCCTAAGGTGTAAATTCCATATCTCGGAAACTATAAGAGATAATGCAATTTGGCAACCGGCAATGTAATTAGCATGCCGAATATTACTTGGAATGTGAATTGGAACGAAAACGCCAATAGATAAGACCATTTTACAATTTGGGCCCAAGTTAGAAGCAGAGCCTAAGGTGTAAATTATCGATAGTCCATATCTCGGAAACTGTAATAGATATTGCAATTTGGCAACCGGCAATGTAATTAGCATGCCGAATATTACTTGGAATGTGAATTGGAACGAAATCGCCAATAGAGAAGACCATTTTACAATTTGGGCCCAAGTTAGAAGCAGAGCCTAAGGTGTAAATTATCGATAGTCCATATCTCGGAAACTATAAGAGATAATGCAATTTGGCAACCGGCAATGTAATTAGCATGCCGAATATTACTTGGAATGTGAATTGGAACGAAATCGCCAATAGATAAGACCATTTTACAATTTGGGCCCAAGTTAGAAGCAGAGCCTAAGGTGTAAATTATCGATAGTCCATATCTCGGAAACTATAAGAGATAATGCAATTTGGCAACCGGCAATGTAATTAGCATGCCGAATATTACTTGGAATGTGAATTGGAACGAAATCGCCAATAGATAAGACGATTTTACAATTTGGGCCCAAGTTAGAAGCAGAGCCTAAGGTGTAAATTATCGATAGTCCATATCTCGGAAACTATAAGAGATAATGCAATTTGGCAACCGGCAATGTAATTAGCATTCCGAATATTACTTGGAATGTGAATTGGAACGAAAACGCCAATAGATAAGACCATTTTACAATTTGGGCCCAAGTTAGAAGCAGAGCCTAAGGTGTAAATTATCGATAGTCCATATCTCGGAAACTATAAGAGATAATGCAATTTGGCAACCGGCAATGTAATTAGCATGCCGAATATTACTTGGAATGTGAATTGGAACGAAATCGCCAATAGATAAGACGATTTTACAATTTGGGCCCAAGTTAGAAGCAGAGCCTAAGATGTAAATTATCGATAGTCCATATCTCGGAAACTATAAGAGATAATGCAATTTGGCAACCGGAAATGTAATTAGCATGCCGAATATTACTTGGAATGTGAATTGGAACGAAATCGCCAATAGATAAGACCATTTTACAATTTGGGCCCAAGTTAGAAGCAGAGCCTAAGGTGTAAATTCCATATCTCGGAAACTATAAGAGATAATGCAATTTGGCAACCGGCAATGTAATTAGCATGCCGAATATTACTTGGAATGTGAATTGGAACGAAAACGCCAATAGATAAGACCATTTTACAATTTGGGCCCAAGTTAGAAGCAGAGCCTAAGGTGTAAATTATCGATAGTCCATATCTCGGAAACTGTAATAGATATTGCAATTTGGCAACCGGCAATGTAATTAGCATGCCGAATATTACTTAGAATGTGAATTGGAACGAAATCGCCAATAGAGAAGACCATTTTACAATTTGGGCCCAAGTTAGAAGCAGAGCCTAAGGTGTAAATTATCGATAGTCCATATCTCGGAAACTATAAGAGATAATGCAATTTGGCAACCGGCAATGTAATTAGCATGCCGAATATTACTTGGAATGTGAATTGGAACGAAATCGCCAATAGATAAGACCATTTTACAATTTGGGCCCAAGTTAGAAGCAGAGCCTAAGGTGTAAATTATCGATAGTCCATATCTCGGAAACTATAAGAGATAATGCAATTTGGCAACCGGCAATGTAATTAGCATGCCGAATGTTACTTGGAATGTGAATTGGAACGAAATCGCCAATAGATAAGACGATTTTACAATTTGGGCCCAAGTTAGAAGCAGAGCCTAAGGTGTAAATTATCGATAGTCCATATCTCGGAAACTATAAGAGATAATGCAATTTGGCAACCGGCAATGTAATTAGCATTCCGAATATTACTTGGAATGTGAATTGGAACGAAAACGCCAATAGATAAGACCATTTTACAATTTGGGCCCAAGTTAGAAGCAGAGCCTAAGGTGTAAATTATCGATAGTCCATATCTCGGAAACTATAAGAGATAATGCAATTTGGCAACCGGCAATGTAATTAGCATGCCGAATATTACTTGGAATGTGAATTGGAACGAAATCGCCAATAGATAAGACCATTTTACAATTTGGGCCCAAGTTAGAAGCAGAGCCTAAGGTGTAAATTATCGATAGTCCATATCTCGGAAACTATAAGAGATAATGCAATTTGGCAACCGGCAATGTAATTAGCATGCCGAATATTACTTGGAATGTGAATTGGAACGAAATCGCCAATAGATAAGACCATTTTACAATTTGGGCCCAAGTTAGAAGCAGAGCCCAAGGTGTAAATTATCGATAGTCCATATCTCGGAAACTATAAGAGATAATGCAATTTGGCAACCGGCAATGTAATTAGCATGCCGAATATTACTTGGAATGTGAATTGGAACGAAATCGCCAATAGATAAGACCATTTTACAATTTGGGCCCAAGTTAGAAGCAGAGCCTAAGGTGTAAATTATTGATAGTCCATATCTCGGAAACTATAAGAGATAATGCAATTTCGCAACCGGCAATGTAATTAGCATGCCGAATATTACTTGGAATGTGAATTGGGACGAAATCGCCAATAGATAAGACCATTTTACAATTTGGGCCCAAGTTAGAAGCAGAGCCTAAGGTGTAAATTATCGATAGTCCATATCTCGGAAACTATAAGAGATAATGCAATTTGGCAACCGGCAATGTAATTAGCATGCCGAATATTACTTGGAATGTGAATTGGAACGAAATCGCCAATAGATAAGACGATTTTACAATTTGGGCCCAAGTTAGAAGCAGAGCCTAAGATGTAAATTATCGATAGTCCATATCTCGGAATCTATAAGAGATAATGCAATTTGGCAACCGGCAATGTAATTAGCATGCCGAATATTACTTGGAATGTGAATTGGAACGAAATCGCCAATAGATAAGACCATTTTACAATTTGGGCCCAAGTTAGAAGCAGAGCCTAAGGTGTAAATTATCGATAGTCCATATCTCGGAAACTATAAGAGATAATGCAATTAGGCAACCGGCAATGTAATTAGCAAGCCGAATATTACTTGGAATGTGAATTGGAACGAAATCGCCAATAGGTAAGACCATTTTACAATTTGGGCCCAAGTTAGAAGCAGAGCCTAAGGTGTAAATTATCGATAGTCCATATCTCGGAAACTATAAGAGATAATTCAATTTGGCAACCGGCAATGTAATTAGCATGCCGGATATTACTTGGAATGTGAATTGGAACGAAATCGCCAATAGATAAGACCATTTTACAATTTGGGCCCAAGTTAGAAGCAGAGCCTAAGGTGTAAATTACCGATAGTCCATATCTCGGAAACTATAAGAGATAATGCAATTTGGCAACCGGCAATGTAATTAGCATGCCGAATATTACTTGGAATGTGAATTGGAACGAAATCGCCAATAGATAAGACGATTTTACAATTTGGGCCCAAGTTAGAAGCAGAGCCTAAGGTGTAAATTATCGATAGTCCATATCTCGGAAACTATAAGAGATAATGCAATTTGGCAACCGGCAATGTAATTAGCATGCCGAATATTACTTGGAATGTGAATTAGAACGAAATCGCCAATAGAGAAGGCCATTTTACAATTTGGGCCCAAGTTAGAAGCAGAGCCTAAGGTGTAAATAATCGATAGTCCATATCTCGGAAACTATAAGAGATAATGCAATTTGGCAACCGGCAATGTAATTAGCATGCCGAATATTACTTGGAATGTGAATTGGAACGAAATCGCCAATAGAGAAGACCATTTTACAATTTGGGCCCAAGTTAGAAGCAGAGCCTAAGGTGTAAATTATCGATAGTCCATATCTCGGAAACTATAAGAGATAATGCAATTTGGCAACCGGCAATGTAATTAGCATGCCGAATATTACTTGGAATGTGAATTGGAACGAAATAGCCAATAGATAAGACCATTTTACAATTTGGGCCCAAGTTAGAAGCAGAGCCTAAGGTGTAAATTATCGATAGTCCATATCTCGGAAACTATAAGAGATAATGCAATTTGGCAACCGGCAATGTAATTAGCATGCCGAATATTACTTGGAATGTGAATTGGAACGAAATCGCCAATAGAGAAGACCATTTTACAATTTGGGCCCAAGTTAGAAGCAGAGCCTAAGGTGTAAATTATCGATAGTCCATATCTCGGAAACTATAAGAGATAATGCAATTTGGCAACCGGCAACGTAATTAGCATGCCGAATATTACTTGGAATGTGAATTGGAACCAAATCGCCAATAGATAAGACGATTTTACAATTTGGGCCCAAGTTAGAAGCAGAGCCTAAAATGTAAATTATCGATAGTCCATATCTCGGAAACTATAAGAGATAATGCAATTTGGCAACCGGCAATGTAATTAGCATGCCGAATATTACTTGGAATGTGAATTGGAACGAAATCGCCAATAGATAAGACCATTTTACAATTTGGGCCCAAGTTAGAAGCAGAGCCTAAGGTGTAAATTATCGATAGTCCATATCTCGGAAACTATAAGAGATAATGCAATTTGGCAACCGGCAATGTAATTAGCAAGCCGAATATTACTTGGAATGTGAATTGGAACGAAATCGCCAATAGGTAAGACCATTTTACAATTTGGGCCCAAGTTAGAAGCAGAGCCTAAGGTGTAAATTATCGATAGTCCATATCTCGGAAACTATAAGAGATAATTCAATTTGGCAACCGGCAATGTAATTAGCATGCCGGATATTACTTGGAATGTGAATTGGAACGAAATCGCCAATAGATAAGACCATTTTACAATTTGGGCCCAAGTTAGAAGCAGAGCCTAAGGTGTAAATTACCGATAGTCCATATCTCGGAAACTATAAGAGATAATGCAATTTGGCAACCGGCAATGTAATTAGCATGCCGAATATTACTTGGAATGTGAATTGGAACGAAATCGCCAATAGATAAGACGATTTTACAATTTGGGCCCAAGTTAGAAGCAGAGCCTAAGGTGTAAATTATCGATAGTCCATATCTCGGAAAATATAAGAGATAATGCAATTTGGCAACCGGCAATGTAATTAGCATGCCGAATATTACTTGGAATGTGAATTGGAACGAAATCGCCAATAGAGAAGACCATTTTACAATTTGGGCCCAAGTTAGAAGCAGAGCCTAAGGTGTAAATTATCGATAGTCCATATCTCGGAAACTATAAGAGATAATGCAATTTGGCAAACGGCAATGTAATTAGCATGCCGAATATTACTTGGAATGTGAATTGGAACGAAATCGCCAATAGAGAAGACCATTTTACAATTTGGGCCCAAGTTAGAAGCAGAGCCTAAGGTGTAAATTATCGATAGTCCATATCTCGGAAACTATAAGAGATAATGCAATTTGGCAACCGGCAATGTAATTAGCATGCCGAATATTACTTGGAATGTGAATTGGAACGAAATCGCCAATAGATAAGACCATTTTACAATTTGGGCCCAAGTTAGAAGCAGAGCCTAAGGTGTAAATTATCGATAGTCCATATCTCGGAAACTATAAGAGATAATGCAATTTGGCAACCGGCAATGTAATTAGCATGCCGAATATTACTTGGAATGTGAATTGGAACGAAATCGCCAATAGATAAGAACATTTTACAATTTGGGTCCAAGTTAGAAGCAGAGCCTAAGGTGTAAATTATCGATAGTCCATATCTCGGAAACTATAAGAGATAATGCAATTTGGCAACCGGCAATGTAATTAGCATGCCGAATATTACTTGGAATGTGAATTGGAACGAAATCGCCAATAGATAAGACCATTTTACAATTTGGGCCCAAGTTAGAAGCAGAGCCTAAGGTATAAATTATCGATAGTCCATATCTCGGAAACTATAAGAGATAATGCAATTTGGCAACCGGCAATGTAATTAGCATGCCGAATATTACTTGGAATGTGAATTGGAACGAAATCGCCAATAGATAAGGCCATTTTAAAATTTGGGCCCAAGTTAGAAGCAGAGCCTAAGGTGTAAATTATTGATAGTCCATATCTCGGAAACTATAAGAGATAATGCAATTTCGCAACCGGCAATGTAATTAGCATGCCGAATATCACTTGGAATGTAAATTGGGACGAAATCGCCAATAGATAAGACCATTTTACAATTTGGGCCCAAGTTAGAAGCAGAGCCTATGGTGTAAATTATCGATAGTCCATATCTCGGAAACTATAAGAGATAATGCAATTTGGCAACCGGCAATGTAATTAGCATGCCGAATATTACTTGGAATGTGAATTGGAACAAAATCGCCAATAGATAAGACCATTTTACAATTTGGGCCCAAGTTAGAAGCAGAGCCTAAGGTGTAAATTATCGATAGTCCATATCTCGGAAACTATAAGAGATAATTCAATTTGGCAACCGGCAATGTAATTAGCATGGCGGATATTACTTGGAATGTTAATTGGAACGAAATCGCCAATAGATAAGACCATTTTACAATTTGGGCCCAAGTTAGAAGCAGAGCCTAAAGTGTAAATTATCGATAGTCCATATCTCGGAAACTATAAGAGATAATGCAATTTGGCAACCGGCAACGTAATTAGCATGCCGAATATTACTTGTAATGTGAATTGGAACCAAATCGCCAATAGATAAGACGATTTTACAATTTGGGCCCAAGTTAGAAGCAGAGCCTAAAATGTAAATTATCGATAGTCCATATCTCGGAAACTATAAGAGATAATGCAATTTGGCAACCGGCAATGTAATTAGCATGCCGAATATTACTTGGAATGTGAATTGGAACGAAATCGCCAATAGATAAGACCATTTTACAATTTGGGCCCAAGTTAGAAGCAGAGCCTAAGGTGTAAATTATCGATAGTCCATATCTCGGAAACTATAAGAGATAATGCAATTTGGCAACCGGCAATGTAATTAGCAAGCCGAATATTACTTGGAATGTGAATTGGAACGAAATCGCCAATAGGTAAGACCATTTTACAATTTGGGCCCAAGTTAGAAGCAGAGCCTAAGGTGTAAATTATCGATAGTCCATATCTCGGAAACTATAAGAGATAATTCAATTTGGCAACCGGCAATGTAATTAGCATGCCGGATATTACTTGGAATGTGAATTGGAACGAAATCGCCAATAGATAAGACCATTTTACAATTTGGGCCCAAGTTAGAAGCAGAGCCTAAGGTGTAAATTACCGATAGTCCATATCTCGGAAACTATAAGAGATAATGCAATTTGGCAACCGGCAATGTAATTAGCATGCCGAATATTACTTGGAATGTGAATTGGAACGAAATCGCCAATAGATAAGACGATTTTACAATTTGGGCCCAAGTTAGAAGCAGAGCCTAAGGTGTAAATTATCGATAGTCCATATCTCGGAAACTATAAGAGATAATGCAATTTGGCAACCGGCAATGTAATTAGCATGCCGAATATTACTTGGAATGTGAATTGGAACGAAATCGCCAATAGAGAAGACCATTTTACAATTTGGGCCCAAGTTAGAAGCAGAGCCTAAGGTGTAAATTATCGATAGTCCATATCTCGGAAACTATAAGAGATAATGCAATTTGGCAAACGGCAATGTAATTAGCATGCCGAATATTACTTGGAATGTGAATTGGAACGAAATCGCCAATAGAGAAGACCATTTTACAATTTGGGCCCAAGTTAGAAGCAGAGCCTAAGGTGTAAATTATCGATAGTCCATATCTCGGAAACTATAAGAGATAATGCAATTTGGCAACCGGCAATGTAATTAGCATGCCGAATATTACTTGGAATGTGAATTGGAACGAAATCGCCAATAGATAAGACCATTTTACAATTTGGGCACAAGTTAGAAGCAGAGCCTAAGGTGTAAATTATCGATAGTCCATATCTCGGAAACTATAAGAGATAATGCAATTTGGCAACCGGCAATGTAATTAGCATGCCGAATATTACTTGGAATGTGAATTGGAACGAAATCGCCAATAGAGAAGACCATTTTACAATTTGGGCCCAAGTTAGAAGCAGAGCCTAAGGTGTAAATTATCGATAGTCCATATCTCGGAAACTATAAGAGATAATGCAATTTGGCAACCGGCAATGTAATTAGCATGCCGAATATTACTTGGAATGTGAATTGGAACGAAATCGCCAATAGATAAGACGATTTTACAATTTGGGCCCAAGTTAGAAGCAGAGCCTAAGGTGTAAATTATCGATAGACCATATCTCGGAAACTATAAGAGATAATGCAATTTGGCAACCGGCAATGTAATTAGCAAGCCGAATATTACTTGGAATGTGAATTGGAACGAAATCGCCAATAGGTAAGACCATTTTACAATTTGGGCCCAAGTTAGAAGCAGAGCCTAAGGTGTAAATTATCGATAGTCCATATCTCGGAAACTATAAGAGATAATTCAATTTGGCAACCGGCAATGTAATTAGCATGCCGGATATTACTTGGAATGTGAATTGGAACGAAATCGCCAATAGATAAGACCATTTTACAATTTGGGCCCAAGTTAGAAGCAGAGCCTAAGGTGTAAATTACCGATAGTCCATATCTCGGAAACTATAAGAGATAATGCAATTTGGCAACCGGCAATGTAATTAGCAAGCCGAATATTACTTGGAATGTGAATTGGAACGAAATCGCCAATAGGTAAGACCATTTTACAATTTGGGCCCAAGTTAGAAGCAGAGCCTAAGGTGTAAATTATCGATAGTCCATATCTCGGAAACTATAAGTGATAATTCAATTTGGCAACCGGCAATGTAATTAGCATGCCGGATATTACTTGGAATGTGAATTGGAACGAAATCGCCAATAGATAAGATCATTTTACAATTTGGGCCCAAGTTAGAAGCAGAGCCTAAGGTGTAAATTACCGATAGTCCATATCTCGGAAACTATAAGAGATAATGCAATTTGGCAACCGGCAATGTAATTAGCATGCCGAATATTACTTGGAATGTGAATTGGAACGAAATCGCCAATAGATAAGACGATTTTACAATTTGGGCCCAAGTTAGAAGCAGAGCCTAAGGTGTAAATTATCGATAGTCCATATCTCGGAAACTATAAGAGATAATGCAATTTGGCAACCGGCAATGTAATTAGCAAGCCGAATATTACTTGGAATGTGAATTGGAACGAAATCGCCAATAGGTAAGACCATTTTACAATTTGGGCCCAAGTTAGAAGCAGAGCCTAAGGTGTAAATTATCGATAGTCCATATCTCGGAAACTATAAGAGATAATTCAATTTGGCAACCGGCAATGTAATTAGCATGCCGGATATTACTTGGAATGTGAATTGGAGCGAAATCGCCAATAGATAAGACAATTTTACAATTTGGGCCCAAGTTAGAAGCAGAGCCTAAGGTGTAAATTACCGATAGTCCATATCTCGGAAACTATAAGAGATAATGCAATTTGGCAACCGGCAATGTAATTAGCATGCCAAATATTACTTGGAATGTGAATTGGAACGAAATCGCCAATAGATAAGACGATTTTACAATTTGGGCCCAAGTTAGAAGCAGAGCCTAAGGTGTAAATTATCGATAGTCCATATCTCGGAAACTATAAGAGATAATGCAATATGGCAACCGGCAATGTAATTAGCATGCCGAATATTACTTGGAATGTGAATTGGAACGAAGTCGCCAATAGAGAAGGCCATTTTACAATTTGGGCCCAAGTTAGAAGCAGAGCCTAAGGTGTAAATTATCGATAGTCCATATCTCGGAAACTCTAAGAGATAATGCAATTTGGCAACCGGCAATGTAATTAGCATGCCGAATATTACTTGGAATGTGAATTGGAACGAAATCGCCAATAGAGAAGACCATTTTACAATTTGGGCCCAAGTTAGAAGCAGAGCCTAAGGTGTAAATTATCGATAGTCCATATCTCGGAAACTATAAGAGATAATGCAATTTGGCAACCGGCAATGTAATTAGCATGCCGAATATTACTTGGAATGTGAATTGGAACGAAATCGCCAATAGATAAGACCATTTTACAATTTGGGCCCAAGTTAGAAGCAGAGCCTAAGGTGTAAATTATCGATAGTCCATATTTCGGAAACTATAAGAGATAATGCAATTTGGCAACCGGCAATGTAATTAGCATGCCGAATATTACTTGGAATGTGAATTGGAACGAAATCGCCAATAGAGAAGACCATTTTACAATTTGGGCCCAAGTTAGAAGCAGAGCCTAAGGTGTAAATTATCGAGAGTTTATATTTCGGAAACTATAAGAGATAATGCAATTTGGCAACCGGCAATGTAATTAGCATGCCGAATATTACTTGGAATGTGAATTGGAACGAAAACGCCAATAGATAAGACCATTTTACAATTTGGGCCCAAGTTAGAAGCAGAGCCTAAGGTGTAAATTATCGATAGTCCATATCTCGGAAACTATAATAGATAATGCAATTTGGCAACCGGCAATGTAATTAGCATGCCGAATATTACTTGGAATGTGAATTGGAACGAAATCGCCAATAGATAAGACCATTTTACAATTTGGGCCCAAGTTAGAAGCAGAGCCTAAGGTGTAAATTATCGATAGTCCATATCTCGGAAACTATAAGAGATAATGCAATTTGGCAACCGGCAATGTAATTAGCATGCCGAATATTACTTGGAATGTGAATTGGAACGAAATCGCCAATAGATAAGACCATTTTACAATTTGGGCCCAAGTTAGAAGCAGAGCCTAAGGTGTAAATTATCGATAGTCCATATCTCGGAAACTATAAGAGATAATGCAATTTGGCAACCGGCAATGTAATTAGCATGCCGAATATTACTTGGAATGTGAATTGGAACGAAATCGCCAATAGATAAGACCATTTTACAATTTGGGCCCAAGTTAGAAGCAGAGCCTAAGGTGTAAATTATTGATAGTCCATATCTCGGAAACTATAAGAGATAATGCAATTTGGCAACCGGCAATGTAATTAGCATGCCGAATATTACTTGGAATGTGAATTGGGACGAAATCGCCAATAGATAAGACCATTTTACAATTTGGGCCCAAGTTAGAAGCAGAGCCTGAGGTGTAAATTATCGATAGTCCATATCTCGGAAACTATAAGAGATAATGCAATTTGGCAACCGGCAATGTAATTAGCATGCCGAATATTACTTGGAATGTGAATTGGAACGAAATCGCCAATAGATAAGACCATTTTACAATTTGCTCCCAAGTTAGAAGCAGAGCCTAAGATGTAAATTATCGATAGTCCATATCTCGGAAACTATAAGAGATAATGCAATTTGGCAACCGGCAATGTAATTATCATGCCGAATATTACTTGGAATGTGAATTGGAACGAAATCGCCAATATATAAGACCATTTTACAATTTGGGCCCAAGTTAGAAGCAGAGCCTAAGGTGTAAATTATCGATAGTCCATATCTCGGAAACTATAAGAGATAATTCAATTTGGCAACCGGCAATGTAATTAGCATGCCGGATATTACTTGGAATGTGAATTGGAACGAAATCGCCAATAGATAAGACCATTTTACAATTTGGGCCCAAGTTAGAAGCAGAGCCTAAGGTGTAAATTATCGATAGTCCATATCTCGGAAACTATAAGAGATAATGCAATTTGGCAACCGGCAATGTAATTAGCATGCCGAATATTACTTGGAATGTGAATTGGAACGAAATCGCCAATAGATAAGACGATTTTACAATTTGGGCCCAAGTTAGAAGCAGAGCCTAAGATGTAAATTATCGATAGTCCATATCTCGGAAACTATAACAGATAATGCAATTTGGCAACCGGCAATGTAATTAGCATGCCGAATATTACTTGGAATGTGAATTGGAACGAAATCGCCAATAGATAAGACCATTTTACAATTTGGGCCCAAGTTAGAAGCAGAGCCTAAGGTGTAAATTATCGATAGTCCATATCTCGGAAACTATAAGAGATAATGCAATTTGGCAACCGGCAATGTAATTAGCAAGCCGAATATTACTTGGAATGTGAATTGGAACGAAATCGCCAATAGGTAAGACCATTTTACAATTTGGGCCCAAGTTAGAAGCAGAGCCTAAGGTGTAAATTATCGATAGTCCATATCTCGGAAACTATAAGAGATAATTCAATTAGGCAACCGGCAATGTAATTAGCATGCCGGATATTACTTGGAATGTGAATTGGAACGAAATCGCCAATAGATAAGACCATTTTACAATTTGGGCCCAAGTTAGAAGCAGAGCCTAAGGTGTAAATTACCGATAGTCCATATCTCGGAAACTATAAGAGATAATGCAATTTGGCAACCGGCAATGTAATTAGCATGCCGAATATTACTTCGAATGTGAATTGGAACGAAATCGCCAATAGATAAGACGATTTTACAATTTGGGCCCAAGTTAGAAGCAGAGCCTAAGGTGTAAATTATCGATAGTCCATATCTCGGAAACTATAAGAGATAATGCAATTTGGCAACCGGCAATGTAATTAGCATGCCGAATATTACTTGGAATGTGAATTGGAACGAAATCGCCAATAGAGAAGGCCATTTTACAATTTGGGCCCAAGTTAGAAGAAGAGCCTAAGGTGTAAATTATCGATAGTCCATATCTCGGAAACTATAAGAGATAATGCAATTTGGCAACCGGCGATGTAATTAGCATGCCGAATATTACTTGGAATGTGAATTGGAACGAAATCGCCAATAGAGAAGGCCATTTTACAATTTGGGCCCAAGTTAGAAGAAGAGCCTAAGGTGTAAATTATCGATAGTCCATATCTCGGAAACTATAAGAGATAATGCAATTTGGCAACCGGCGATGTAATTAGCATGCCGAATATTACTTGGAATGTGAATTGGAACGAAATCGCCAATAGATAAGACCATTTTACAATTTGGGCCCAAGTTAGAAGCAGAGCCTAAGGTGTAAATTATCGATAGTCCATATCTCGGAAACTATAAGAGATAATGCAATTTGGCAACCGGCAATGTAATTAGCATGCCGAATATTACTTGGAATGTGAATTGGAACGAAATCGCCAATAGAGAAGACCATTTTACAATTTGGGCCCAAGTTAGAAGCAGAGCCTAAGGTGTAAATTATCGATAGTCCATATCTCGGAAACTATAAGAGATAATGCAATTTGGCAACCGGCAATGTAATTAGCATGCCGAATATTACTTGGAATGTGAATTGGAACGAAAACGCCAATAGATAAGACCATTTTACAATTTGGGCCCAAGTTAGAAGCAGAGCCTAAGGTGTAAATTATCGATAGTCCATATCTCGGAAACTATAATAGATAATGCAATTTGGCAACCGGCAATGTAATTAGCATGCCGAATATTACTTGGAATGTGAATTGGAACGAAATCGCCAATAGATAAGACCATTTTACAATTTGGGCCCAAGTTAGAAGCAGAGCCCAAGGTGTAAATTATCGATAGTCCATATCTCGGAAACTATAAGAGATAATGCAATTTGGCAACCGGCAATGTAATTAGCATGCCGAATATTACTTGGAATGTGAATTGGAACGAAATCGCCAATAGATAAGACCATTTTACAATTTGGGCCCAAGTTAGAAGCAGAGCCTAAGGTGTAAATTATTGATAGCCCATATCTCGGAAACTATAAGAGATAATGCAATTTCGCAACCGGCAATGTAATTAGCATGCCGAGTATCACTTGGAATGTGAATTGGGACGAAATCGCCAATAGATAAGACCATTTTACAATTTGGGCCCAAGTTAGAAGCAGAGCCTAAGGTGTAAATTATCGATAGTCCATATCTCGGAAACTATAAGAGATAATGCAATTTGGCAACCGGCAATGTAATTAGCATGCCGAATATTACTTGGAGTGTGAATTGGAACGAAATCGCCAATAGATAAGACGATTTTACAATTTGGGCCCAAGTTAGAAGCAGAGCCTAAGATGTAAATTATCGATAGTCCATATCTCGGAAACTATAAGAGATAATGCAATTTGGCAACCGGCAATGTAATTAGCATGCCGAATATTACTTGGAATGTGAATTGGAACGAAATCGCCAATAGATAAGACCATTTTACAATTTGGGCCCAAGTTAGAAGCAGAGCCTAAGGTGTAAATTATCGATAGTCCATATCTCGGAAACTATAAGAGATAATGCAATTTGGCAACCGGCAATGTAATTAGCAAGCCGAATATTACTTGGAATGTGAATTTAACTAAATCGCCAATAGATAAGACCATTTTACAATTTGGGCCCAAGTTAGAAGCAGAGCCTAAGGTGTAAATTATCGATAGTCCATATCTCGGAAACTATAAGAGATAATGCAATTTGGCAACCGGCAATGTAATTAGCATGCCGAATATTACTTGGAATGTGAATTGGAACGAAATCGCCAATAGATAAGACCATTTTACAATTTGGGCCCAAGTTAGAAGCAGAGCCTAAGGTGTAAATTATCGATAGTCCATATCTCGGAAACTATAAGAGATAATGCAATTTGGCAACCGGCAATGTAATTAGCATGCCGAATATTACTTGGAATGTGAATTGGAACGAAAACGCCAATAGAGAAGACCATTTTACAATTTGGGCCCAAGTTAGAAGCAGAGCCTAAGGTGTAAATTATCGATAGTCCATATCTCGGAAACTATAAGAGATAATGCAATTTGGCAACCGGCAATGTAATTAGCATGCCGGATATTACTTGGAATGTGAATTGGAACGAAATCGCCAATAGATAAGACCATTTTACAATTTGGGCCCAAGTTAGAAGCAGAGCCTAAGTTGTAAATTATTGATAGTCCATATCTCGGAAACTATAAGAGATAATGCAATTTCGCAACCGGCAATGTAATTAGCATGCCGAGTATCACTTGGAATGTGAATTGGGACGAAATCGCCAGTAGATAAGACCATTTTACAATTTGGGCCCAAGTTAGAAGCAGAGCCTAAGGTGTAAATTATCGATAGTCCATATCTCGGAAACTATAAGAGATAATACAATTTGGCAACCGGAAATGTAATTAGCATGCCGAATATTACTTGGAATGTGAATTGGAACGAAATCGCCAATAGATAAGACGATTTTACAATTTGGGCCCAAGTTAGAAGCAGAGCCTAAGATGTAAATTATCGATAGTCCATATCTCGGAAACTATAAGAGATAATGCAATTTGGCAACCGGCAATGTAATTAGCATGCCGAATATTACTTGGAATGTGAATTGGAACGAAATCGCCAATAGATAAGACCATTTTACAATTTGGGCCCAAGTTAGAAGCAGAGCCTAAGGGGTAAATTATCGATAGTCCATATCTCGGAAACTATAAGAGATAATGCAATTTGGCAACCGGCAATGTAATTAGCAAGCCGAATATTACTTGGAATGTGAATTGGAACGAAATCGCCAATAGGTAAGACCATTTTACAATTTGGGCCCAAGTTAGAAGCAGAGCCTAAGGTGTAAATTATCGATAGTATATATCTCGGAAACTATAAGAGATAATTCAATTTGGCAACCGGCAATGTAATTAGCATGCCGGATATTACTTGGAATGTGAATTGGAACGAAATCGCCAATAGATAAGACCATTTTACAATTTGGGCCCAAGTTAGAAGCAGAGCCTAAGGTGTAAATTACCGATAGTCCATATCTCGGAAACTATAAGAGATAATGCAATTTGGCAACCGGCAATGTAATTAGCATGCCGAATATTACTTGGAATGTGAATTGGAACGAAATCGCCAATAGATAAGACGATTTTACAATTTGGGCCCAAGTTAGAAGCAGAGCCTAAGGTGTAAATTATCGATAGTCCATATCTCGGAAACTATAAGAGATAATGCAATTTGGCAACCGGCAATGTAATTAGCATGCCGAATATTACTTGGAATGTGAATTGGAACGAAATCGCCAATAGAGAAGGCCATTTTACAATTTGGGCCCAAGTTAGAAGCAGAGCCTAAGGTGTAAATTATCGATAGTCCATATCTCGGAAACTATAAGAGATAATGCAATTTGGCAACCGGCAATGTAATTAGCATGCCGAATATTACTTGGAATGTGAATTGGAACGAAATCGCCAATAGAGAAGACCATTTTACAATTTGGGCCCAAGTTAGAAGCAGAGCCTAAGGTGTAAATTATCGATAGTCCATATCTCGGAAACTATAAGAGATAATGCAATTTGGCAACCGGCAATGTAATTAGCATGCCGAATATTACTTGGAATGTGAATTGGAACGAAATCGCCAATAGATAAGACCATTTTACAATTTGGGCCCAAGTTAGAAGCAGAGCCTAAGGTGTAAATTATCGATAGTCCATATCTCGGAAACTATAAGAGATAATGCAATTTGGCAACCGGCAATGTAATTAGCATGCCGAATATTACTTGGAATGTGAATTGGAACGAAATCGCCAATAGAGAAGACCATTTTACAATTTGGGCCCAAGTTAGAAGCAGAGCCTAAGGTGTAAATTATCGATAGTCCATATCTCGGAAACTATAAGAGATAATGCAATTTGGCAACCGGCAACGTAATTAGCATGCCGAATATTACTTGGAATGTGAATTGGAACCAAATCGCCAATAGATAAGACGATTTTACAATTTGGGCCCAAGTTAGAAGCAGAGCCTAAAATGTAAATTATCGATAGTCCATATCTCGGAAACTATAAGAGATAATGCAATTTGGCAACCGGCAATGTAATTAGCATGCCGAATATTACACGGAATGTGAATTGGAACGAAATCGCCAATAGATAAGACCATTTTACAATTTGGGCCCAAGTTAGAAGCAGAGCCTAAGGTGTAAATTATCGATAGTCCATATCTCGGAAACTATAAGAGATAATGCAATTTGGCAACCGGCAATGTAATTAGCAAGCCGAATATTACTTGGAATGTGAATTGGAACGAAATCGCCAATAGGTAAGACCATTTTACAATTTGGGCCCAAGTTAGAAGCAGAGCCTAAGGTGTAAATTATCGATAGTCCATATCTCGGAAACTATAAGAGATAATTCAATTTGGCAACCGGCAATGTAATTAGCATGCCGGATATTACTTGGAATGTGAATTGGAACGAAATCGCCAATAGATAAGACCATTTTACAATTTGGGCCCAAGTTAGAAGCAGAGCCTAAGGTGTAAATTACCGATAGTCCATATCTCGGAAACTATAAGAGATAATGCAATTTGGCAACCGGCAATGTAATTAGCATGCCGAATATTACTTGGAATGTGAATTGGAACGAAATCGCCAATAGATAAGACGATTTTACAATTTGGGCCCAAGTTAGAAGCAGAGCCTAAGGTGTAAATTATCGATAGTCCATATCTCGGAAACTATAAGAGATAATGCAATTTGGCAACCGGCAATGTAATTAGCATGCCGAATATTACTTGGAATGTGAATTGGAACGAAATCGCCAATAGAGAAGACCATTTTACAATTTGGGCCCAAGTTAGAAGCAGAGCCTAAGGTGTAAATTATCGATAGTCCATATCTCGGAAACTATAAGAGATAATGCAATTTGGCAAACGGCAATGTAATTAGCATGCCGAATATTACTTGGAATGTGAATTGGAACGAAATCGCCAATAGAGAAGACCATTTTACAATTTGGGCCCAAGTTAGAAGCAGAGCCTAAGGTGTAAATTATTGATAGTCCATATCTCGGAAACTATAAGAGATAATGCAATTTGGCAACCGGCAATGTAATTAGCATGCCGAATATTACTTGGAATGTGAATTGGAACGAAATCGCCAATAGATAAGACCATTTTACAATTTGGGCCCAAGTTAGAAGCAGAGCCTAAGGTGTAAATTATCGATAGTCCATATCTCGGAAACTATAAGAGATAATGCAATTTGGCAACCGGCAATGTAATTAGCATGCCGAATATTACTTGGAATGTGAATTGGAACGAAATCGCCAATAGAGAAGACCATTTTACAATTTGGGCCCAAGTTAGAAGCAGAGCCTAAGGTGTAAATTATCGATAGTCCATATCTCGGAAACTATAAGAGATAATGCAATTTGGCGACCGGCAATGTAATTAGCATGCCGAATATTACTCGGAATGTGAATTGGAACGAAATCGCCAATAGATAAGACCATTTTACAATTTGGGCCCAAGTTAGAAGCAGAGCCTAAGGTGTAAATTATCGATAGTCCATATCTCGGAAACTATAAGAGATAATGCAATTTGGCAACCGGCAATGTAATTAGCATGCCGAATATTACTTGGAATGTGAATTGGAACGAAATCGCCAATAGATAAGTCCATTTTACAATTTGGGCCCAAGTTAGAAGCAGAGCCTAAGGTGTAAATTATCGATAGTCCATATCTCGGAAACTATAAGAGATAATGCAATTTGGCAACCGGCAATGTAATTAGCATGCCGAATATTACTTGGATTGTGAATTGGAACGAAATCGCCAATAGATAAGACCATTTTACAATTTGGGCCCAAGTTAGAAGCAGAGAATAAGGTGTAAATTATCGATAGTCCATATCTCGGAAACTATAAGAGATAATTCAATTTGGCAACCGGCAATGTAATTAGCATGCCGGATATTACTTGGAATGTGAATTGGAACGAAATCGCCAATAGATAAGACCATTTTACAATTTGGGCCCAAGTTAGAAGCAGAGCCTAAGGTGTAAATTATCGATAGTCCATATCTCGGAAACTATAAGAGATAATGCAATTTGGCAACCGGCAACGTAATTAGCATGCCGAATATTACTTGGAATGTGAATTGGAACCAAATCGCCAATAGATAAGACGATTTTACAATTTGGGCCCAAGTTAGAAGCAGAGCCTAAAATGTAAATTATCGATAGTCCATATCTCGGAAACTATAAGAGATAATGCAATTTGGCAACCGGCAATGTAATTAGCATGCCGAATATTACTTGGAATGTGAATTGGAACGAAATCGCCAATAGATAAGACCATTTTACAATTTGGGCCCAAGTTAGAAGCAGAGCCTAAGGTGTAAATTATCGATAGTCCATATCTCGGAAACTATAAGAGATAATGCAATTTGGCAACCGGCAATGTAATTAGCAAGCCGAATATTACTTGGAATGTGAATTGGAACGAAATCGCCAATAGGTAAGACCATTTTACAATTTGGGCCCAAGTTAGAAGCAGAGCCTAAGGTGTAAATTATCGATAGTCCATATCTCGGAAACTATAAGAGATAATTCAATTTGGCAACCGGCAATGTAATTAGCATGCCGGATATTACTTGGAATGTGAATTGGAACGAAATCGCCAATAGATAAGACCATTTTACAATTCGGGCCCAAGTTAGAAGCAGAGCCTAAGGTGTAAATTACCGATAGTCCATATCTCGGAAACTATAAGAGATAATGCAATTTGGCAACCGGCAATGTAATTAGCATGCCGAATATTACTTGGAATGTGAATTGGAACGAAATCGGCAATAGATAAGACGATTTTACAATTTGGGCCCAAGTTAGAAGCAGAGCCTAAGGTGTAAATTATCGATAGTCCATATCTCGGAAACTATAAGAGATAATGCAATTTGGCAACCGGCAATGTAATTAGCATGCCGAATATTACTTGGAATGTGAATTGGAACGAAATCGCCAATAGAGAAGACCATTTTACAATTTGGGCCCAAGTTAGAAGCAGAGCCTAAGGTGTAAATTATCGATAGTCCATATCTCGGAAACTATAAGAGATAATGCAATTTGGCAAACGGCAATGTAATTAGCATTCCGAATATTACTTGGAATGTGAATTGGAACGAAATCGCCAATAGAGAAGACCATTTTACAATTTGGGCCCAAGTTAGAAGCAGAGCCTAAGGTGTAAATTATCGATAGTCCATATCTCGGAAACTATAAGAGATAATGCAATTTGGCAACCGGCAATGTAATTAGCATGCCGAATATTACTTGGAATGTGAATTGGAACGAAATCGCCAATAGATAAGACCATTTTACAATTTGGGCCCAAGTTAGAAGCAGAGCCTAAGGTGTAAATTATCGATAGTCCATATCTCGGAAACTATAAGAGATAATGCAATTTGGCAACCGGCAATGTAATTAGCATGCCGAATATTACTTGGAATGTGAATTGGAACGAAATCGCCAATAGAGAAGACCATTTTACAATTTGGGCCCAAGTTAGAAGCAGAGCCTAAGGTGTAAATTATCGATAGTCCATATCTCGGAAACTATAAGAGATAATGCAATTTGGCAACCGGCAATGTAATTAGCATGCCGAATATTACTTGGAATGTGAATTGGAACGAAATCGCCAATAGATAAGACGATTTTACAATTTGGGCCCAAGTTAGAAGCAGAGCCTAAGGTGTAAATTATCGATAGACCATATCTCGGAAACTATAAGAGATAATGCAATTTGGCAACCGGCAATGTAATTAGCAAGCCGAATATTACTTGGAATGTGAATTGGAACGAAATCGCCAATAGGTAAGACCATTTTACAATTTGGGCCCAAGTTAGAAGCAGAGCCTAATGTGTAAATTATCGATAGTCCATATCTCGGAAACTATAAGAGATAATTCAATTTGGCAACCGGCAATGTAATTAGCATGCCGGATATTACTTGGAATGTGAATTGGAACGAAATCGCCAATAGATAAGACCATTTTACAATTTGGGCCCAAGTTAGAAGCAGAGCCTAAGGTGTAAATTACCGATAGTCCATTTCTCGGAAACTATAAGAGATAATGCAATTTGGCAACCGGCAATGTAATTAGCATGCCGAATATTACTTGGAATGTGAATTGGAACGAAATCGCCAATAGATAAGACGATTTTACAATTTGGGCCCAAGTTAGAAGCAGAGCCTAAGGTGTAAATTATCGATAGTCCATATCTCGGAAACTATAAGAGATAATGCAATTTGGCAACCGGCAATGTAATTAGCATGCCGAATATTACTTGGAATGTGAATTGGAACGAAATCGCCAATAGAGAAGACCATTTTACAATTTGGGCCCAAGTTAGAAGCAGAGCCTAAGGTGTAAATTATCGATAGTCCATATCTCGGAAACTATAAGAGATAATGCAATTTGGCAACCGGCAATGTAATTAGCATGCCGAATATTACTTGGAATGTGAATTGGAACGAAATCGCCAATAGAGAAGACCATTTTACAATTTGGGCCCAAGTTAGAAGCAGAGCCTAAGGTGTAAATTATCGATAGTCCATATCTCGGTAACTACAAGAGGTAATGCAATTTGGCAACCGGCAATGTAATTAGCATGCCGAATATTACTTGGAATGTGAATTGGAACGAAATCGCCAATAGATAAGACCATTTTACAATTTGGGCCCAAGTTAGAAGCAGAGCCTAAGGTGTAAATTATCGATAGTCCATATCTCGGAAACTATAAGAGATAATGCAATTTGGCAACCGGCAATGTAATTAGCATGCCGAATATTACTTGGAATGTGAATTGGAACGAAATCGCCAATAGATAAGACCATTTTACAATTTGGGCCCAAGTTAGAAGCAGAGCCTAAGGTGTAAATTATCGATAGTCCATATCTCGGAAACTATAAGAGATAATTCAATTTGGCAACCGGCAATGTAATTAGCATGCCGGATATTACTTGGAATGTGAATTGGAACGAAATCGCCAATAGATAAGACGATTTTACAATTTGGGCCCAAGTTAGAAGCAGAGCCTAAGGTGTAAATTATCGATAGACCATATCTCGGAAACTATAAGAGATAATGCAATTTGGCAACCGGCAATGTAATTAGCAAGCCGAATATTACTTGGAATGTGAATTGGAACGAAATCGCCAATAGGTAAGACCATTTTACAATTTGGGCCCAAGTTAGAAGCAGAGCCTAATGTGTAAATTATCGATAGTCCATATCTCGGAAACTATAAGAGATAATTCAATTTGGCAACCGGCAATGTAATTAGCATGCCGGATATTACTTGGAATGTGAATTGGAACGAAATCGCCAATAGATAAGACCATTTTACAATTTGGGCCCAAGTTAGAAGCAGAGCCTAAGGTGTAAATTACCGATAGTCCATTTCTCGGAAACTATAAGAGATAATGCAATTTGGCAACCGGCAATGTAATTAGCATGCCGAATATTACTTGGAATGTGAATTGGAACGAAATCGCCAATAGATAAGACGATTTTACAATTTGGGCCCAAGTTAGAAGCAGAGCCTAAGGTGTAAATTATCGATAGTCCATATCTCGGAAACTATAAGAGATAATGCAATTTGGCAACCGGCAATGTAATTAGCATGCCGAATATTACTTGGAATGTGAATTGGAACGAAATCGCCAATAGAGAAGACCATTTTACAATTTGGGCCCAAGTTAGAAGCAGAGCCTAAGGTGTAAATTATCGATAGTCCATATCTCGGAAACTATAAGAGATAATGCAATTTGGCAACCGGCAATGTAATTAGCATGCCGAATATTACTTGGAATGTGAATTGGAACGAAATCGCCAATAGAGAAGACCATTTTACAATTTGGGCCCAAGTTAGAAGCAGAGCCTAAGGTGTAAATTATCGATAGTCCATATCTCGGTAACTATAAGAGGTAATGCAATTTGGCAACCGGCAATGTAATTAGCATGCCGAATATTACTTGGAATGTGAATTGGAACGAAATCGCCAATAGATAAGACCATTTTACAATTTGGGCCCAAGTTAGAAGCAGAGCCTAAGGTGTAAATTATCGATAGTCCATATCTCGGAAACTATAAGAGATAATGCAATTTGGCAACCGGCAATGTAATTAGCATGCCGAATATTACTTGGAATGTGAATTGGAACGAAATCGCCAATAGATAAGACCATTTTACAATTTGGGCCCAAGTTAGAAGCAGAGCCTAAGGTGTAAATTATCGATAGTCCATATCTCGGAAACTATAAGAGATAATTCAATTTGGCAACCGGCAATGTAATTAGCATGCCGGATATTACTTGGAATGTGAATTGGAACGAAATCGCCAATAGATAAGACCATTTTACAATTTGGGCCCAAGTTAGAAGCAGAGCCTAAGGTGTAAATTATCGATAGTCCATATCTCGGAAACTATAAGAGATAATGCAATTTGGCAACCGGCAATGTAATTAGCATGCCGAATATTACTTGGAATGTGAATTGGAACGAAATCGCCAATAGATAAGACGATTTTACAATTTGGGCCCAAGTTAGAAGCAGAGCCTAAGATGTAAATTATCGATAGTCCATATCTCGGAAACTATAAGAGATAATGCAATTTGGCAACCGGCAATGTAATTAGCATGCTGAATATTACTTGGAATGTGAATTGGAACGAAATCGCCAATAGATAAGACCATTTTACAATTTGGGCCCAAGTTAGAAGCAGAGCCTAAGGTGTAAATTATCGATAGTCCATATCTCGGAAACTATAAGAGATAATGCAATTTGGCAACCGGCAATGTAATTAGCATGCCGAATATTACTTGGAATGTGAATTGGAACGAAATCGCCAATAGATAAGACGATTTTACAATTTGGGCCCAAGTTAGAAGCAGAGCCTAAGATGTAAATTATCGATAGTCCATATCTCGGAAACTATAAGAGATAATGCAATTTGGCAACCGGCAATGTAATTAGCATGCTGAATATTACTTGGAATGTGAATTGGAACGAAATCGCCAATAGATAAGACCATTTTACAATTTGGGCCCAAGTTAGAAGCAGAGCCTAAGGTGTAAATTATCGATAGTCCATATCTCGGAAACTATAAGAGATAATGCAATTTGGCAACCGGCAATGTAATTAGCATGCCGAATATTACTTGGAATGTGAATTGGAACGAAATCGCCAATAGGTAAGACCATTTTACAATTTGGGCCCAAGTTGGAAGCAGAGCCTAAGGTGTAAATTATCGATAGTCCATATCTCGGAAACTATAAGAGATAATTCAATTTGGCAACCGGCAATGTAATTAGCATGCCGGATATTACTTGGAATGTGAATTGGAACGAAATCGCCAATAGATAAGACCATTTTACAATTTGGGCCCAAGTTAGAAGCAGAGCCTAAGGTGTAAATTACCGATAGTCCATTTCTCGGAAACTATAAGAGATAATGCAATTTGGCAACCGGCAATGTAATTAGCATGCCGAATATTACTTGGAATGTGAATTGGAACGAAATCGCCAATAGATAAGACGATTTTACAATTTGGGCCCAAGTTAGAAGCAGAGCCTAAGGTGTAAATTATCGATAGTCCATATCTCGGAAACTATAAGAGATAATGCAATTTGGCAACCGGCAATGTAATTAGCATGCCGAATATTACTTGGAATGTGAATTGGAACGAAATCGCCAATAGAGAAGACCATTTTACAATTTGGGCCCAAGTTAGAAGCAGAGCCTAAGGTGTAAATTATCGATAGTCCATATCTCGGAAACTATAAGAGATAATGCAATTTGGCAACCGGCAATGTAATTAGCATGCCGAATATTACTTGGAATGTGAATTGGAACGAAATCGCCAATAGAGAAGACCATTTTACAATTTGGGCCCAAGTTAGAAGCAGAGCCTAAGGGGTAAATTATCGATAGTCCATATCTCGGTAACTACAAGAGGTAATGCAATTTGGCAACCGGCAATGTAATTAGCATGCCGAATATTACTTGGAATGTGAATTGGAACGAAATCGCCAATAGATAAGACCATTTTACAATTTGGGCCCAAGTTAGAAGCAGAGCCTAAGGTGTAAATTATCGATAGTCCATATCTCGGAAACTATAAGAGATAATGCAATTTGGCAACCGGCAATGTAATTAGCATGCCGAATATTACTTGGAATGTGAATTGGAACGAAATCGCCAATAGATAAGACCATTTTACAATTTGGGCCCAAGTTAGAAGCAGAGCCTAAGGTGTAAATTATCGATAGTCCATATCTCGGAAACTATAAGAGATAATTCAATTTGGCAACCGGCAATGTAATTAGCATGCCGGATATTACTTGGAATGTGAATTGGAACGAAATCGCCAATAGATAAGACCATTTTACAATTTGGGCCCAAGTTAGAAGCAGAGCCTAAGGTGTAAATTATCGATAGTCCATATCTCGGAAACTATAAGAGATAATGCAATTTGGCAACCGGCAATGTAATTAGCATGCCGAATATTACTTGGAATGTGAATTGGAACGAAATCGCCAATAGATAAGACGATTTTACAATTTGGGCCCAAGTTAGAAGCAGAGCCTAAGATGTAAATTATCGATAGTCCATATCTCGGAAACTATAAGAGATAATGCAATTTGGCAACCGGCAATGTAATTAGCATGCTGAATATTACTTGGAATGTGAATTGGAACGAAATCGCCAATAGATAAGACCATTTTACAATTTGGGCCCAAGTTAGAAGCAGAGCCTAAGGTGTAAATTATCGATAGTCCATATCTCGGAAACTATAAGAGATAATGCAATTTGGCAACCGGCAATGTAATTAGCATGCCGAATATTACTTGGAATGTGAATTGGAACGAAATCGCCAATAGGTAAGACCATTTTACAATTTGGGCCCAAGTTGGAAGCAGAGCCTAAGGTGTAAATTATCGATAGTCCATATCTCGGAAACTATAAGAGATAATTCAATTTGGCAACCGGCAATGTAATTAGCATGCCGGATATTACTTGGAATGTGAATTGGAACGAAATCGCCAATAGATAAGACCATTTTACAATTTGGGCCCAAGTTAGAAGCAGAGCCTAAGGTGTAAATTATCGATAGTCCATATCTCGGAAACTATAAGAGATAATGCAATTTGGCAACCGGCAATGTAATTAGCATGCCGAATATTACTTGGAATGTGAATTGGAACGAAATCGCCAATAGATAAGACGATTTTACAATTTGGGCCCAAGTTAGAAGCAGAGCCTAAGATGTAAATTATCGATAGTCCATATCTCGGAAACTATAAGAGATAATGCAATTTGGCAACCGGCAATGTAATTAGCATGCCGAATATTACTTGGAATGTGAATTGGAACGAAATCGCCAATAGATAAGACCATTTTACAATTTGGGCCCAAGTTAGAAGCAGAGCCTAAGGTGTAAATTATCGATAGTCCATATCTCGGAAACTATAAGAGATAATGCAATTTGGCAACCGGCAATGTAATTAGCATGCCGAATATTACTTGGAATGTGAATTGGAACGAAATCGCCAATAGGTAAGACCATTTTACAATTTGGGCCCAAGTTAGAAGCAGAGCCTAAGGTGTAAATTATCGATAGTCCATATCTCGGAAACTATAAGAGATAATTCAATTTGGCAACCGGCAATGTAATTAGCATGCCGGATATTACTTGGAATGTGAATTGGAACGAAATCGCCAATAGATAAGACCATTTTACAATTTGGGCCCAAGTTAGAAGCAGAGCCTAAGGTGTAAATTACCGATAGTCCATATCTCGGAAACTATAAGAGATAATGCAATTTGGCAACCGGCAATGTAATTAGCATGCCGAATATTACTTGGAATGTGAATTGGAACGAAATCGCCAATAGATAAGACCATTTTACAATTTGGGCCCAAGTTAGAAGCAGAGCCTAAGGTGTAAATTATCGATAGCCCATATCTCGGAAACTATAATAGATAATGCAATTTGGCAACCGGCAATGTAATTAGCATGCCGAATATTACTTGGAATGTGAATTGGAACGAAATCGCCAATAGATAAGACCATTTTACAATTTGGGCCCAAGTTAGGAGCAGAGCCTAAGGTGTAAATTATCGATAGTCCATATCTCGGAAACTATAAGAGATAATGCACTTTGGCAACCGGCAATGTAATTAGCATGCCGAATATTACTTGGAATGTGAATTGGAACGAAATCGCCAATAGATAAGACCATTTTACAATTTGGGCCCAAGTTAGAAGCAGAGCCTAAGGTGTAAATTATCGATAGTCCATATCTCGGAAACTATAAGAGATAATGCAATTTGGCAACCGGCAATGTAATTAGCATGCCGAATATTACTTGGAATGTGAATTGGAACGAAATCGCCATTAGATAAGACCATTTTACAATTTGGGCCCAAGTTAGAAGCAGAGCCTAAGGTGTAAATTATCGATAGTCCATATCTCGGAAACTATAAGAGATAATGCACTTTGGCAACCGGCAACGTAATTAGCATGCCGAATATTACTTGGAATGTGAATTGGAACGAAATCGCCAATAGATAAGACCATTTTACAATTTGGGCCCAAGTTAGAAGCAGAGCCTAAGGTGTAAATTATTGATAGTCCATATCTCGGAAACTATAAGAGATAATGCAATTTCGCAACCGGCAATGTAATTAGCATGCCGAATATCACTTGGAATGTGAATTGGGACGAAATCGCCAATAGATAAGACCATTTTACAATTTGGGCCCAAGTTAGAAGCAGAGCTTAAGGTGTAAATTATCGATAGTCCATATCTCGGAAACTATAAGAGATAATGCAATTTGGCAACCGGCAATGTAATTAGCATGCCGAATATTACTTGGAATGTGAATTGGAACGAAATCGCCAATAGATAAAACCATTTTACAATTTGGGCCCAAGTTAGAAGCAGAGCCTAAGATGTAAATTATCGATAGTCCATATCTCGGAAACTATAAGAGATAATGCAATTTGGCAACCGGCAATGTAATTAGCATGCCGAATATTACTTGGAATGTGAATTGGAACGAAATCGCCAATAGATAAGACCATTTTACAATTTGGGCCCAAGTTAGAAGCAGAGCCTAAGGTGTAAATTATCGATAGTCCATATCTCGGAAACTATAAGAGATAATTCAATTTGGCAACCGGCAATGTAATTAGCATGCCGGATATTACTTGGAATGTGAATTGGAACGAAATCGCCAATAGATAAGACCATTTTACAATTTGGGCCCAAGTTAGAAGCAGAGCCTAAGGTGTAAATTATCGATAGTCCATATATCGGAAACTATAAGAGATAATGCAATTTGGCAACCGGCAATGTAATTAGCATGCCGAATATTACTTGGAATGTGAATTGGAACGAAATCGCCAATAGATAAGACGATTTTACAATTTGGGCCCAAGTTAGAAGCAGAGCCTAAGATGTAAATTATCGATAGTCCATATCTCGGAAACTATAAGAGATAATGCAATTTGGCAACCGGCAATGTAATTAGCATGCCGAATATTACTTGGAATGTGAATTGGAACGAAATCGCCAATAGATAAGACCATTTTACAATTTGGGCCCAAGTTAGAAGCAGAGCCTAAGGTGTAAATAATCGATAGTCCATATCTCGGAAACTATAAGAGATAATGCAATTTGGCAACCGGCAATGTAATTAGCATGCCGAATATTACTTGGAATGTGAATTGGAACGAAATCGCCAATAGGTAAGACCATTTTACAATTTGGGCCCAAGTTAGAAGCAGAGCCTAAGGTGTAAATTATCGATAGTCCATATCTCGGAAACTATAAGAGATAATGCAATTTGGCAACCGGCAATGTAATTAGCATGCCGAATATTACTTGGAATGTGAATTGGAACGAAATCGCCAATAGATAAGACGATTTTACAATTTGGGCCCAAGTTAGAAGCAGAGCCTAAGGTGTAAATTATCGATAGTCCATATCTCGGAAACTATAAGAGATAATGCAATTTGGCAACCGGCAATGTAATTAGCATGCCGAATATTACTTGGAATGTGAATTGGAACGAAATCGCCAATAGAGAAGACCATTTTACAATTTGGGCCCAAGTTAGAAGCAGAGCCTAAGGTGTAAATTATCGATAGTCCATATCTCGGAAACTATAAGAGATAATGCAATTTGGCAAACGGCAATGTAATTAGCATGCCGAATATTACTTGGAATGTGAATTGGAACGAAATCGCCAATAGAGAAGACCATTTTACAATTTGGGCCCAAGTTAGAAGCAGAGCCTAAGGTGTAAATTATCGATAGTCCATATCTCGGAAACTATAAGAGATAATGCAATTTGGCAACCGGCAATGTAATTAGCATGCCGAATATTACTTGGAATGTGAATTGGAACGAAATCGCCAATAGATAAGACCATTTTACAATTTGGGCCCAAGTTAGAAGCAGAGCCTAAGGTGTAAATTATCGATAGTCCATATCTCGGAAACTATAAGAGATAATGCAATTTGGCAACCGGCAATGTAATTAGCATGCCGAATATTACTTGGAATGTGAATTGGAACGAAATCGCCAATAGAGAAGACCATTTTACAATTTGGGCCCAAGTTAGAAGCAGAGCCTAAGGTGTAAATTATCGATAGTCCATATCTCGGAAACTATAAGAGATAATGCAATTTGGCAACCGGCAATGTAAATAGCATGCCGAATAATACTCGGAATGTGAATTGGAACGAAATCGCCAATAGATAAGACCATTTTACAATTTGGGCCCAAGTTAGAAGCAGAGCCTAAGGTGTAAATTATCGATAGTCCATATCTCGGAAACTATAAGAGTTAATGCAATTTGGCAACCGGCAATGTAATTAGCATGCCGAATATTACTTGGAATGTGAATTGGAACGAAATCGCCAATAGATAAGTCCATTTTACAATTTGGGCCCAAGTTAGAAGCAGAGCCTAAGGTGTAAATTATCGATAGTCCATATCTCGGAAACTATAAGAGATAATGCAATTTGGCAACCGGCAATGTAATTAGCATGCCGAATATTACTTGGATTGTGAATTGGAACGAAATCGCCAATAGATAAGACCATTTTACAATTTGGGCCCAAGTTAGAAGCAGAGAATAAGGTGTAAATTATCGATAGTCCATATCTCGGAAACTATAAGAGATAATTCAATTTGGCAACCGGCAATGTAATTAGCATGCCGGATATTACTTGGAATGTGAATTGGAACGAAATCGCCAATAGATAAGACCATTTTACAATTTGGGCCCAAATTAGAAGCAGAGCCTAAGGTGTAAATTATCGATAGTCCATATCTCGGAAACTATAAGAGATAATGCAATTTGGCAACCGGCAACGTAATTAGCATGCCGAATATTACTTGGAATGTGAATTGGAACCAAATCGCCAATAGATAAGACGATTTTACAATTTGGGCCCAAGTTAGAAGCAGAGCCTAAAATGTAAATTATCGATAGTCCATATCTCGGAAACTATAAGAGATAATGCAATTTGGCAACCGGCAATGTAATTAGCATGCCGAATATTACTTGGAATGTGAATTGGAACGAAATCGCCAATAGATAAGACCATTTTACAATTTGGGCCCAAGTTAGAAGCAGAGCCTAAGGTGTAAATTATCGATAGTCCATATCTCGGAAACTATAAGAGATAATGCAATTTGGCAACCGGCAATGTAATTAGCAAGCCGAATATTACTTGGAATGTGAATTGGAACGAAATCGCCAATAGGTAAGACCATTTTACAATTTGGGCCCAAGTTAGAAGCAGAGCCTAAGGTGTAAATTATCGATAGTCCATATCTCGGAAACTATAAGAGATAATTCAATTTGGCAACCGGCAATGTAATTAGCATGCCGGATATTACTTGGAATGTGAATTGGAACGAAATCGCCAATAGATAAGACCATTTTACAATTTGGGCCCAAGTTAGAAGCAGAGCCTAAGGTGTAAATTACCGATAGTCCATATCTCGGAAACTATAAGAGATAATGCAATTTGGCAACCGGCAATGTAATTAGCATGCGGAATATTACTTGGAATGTGAATTGGAACGAAATCGCCAATAGATAAGACGATTTTACAATTTGGGCCCAAGTTAGAAGCAGAGCCTAAGGTGTAAATTATCGATAGTCCATATCTCGGAAACTATAAGAGATAATGCAATTTGGCAACCGGCAATGTAATTAGCATGCCGAATATTACTTGGAATGTGAATTGGAACGAAATCGCCAATAGAGAAGACCATTTTACAATTTGGGCCCAAGTTAGAAGCAGAGCCTAAGGTGTAAATTATCGATAGTCCATATCTCGGAAACTATAAGAGATAATGCAATTTGGCAAACGGCAATGTAATTAGCATTCCGAATATTACTTGGAATGTGAATTGAAACGAAATCGCCAATAGAGAAGGCCATTTTACAATTTGGGCCCAAGTTAGAAGCAGAGCCTAAGGTGTAAATTATCGATAGTCCATATCTCGGAAACTATAAGAGATAATGCAATTTGGCAACTGGCAATGTAATTAGCATGCCGAATATTACTTGGAATGTGAATTGGAACGAAATCGCCAATAGATAAGACCATTTTACAATTTGGGCCCAAGTTAGAAGCAGAGCCTAAGGTGTAAATTATCGATAGTCCATATCTCGGAAACTATAAGAGATAATGCAATTTGGCAACCGGCAATGTAATTAGCATGCCGAATATTACTTGGAATGTGAATTGGAACGAAATCGCCAATAGAGAAGACCATTTTACAATTTGGGCCCAAGTTAGAAGCAGAGCCTAAGGTGTAAATTATCGATAGTCCATATCTCGGAAACTATAAGAGATAATGCAATTTGGCAACCGGCAATGTAATTAGCATGCCGAATATTACTTGGAATGTGAATTGGAACGAAATCGCCAATAGATAAGACGATTTTACAATTTGGGCCCAAGTTAGAAGCAGAGCCTAAGGTGTAAATTATCGATAGACCATATCTCGGAAACTATAAGAGATAATGCAATTTGGCAACCGGCAATGTAATTAGCAAGCCGAATATTACTTGGAATGTGAATTGGAACGAAATCGCCAATAGGTAAGACCATTTTACAATTTGGGCCCAAGTTAGAAGCAGAGCCTAATGTGTAAATTATCGATAGTCCATATCTCGGAAACTATAAGAGATAATTCAATTTGGCAACCGGCAATGTAATTAGCATGCCGGATATTACTTGGAATGTGAATTGGAACGAAATCGCCAATAGATAAGACCATTTTACAATTTGGGCCCAAGTTAGAAGCAGAGCCTAAGGTGTAAATTGCCGATAGTCCATATCTCGGAAACTATAAGAGATAATGCAATTTGGCAACCGGCAATGTAATTAGCATGCCGAATATTACTTGGAATGTGAATTGGAACGAAATCGCCAATAGATAAGACGATTTTACAATTTGGGCCCAAGTTAGAAGCAGAGCCTAAGGTGTAAATTATCGATAGTCCATATCTCGGAAACTATAAGAGATAATGCAATTTGGCAACCGGCAATGTAATTAGCATGCCGAATATTACTTGGAATGTGAATTGGAACGAAATCGCCAATAGAGAAGACCATTTTACAATTTGGGCCCAAGTTAGAAGCAGAGCCTAAGGTGTAAATTATCGATAGTCCATATCTCGGAAACTATAAGAGATAATGCAATTTGGCAACCGGCAATGTAATTAGCATGCCGAATATTACTTGGAATGTGAATTGGAACGAAATCGCCAATAGAGAAGACCATTTTACAATTTGGGCCCAAGTTAGAAGCAGAGCCTAAGGTGTAAATTATCGATAGTCCATATCTCGGAAACTATAAGAGGTAATGCAATTTGGCAACCGGCAATGTAATTAGCATGCCGAATATTACTTGGAATGTGAATTGGAACGAAATCGCCAATAGATAAGACCATTTTACAATTTGGGCCCAAGTTAGAAGCAGAGCCTAAGGTGTAAATTATCGATAGTCCATATCTCGGAAACTATAAGAGATAATGCAATTTGGCAACCGGCAATGTAATTAGCATGCCGAATATTACTTGGAATGTGAATTGGAACGAAATCGCCAATAGATAAGACCATTTTACAATTTGGGCCCAAGTTAGAAGCAGAGCCTAAGGTGTAAATTATCGATAGTCCATATCTCGGAAACTATAAGAGATAATTCAATTTGGCAACCGGCAATGTAATTAGCATGCCGGATATTACTTGGAATGTGAATTGGAACGAAATCGCCAATAGATAAGACCATTTTACAATTTGGGCCCAAGTTAGAAGCAGAGCCTAAGGTGTAAATTATCGATAGTCCATATCTCGGAAACTATAAGAGATAATGCAATTTGGCAACCGGCAATGTAATTAGCATGCCGAATATTACTTGGAATGTGAATTGGAACGAAATCGCCAATAGATAAGACGATTTTACAATTTGGGCCCAAGTTAGAAGCAGAGCCTAAGATGTAAATTATCGATAGTCCATATCTCGGAAACTATAAGAGATAATGCAATTTGGCAACCGGCAATGTAATTAGCATGCCGAATATTACTTGGAATGTGAATTGGAACGAAATCGCCAATAGATAAGACCATTTTACAATTTGGGCCCAAGTTAGAAGCAGAGCCTAAGGTGTAAATTATCGATAGTCCATATCTCGGAAACTATAAGAGATAATGCAATTTGGCAACCGGCAATGTAATTAGCATGCCGAATATTACTTGGAATGTGAATTGGAACGAAATCGCCAATAGGTAAGACCATTTTACAATTTGGGCCCAAGTTGGAAGCAGAGCCTAAGGTGTAAATTATCGATAGTCCATATCTCGGAAACTATAAGAGATAATTCAATTTGGCAACCGGCAATGTAATTAGCATGCCGGATATTACTTGGAATGTGAATTGGAACGAAATCGCCAATAGATAAGACCATTTTACAATTTGGGCCCAAGTTAGAAGCAGAGCCTAAGGTGTAAATTATCGATAGTCCATATCTCGGAAACTATAAGAGATAATGCAATTTGGCAACCGGCAATGTAATTAGCATGCCGAATATTACTTGGAATGTGAATTGGAACGAAATCGCCAATAGATAAGACGATTTTACAATTTGGGCCCAAGTTAGAAGCAGAGCCTAAGATGTAAATTATCGATAGTCCATATCTCGGAAACTATAAGAGATAATGCAATTTGGCAACCGGCAATGTAATTAGCATGCCGAATATTACTTGGAATGTGAATTGGAACGAAATCGCCAATAGATAAGACCATTTTACAATTTGGGCCCAAGTTAGAAGCAGAGCCTAAGGTGTAAATTATCGATAGTCCATATCTCGGAAACTATAAGAGATAATGCAATTTGGCAACCGGCAATGTAATTAGCATGCCGAATATTACTTGGAATGTGAATTGGAACGAAATCGCCAATAGGTAAGACCATTTTACAATTTGGGCCCAAGTTAGAAGCAGAGCCTAAGGTGTAAATTATCGATAGTCCATATCTCGGAAACTATAAGAGATAATTCAATTTGGCAACCGGCAATGTAATTAGCATGCCGGATATTACTTGGAATGTGAATTGGAACGAAATCGCCAATAGATAAGACCATTTTACAATTTGGGCCCAAGTTAGAAGCAGAGCCTAAGGTGTAAATTACCGATAGTCCATATCTCGGAAACTATAAGAGATAATGCAATTTGGCAACCGGCAATGTAATCAGCATGCCGAATATTACTTGGAATGTGAATTGGAACGAAATCGCCAATAGATAAGACCATTTTACAATTTGGGCCCAAGTTAGGAGCAGAGCCTAAGGTGTAAATTATCGATAGTCCATATCTCGGAAACTATAAGAGATAATGCACTTTGGCAACCGGCAATGTAATTAGCATGCCGAATATTACTTGGAATGTGAATTGGAACGAAATCGCCAATAGATAAGACCATTTTACAATTTGGGCCCAAGTTAGAAGCAGAGCCTAAGGTGTAAATTACCGATAGTCCATATCTCGGAAACTATAAGAGATAATGCAATTTGGCAACCGGCAATGTAATTAGCATGCCGAATATTACTTGGAATGTGAATTGGAACGAAATCGCCAATAGGTAAGACCATTTTACAATTTGGGCCCAAGTTGGAAGCAGAGCCTAAGGTGTAAATTATCGATAGTCCATATCTCGGAAACTATAAGAGATAATTCAATTTGGCAACCGGCAATGTAATTAGCATGCCGGATATTACTTGGAATGTGAATTGGAACGAAATCGCCAATAGATAAGACCATTTTACAATTTGGGCCCAAGTTAGAAGCAGAGCCTAAGGTGTAAATTATCGATAGTCCATATCTCGGAAACTATAAGAGATAATGCAATTTGGCAACCGGCAATGTAATTAGCATGCCGAATATTACTTGGAATGTGAATTGGAACGAAATCGCCAATAGATAAGACGATTTTACAATTTGGGCCCAAGTTAGAAGCAGAGCCTAAGATGTAAATTATCGATAGTCCATATCTCGGAAACTATAAGAGATAATGCAATTTGGCAACCGGCAATGTAATTAGCATGCCGAATATTACTTGGAATGTGAATTGGAACGAAATCGCCAATAGATAAGACCATTTTACAATTTGGGCCCAAGTTAGAAGCAGAGCCTAAGGTGTAAATTATCGATAGTCCATATCTCGGAAACTATAAGAGATAATGCAATTTGGCAACCGGCAATGTAATTAGCATGCCGAATATTACTTGGAATGTGAATTGGAACGAAATCGCCAATAGGTAAGACCATTTTACAATTTGGGCCCAAGTTAGAAGCAGAGCCTAAGGTGTAAATTATCGATAGTCCATATCTCGGAAACTATAAGAGATAATTCAATTTGGCAACCGGCAATGTAATTAGCATGCCGGATATTACTTGGAATGTGAATTGGAACGAAATCGCCAATAGATAAGACCATTTTACAATTTGGGCCCAAGTTAGAAGCAGAGCCTAAGGTGTAAATTACCGATAGTCCATATCTCGGAAACTATAAGAGATAATGCAATTTGGCAACCGGCAATGTAATTAGCATGCCGAATATTACTTGGAATGTGAATTGGAACGAAATCGCCAATAGATAAGACCATTTTACAATTTGGGCCCAAGTTAGGAGCAGAGCCTAAGGTGTAAATTATCGATAGTCCATATCTCGGAAACTATAAGAGATAATGCACTTTGGCAACCGGCAATGTAATTAGCATGCCGAATATTACTTGGAATGTGAATTGGAACGAAATCGCCAATAGATAAGACCATTTTACAATTTGGGCCCAAGTTAGAAGCAGAGCCTAAGGTGTAAATTACCGATAGTCCATATCTCGGAAACTATAAGAGATAATGCAATTTGGCAACCGGCAATGTAATTAGCATGCCGAATATTACTTGGAATGTGAATTGGGACGAAATCGCCAATAGATAAGACCATTTTACAATTTGGGCCCAAGTTAGAAGCAGAGCCTAAGGTGTAAATTATCGATAGTCCATATCTCGGAAACTATAAGAGATAATTCAATTTGGCAACCGGCAATGTAATTAGCATGCCGAATATTACTTGGAATGTGAATTGGAACGAAATCGCCAATAGATAAGGCCATTTTACAATTTGGGCCCAAGTTAGAAGCAGAGCCTAAGGTGTAAATTATCGATAGTCCATATCTCGGAAACTATAAGAGATAATTCAATTTGGCAACCGGCAATGTAATTAGCATGCCGAATATTACTTGGAATATGAATTGGAACGAAATCGCCAATAGATAAGACCATTTTACAATTTGGGCCCAAGTTAGAAGCAGAGCCTAAGGTGTAAATTATCGATAGTCCATATCTCGGAAACTAAAAGAGATAATGCAATTTGGCAACCGGCAATGTAACTAGCATGCCGAATATTACTTGGAATGTGAATTGGGACGAAATCGCCAATAGATAAGACCATTTTACAATTTGGGCCCAAGTTAGAAGCAGAGCCTAAGGTGTAAATTATCGATAGTCCATATCTCGGAAACTATAAGAGATAATGCAGTTTCGCAACCGGCAATGTAATTAGCATGCCGAATATTACTTGGAATGTGAATTGGGACGAAATCGCCAATAGATAAGACCATTTTACAATTTGGGCCCAAGTTAGAAGCAGAGCCTAAGGTGTAAATTATCGATAGTCCATATCTCGGAAACTATAAGAGATAATGCAATTTGGCAACCGGCAATGTAATTAGCATGCCGAATACTACTTGGAATGTGAATTGGAACGAAATCGCCAATAGATAAGACCATTTTACAGTTTGGGCCCAAGTTAGAAGCAGAGCCTAAGGTTAAAAATAATCGATAGTCCATATCTCGGAAACTATAAGAGATAATGCAATTTGGGAACCGGCAATGTAATTAGCATGCCGAATATTACTTGGAATGTGAATTGGAACGAAATCGCCAATAGATAAGACCATTTTACAATTTGGGCCCAAGTTAGAAGCAGAGCCTAAGGTGTAAATTATCGATAGTCCATATCTCGGAAACTATAAGAGATAATGCAACTTGGCCACCGGCAATGTAATTAGCATGCCGAATATTACTTGGAATGTGAATTGGAACGAAATCGCCAATAGATAAGACCATTTTACAATTTGGGCCCAAGTTAGAAGCAGAGCCTAAGGTGTAAATTATCCATAGTCCATATCTCGGAAACTATAAGAGATAATGCAATTTCGCAACCGGCAATGTAATTAGCATGCCGAATATTACTTGGAGTGTGAATTGGAACGAAATCGCCAATAGATAAGACCATTTTACAATTTGGGCCCAAGTTAGAAGCAGAGCCTAAGGTGTAAATTATCGATAGTCCGTATCTCGGAAACTATAAGAGATAATGCAATTTGGCAACCGGCAATGTAATTAGCATGCCGAATATTACTTGGAATGTGAATTGGAACGAAATCGCCAATAGATAAGACCATTTTACAATTTGGGCCCAAGTTAGAAGCAGAGCCTAAGGTGTAAATTATCGATAGTCCATATCTCGGAAACTATAAGAGATAATGCAATTTGGCAACCGGCAATGTAATTAGCATGCCGAATATTACTTGGAATGTGAATTGGAACGAAATCGCCAATAGATAAGACCATTTTACAATTTGGGCCCAAGTTAGAAGCAGAGTATAAGGTGTAAATTATCGATAGTCCATATCTCGGAAACTATAAGAGATAATGCAATTTGGCAACCGGCAATGTAATTAGCATGCCGAATATTACTTGGAATGTGAATTGGAACGAAATCGCCAATAGATAAGACCATTTTACAATTTGGGCCCAAGTTAGAAGCAGAGCCTAAGGTGTAAATTATCGATAGTCCATATCTCGGAAACTATAAGAGATAATGCAGTTTCGCAACCGGCAATGTAATTAGCATGCCGAATATTACTTGGAATGTGAATTGGGACGAAATCGCCAATAGATAAGACCATTTTACAATTTGGGCCCAAGTTAGAAGCAGAGCCTAAGGTGTAAATTATCGATAGTCCATATCTCGGAAACTATAAGAGATAATGCAATTTGGCAACCGGCAATGTAATTAGCATGCCGAATACTACTTGGAATGTGAATTGGAACGAAATCGCCAATAGATAAGACCATTTTACAGTTTGGGCCCAAGTTAGAAGCAGAGCCTAAGGTTAAAAATAATCGATAGTCCATATCTCGGAAACTATAAGAGATAATGCAATTTGGGAAACGGCAATGTAATTAGCATGCCGAATATTACTTGGAATGTGAATTGGAACGAAATCGCCAATAGATAAGACCATTTTACAATTTGGGTCCAAGTTAGAAGCAGAGCCTAAGGTGTAAATTATCGATAGTCCATATCTCGGAAACTATAAGAGATAATGCAACTTGGCCACCGGCAATGTAATTAGCATGCCGAATATTACTTGGAATGTGAATTGGAACGAAATCGCCAATAGATAAGACCATTTTACAATTTGGGCCCAAGTTAGAAGCAGAGCCTAAGGTGTAAATTATCCATAGTCCATATCTCGGAAACTATAAGAGATAAAGCAATTTGGCAACCGGCAATGTAATTAGCATGCCGAATAATACTTGGAATGTGAATTGGAACGAAATCGCCAATAGATAAGACCATTTTACAATCTGGGCCCAAGTTAGAAGCAGAGCCTAAGGTGTAAATTATGGATAGTCCATATCTCGGAAACTCTAAGAGATAATGCAATTTCGCAACCGGCAATGTAATTAGCATGCCGAATATTACTTGGAGTGTGAATTGGAACGAAATCGCCAATAGATAAGACCATTTTACAATTTGGGCCCAAGTTAGAAGCAGAGCCTAAGGTGTAAATTATCGATAGTCCATATCTCGGAAACTATAAGAGATAATGCAGTTTCGCAACCGGCAATGTAATTAGCATGCCGAATATTACTTGGAATGTGAATTGGGACGAAATCGCCAATAGATAAGACCATTTTACAATTTGGGCCCAAGTTAGAATCAGAGCCTAAGGTGTAAATTATCGATAGTCCATATCTCGGAAACTATAAGAGATAATGCAATTTGGCAACCGGCAATGTATTTAGCATGCCGAATATTACTTGGAATGTGAATTGGAACGAAATCGCCAATAGATAAGACCATTTTACAATTTGGGCCCAAGTTAGAAGCAGAGCCTAAGGTGTAAATTATCGATAGTCCATATCTCGGAAACTATAAGAGATAATGCAATTTGGCAACCGGCAATGTAATTAGCATGCCGAATACCACTTGGAATATGAATTGGAACGAAATCGCCAATAGATAAGACCATTTTACAATTTGGGCCCAAGTTAGAAGCAGAGCCTAAGGTGTAAATTATCGATAATCCATATCTCGGAAACTATAAGAGATAATTCAATTTGGCAACCGGCAATGTAATTAGCATGCCGAATATTACTTGGAATGTGAATTTGAACGAAATCGCCAATAGATAAGACCATTTTACAATTTGGGCCCAAGTTAGAAGCAGAGCCTAAGGTGTAAATTATCGATAGTCCATATCTCGGAAACTATAAGAGATAATGCAATTTGGCAACCGGCAATGTAATTAGCGTGCCGAATATTACTTGGAATGTGAATTGGAACGAAATCGCCAATAGATAAGACGATTTTACAATTTGGGCCCAAGTTAGAAGCAGAGCCTAAGGTGTAAATTACCGATAGTTCATATCTCGGAAACTATAAGAGATAATGCAATTTGGCAACCGGCAATGTAATTAGCATGCCGAATATTACTTGGAATGTGAATTGGAACGAAATCGCCAATAGATAAGACCATTTTACAATTTGGGCCCAAGTTAGAAGCAGAGCCTAAGGTGTAAATTATCGATAGTCCATATCTCGGAAACTATAAGAGATAATGCAATTTGGCAACCGGCAATGTAATTAGCATGCCGAATATTACTTGGAATGTGAATTGGAATGAAATCGCCAATAGATAAGACCATTTTACAATTTAGGCCCAAGTTAGAAGCAGAGCCTAAGGTGTAAATTATCGATAGTCCATATCTCGGAAACTATAAGAGATAATGCAATTTGGCATCCGGCAATGTAATTAGCATGCCGAATATTACTTGGAATGTGAATTGGAACGAAATCGCCAATAGATAAGACGATTTTACAATTTGGGCCCAAGTTAGAAGCAGAGCCTAAGGTGTAAATTACCGATAGTCCATATCTCGGAAACTATAAGAGATAATGCAATTTGGCAACCGGCAATGTAATTAGCATGCCGAATATTACTTGGAATGTGAATTGGAACGAAATCGCCAATAGATAAGACCATTTTACAATTTGGGCCCAAGTTAGAAGCAGAGCCTAAGGTGTAAATTATCGATAGTCCATATCTCGGAAACTATAAGAGATAATGCAATTTGGCAACCGGCAATGTTATTAGCATGCCGAATATTACTTGGAATGTGAATTGGAATGAAATCGCCAATAGATAAGACCATTTTACAATTTGGGCCCAAGTTAGAAGCAGAGCCTAAGGTGTAAATTATCCATAGTCCATATCTCGGAAACTATAAGAGATAATGCAATTTGGCAAGTGGCAATGTAATTAGCATGCCGAATATTACTTGGAATGTGAATTGGGACGAAATCGCCAATAGATAAGACCATTTTACAATTTGGGCCCAAGTTAGAAGCAGAGCCTAAGGTGTAAATTATCGATAGTCCATATCTCGGAAACTATAAGAGATAATGCAATTTGGCAACCGGCAATGTAATTAGCATGCCGAATATTACTTGGAATGTGAATTGGAATGAAATCGCCAATAGATAAGACCATTTTACAATTTGGGCCCAAGTTAGAAGCAGAGCCTAAGGTGTAAATTATCCATAGTCCATATCTCGAAAACTATAAGAGATAATGCAATTTGGCAACTGGCAATGTAATTAGCATGCCGAATATTACTTGGAATGTGAATTGGGACGAAATCGCCAATAGATAAGACCATTTTACAATTTGGGCCCAAGTTAGAAGCAGAGCCTAAGGTGTAAATTATCGATAGTCCATATCTCGGAAACTATAAGAGATAATGCAATTTGGCAACCGGCAATGTAATTAGCATGCCGAATACTACTTGGAATGTGAATTGGAACGAAATCGCCAATAGATAAGACCATTTTACAGTTTGGGCCCAAGTTAGAAGCAGAGCCTAAGGTTAAAAATAATCGATAGTCCATATCTCGGAAACTATAAGAGATAATGCAATTTGGGAACCGGCAATGTAATTAGCATGCCGAATATTACTTGGAATGTGAATTGGAACGAAATCGCCAATAGATAAGACCATTTTACAATTTGGGCCCAAGTTAGAAGCAGAGCCTAAGGTGTAAATTATCGATAGTCCATATCTCGGAAACTATAAGAGATAATGCAACTTGGCCACCGGCAATGTAATTAGCATGCCGAATATTACTTGGAATGTGAATTGGAACGAAATCGCCAATAGGTAAGACCATTTTACAATTTGGGCCCAAGTTAGAAGCAGAGCCTAAGGTGTAAATTATCGATAGTCCATATCTCGGAAACTATAGGAGATAATTCAATTTGGCAACCGGCAATGTAATTAGCATGCCGAATATTACTTGGAATGTGAATTGGAACGAAATCGCCAATAGATAAGACCATTTTACAATTTGGGCCCAAGTTAGAAGCAGAGCCTAAGGTGTAAATTATCGATAGTCCATATCTCGGAAACTATAAGAGATAATGCAACTTGGCCACCGGCAATGTAATTAGCATGCCGAATATTACTTGGAATGTGAATTGGAACGAAATCGCCAATAGGTAAGACCATTTTACAATTTGGGCCCAAGTTAGAAGCAGAGCCTAAGGTGTAAATTATCGATAGCCCATATCTCGGAAACTATAAGAGATAATGCAATTTGGCAACCGGCAATGTAATTAGCATGCCGAATATTACTTGGAATGTGAATTGGAACGAAATCGCCAATAGATAAGACCATTTTACAATTTGGGCCCAAGTTAGAAGCAGAGCCTAAGGTGTAAATTATCGATAGTCCATATCTCGGAAACTATAAGAGATAATGCAATTTGGCAACCGGCAATGTAATTAGCATGCCGAATATTACTTGGAATGTGAATTGGAACGAAATCGCCAATAGATAAGGCCATTTTACAATTTGGGCCCAAGTTAGAAGCAGAGCCTAAGGTGTAAATTATCGATAGTCCATATCTCGGAAACTATAAGAGATAATGCAATTTGGCAACCGGCAATGTAATTAGCATGCCGAATATTACTTGGAATGTGAATTGGAACGAAATCGCCAATAGGTAAGACCATTTTACAATTTGGGCCCAAGTTAGAAGCAGAGCCTAAGGTGTAAATTATCGATAGTCCATATCTCGGAAACTATAAGAGATAATTCAATTTGGCCACCGGCAATGTAATTAGCATGCCGAATATTACTTGGAATGTGAATTGGAACGAAATCGCCAATAGATAAGACCATTTTACAATTTGGGCCCAAGTTAGAAGCAGAGCCTAAGGTGTAAATAATCGATAGTCCATATCTCGGAAACTATAAGAGATAATTCAATTTGGCCACCGGCAATGTAATTAGCATGCCGAATATTACTTGGAATGTGAATTGGAACGAAATCGCCAATAGATAAGACCATTTTACAATTTGGGCCCAAGTTAGAAGCAGAGCCTAAGGTGTAAATTATCGATAGTCCATATCTCGGAAACTATAAGAGATAATGCAATTTGGCAACCGGCAATGTAATTAGCATGCCGAATATTACTTGGAATGTGAATTGGAACGAAATCGCCAATAGATAAGACCATTTTACAATTTGGGCCCAAGTTAGAAGCAGAGCCTAAGGTGTAAATTATCGATAGTCCATATCTCGGAAACTAAAAGAGATAATGCAATTTGGCAACCGGCAATGTAATTAGCATGCCGAATATTACTTGGAATGTGAATTGGAACGAAATCGCCAATAGTTAAGACCATTTTACAATTTGGGCCCAAGTTAGAAGCAGAGCCTAAGGTGTAAATTATCGATAGTCCATATCTCGGAAACTATAAGAGATAATGCAGTTTCGCAACCGGCAATGTAATTAGCATGCCGAATATTACTTGGAATGTGAATTGGGACGAAATCGCCAATAGATAAGACCATTTTACAATTTGGGCCCAAGTTAGAATCAGAGCCTAAGGTGTAAATTATCGATAGTCCATATCTCGGAAACTATAAGAGATAATGCAATTTGGCAACCGGCAATGTATTTAGCATGCCGAATATTACTTGGAATGTGAATTGGAACGAAATCGCCAATAGATAAGACCATTTTACAATTTGGGCCCAAGTTAGAAGCAGAGCCTAAGGTGTAAATTATCGATAGTCCATATCTCGGAAACTATAAGAGATAATGCAATTTGGCAACCGGCAATGTAATTAGCATGCCGAATACCACTTGGAATATGAATTGGAACGAAATCGCCAATAGATAAGACCATTTTACAATTTGGGCCCAAGTTAGAAGCAGAGCCTAAGGTGTAAATTATCGATAATCCATATCTCGGAAACTATAAGAGATAATTCAATTTGGCAACCGGCAATGTAATTAGCATGCCGAATATTACTTGGAATGTGAATTTGAACGAAATCGCCAATAGATAAGACCATTTTACAATTTGGGCCCAAGTTAGAAGCAGAGCCTAAGGTGTAAATTATCGATAGTCCATATCTCGGAAACTATAAGAGATAATGCAATTTGACAACCGGCAATGTAATTAGCGTGCCGAATATTACTTGGAATGTGAATTGGAACGAAATCGCCAATAGATAAAAACGATTTTACAATTTGGGCCCAAGTTAGAAGCAGAGCCTAAGGTGTAAATTACCGATAGTTCATATCTCGGAAACTATAAGAGATAATGCAATTTGGCAACCGGCAATGTAATTAGCATGCCGAATATTACTTGGAATGTGAATTGGAACGAAATCGCCAATAGATAAGACCATTTTACAATTTGGGCCCAAGTTAGAAGCAGAGCCTAAGGTGTAAATTATCGATAGTCCATATCTCGGAAACTATAAGAGATAATGCAATTTGGCAACCGGCAATGTAATTAGCATGCCGAATATTACTTGGAATGTGAATTGGAATGAAATCGCCAATAGATAAGACCATTTTACAATTTAGGCCCAAGTTAGAAGCAGAGCCTAAGGTGTAAATTATCGATAGTCCATATCTCGGAAACTATAAGAGATAATGCAATTTGGCATCCGGCAATGTAATTAGCATGCCGAATATTACTTGGAATGTGAATTGGAACGAAATCGCCAATAGATAAGACGATTTTACAATTTGGGCCCAAGTTAGAAGCAGAGCCTAAGGTGTAAATTACCGATAGTCCATATCTCGGAAACTATAAGAGATAATGCAATTTGGCAACCGGCAATGTAATTAGCATGCCGAATATTACTTGGAATGTGAATTGGAACGAAATCGCCAATAGATAAGACCATTTTACAATTTGGGCCCAAGTTAGAAGCAGAGCCTAAGGTGTAAATTATCGATAGTCCATATCTCGGAAACTATAAGAGATAATGCAATTTGGCAACCGGCAATGTTATTAGCATGCCGAATATTACTTGGAATGTGAATTGGAATGAAATCGCCAATAGATAAGACCATTTTACAATTTGGGCCCAAGTTAGAAGCAGAGCCTAAGGTGTAAATTATCCATAGTCCATATCTCGAAAACTATAAGAGATAATGCAATTTGGCAACTGGCAATGTAATTAGCATGCCGAATATTACTTGGAATGTGAATTGGGACGAAATCGCCAATAGATAAGACCATTTTACAATTTGGGCCCAAGTTAGAAGCAGAGCCTAAGGTGTAAATTATCGATAGTCCATATCTCGGAAACTATAAGAGATAATGCAATTTGGCAACCGGCAATGTAATTAGCATGCCGAATACTACTTGGAATGTGAATTGGAACGAAATCGCCAATAGATAAGACCATTTTACAGTTTGGGCCCAAGTTAGAAGCAGAGCCTAAGGTTAAAAATAATCGATAGTCCATATCTCGGAAACTATAAGAGATAATGCAATTTGGCAACCGGCAATGTAATTAGCGTGCCGAATATTACTTGAAATGTGAATTGGAACGAAATCGCCAATAGATAAGACGATTTTACAATTTGGGCCCAAGTTAGAAGCAGAGCCTAAGGTGTAAATTACCGATAGTTCATATCTCGGAAACTATAAGAGATAATGCAATTTGGCAACCGGCAATGTAATTAGCATGCCGAATATTACTTGGAATGTGAATTGGAACGAAATCGCCAATAGATAAGACCATTTTACAATTTGGGCCCAAGTTAGAAGCAGAGCCTAAGGTGTAAATTATCGATAGTCCATATCTCGGAAACTATAAGAGATAATGCAATTTGGCAACCGGCAATGTAATTAGCATGCCGAATATTACTTGGAATGTGAATTGGAATGAAATCGCCAATAGATAAGACCATTTTACAATTTAGGCCCAAGTTAGAAGCAGAGCCTAAGGTGTAAATTATCGATAGTCCATATCTCGGAAACTATAAGAGATAATGCAATTTGGCATCCGGCAATGTAATTAGCATGCCGAATATTACTTGGAATGTGAATTGGAACGAAATCGCCAATAGATAAGACGATTTTACAATTTGGGCCCAAGTTAGAAGCAGAGCCTAAGGTGTAAATTACCGATAGTCCATATCTCGGAAACTATAAGAGATAATGCAATTTGGCAACCGGCAATGTAATTAGCATGCCGAATATTACTTGGAATGTGAATTGGAACGAAATCGCCAATAGATAAGACCATTTTACAATTTGGGCCCAAGTTAGAAGCAGAGCCTAAGGTGTAAATTATCGATAGTCCATATCTCGGAAACTATAAGAGATAATGCAATTTGGCAACCGGCAATGTTATTAGCATGCCGAATATTACTTGGAATGTGAATTGGAATGAAATCGCCAATAGATAAGACCATTTTACAATTTGGGCCCAAGTTAGAAGCAGAGCCTAAGGTGTAAATTATCCATAGTCCATATCTCGGAAACTATAAGAGATAATGCAATTTGGCAAGTGGCAATGTAATTAGCATGCCGAATATTACTTGGAATGTGAATTGGGACGAAATCGCCAATAGATAAGACCATTTTACAATTTGGGCCCAAGTTAGAAGCAGAGCCTAAGGTGTAAATTATCGATAGTCCATATCTCGGAAACTATAAGAGATAATGCAATTTGGCAACCGGCAATGTAATTAGCATGCCGAATATTACTTGGAATGTGAATTGGAATGAAATCGCCAATAGATAAGGCCATTTTACAATTTGGGCCCAAGTTAGAAGCAGAGCCTAAGGTGTAAATTATCCATAGTCCATATCTCGAAAACTATAAGAGATAATGCAATTTGGCAACTGGCAATGTAATTAGCATGCCGAATATTACTTGGAATGTGAATTGGGACGAAATCGCCAATAGATAAGACCATTTTACAATTTGGGCCCAAGTTAGAAGCAGAGCCTAAGGTGTAAATTATCGATAGTCCATATCTCGGAAACTATAAGAGATAATGCAATTTGGCAACCGGCAATGTAATTAGCATGCCGAATACTACTTGGAATGTGAATTGGAACGAAATCGCCAATAGATAAGACCATTTTACAGTTTGGGCCCAAGTTAGAAGCAGAGCCTAAGGTTAAAAATAATCGATAGTCCATATCTCGGAAACTATAAGAGATAATGCAATTTGGGAACCGGCAATGTAATTAGCATGCCGAATATTACTTGGAATGTGAATTGGAACGAAATCGCCAATAGATAAGATCATTTTACAATTTGGGCCCAAGTTAGAAGCAGAGCCTAAGGTGTAAATTATCGATAGTCCATATCTCGGAAACTATAAGAGATAATGCAACTTGGCCACCGGCAATGTAATTAGCATGCCGAATATTACTTGGAATGTGAATTGGAACGAAATCGCCAATAGGTAAGACCATTTTACAATTTGGGCCCAAGTTAGAAGCAGAGATTAAGGTGTAAATTATCGATAGTCCATATCTCGGAAACTATAGGAGATAATTCAATTTGGCAACCGGCAATGTAATTAGCATGCCGAATATTACTTGGAATGTGAATTGGAACGAAATCGCCAATAGATAAGACCATTTTACAATTTGGGCCCAAGTTAGAAGCAGAGCCTAAGGTGTAAATTATCGATAGTCCATATCTCGGAAACTATAAGAGATAATGCAATTTGGCAACCGGCAATGTAATTAGCATGCCGAATATTACTTGGAATGTGAATTGGAACGAAATCGCCAATAGATAAGACCATTTTACAATTTGGGCCCAAGTTAGAAGCAGAGCCTAAGGTGTAAATTATCGATAGTCCATATCTCGGAAACTATAAGAGATAATGCAACTTGGCCACCGGCAATGTAATTAGCATGCCGAATATTACTTGGAATGTGAATTGGAACGAAATCGCCAATAGGTAAGACCATTTTACAATTTGGGCCCAAGTTAGAAGCAGAGCCTAAGGTGTAAATTATCGATAGTCCATATCTCGGAAACTATAAGAGATAATGCAATTTGGCAACCGGCAATGTAATTAGCATGCCGAATATTACTTGGAATGTGAATTGGAACGAAATCGCCAATAGATAAGACCATTTTACAATTTGGGCCCAAGTTAGAAGCAGAGCCTAAGGTGTAAATTATCGATAGTCCATACCTCGGAAACTATAAGAGATAATGCAATTTGGCAACCGGCAATGTAATTAGCATGCCGAATATTACTTGGAATGTGAATTGGAACGAAATCGCCAATAGATAAGGCCATTTTACAATTTGGGCCCAAGTTAGAAGCAGAGCCTAAGGTGTAAATTATCGATAGTCCATATCTCGGAAACTATAAGAGATAATGCAATTTTGCAACCGGCAATGTAATTAGCATGCCGAATATTACTTGGAATGTGAATTGGAACGAAATCGCCAATAGGTAAGACCATTTTACAATTTGGGCCCAAGTTAGAAGCAGAGCCTAAGGTGTAAATTATCGATAGTCCATATCTCGGAAACTATAAGAGATAATTCAATTTGGCCACCGGCAATGTAATTAGCATGCCGAATATTACTTGGAATGTGAATTGGAACGAAATCGCCAATAGATAAGACCATTTTACAATTTGGGCCCAAGTTAGAAGCAGAGCCTAAGGTGTAAATAATCGATAGTCCATATCTCGGAAACTATAAGAGATAATTCAATTTGGCCACCGGCAATGTAATTAGCATGCCGAATATTACTTGGAATGTGAATTGGAACGAAATCGCCAATAGATAAGACCATTTTACAATTTGGGCCCAAGTTAGAAGCAGAGCCTAAGGTGTAAATTATCGATAGTCCATATCTCGGAAACTATAAGAGATAATGCAATTTGGCAACCGGCAATGTAATTAGCATGCCGAATATTACTTGGAATGTGAATTGGAACGAAATCGCCAATAGATAAGACCATTTTACAATTTGGGCCCAAGTTAGAAGCAGAGCCTAAGGTGTAAATTATCGATAGTCCATATCTCGGAAACTAAAAGAGATAATGCAATTTGGCAACCGGCAATGTAATTAGCATGCCGAATATTACTTGGAATGTGAATTGGAACGAAATCGCCAATAGTTAAGACCATTTTACAATTTGGGCCCAAGTTAGAAGCAGAGCCTAAGGTGTAAATTATCGATAGTCCATATCTCGGAAACTATAAGAGATAATGCAGTTTCGCAACCGGCAATGTAATTAGCATGCCGAATATTACTTGGAATGTGAATTGGGACGAAATCGCCAATAGATAAGACCATTTTACAATTTGGGCCCAAGTTAGAATCAGAGCCTAAGGTGTAAATTATCGATAGTCCATATCTCGGAAACTATAAGAGATAATGCAATTTGGCAACCGGCAATGTATTTAGCATGCCGAATATTACTTGGAATGTGAATTGGAACGAAATCGCCAATAGATAAGACCATTTTACAATTTGGGCCCAAGTTAGAAGCAGAGCCTAAGGTGTAAATTATCGATAGTCCATATCTCGGAAACTATAAGAGATAATGCAATTTGGCAACCGGCAATGTAATTAGCATGCCGAATACCACTTGGAATATGAATTGGAACGAAATCGCCAATAGATAAGACCATTTTACAATTTGGGCCCAAGTTAGAAGCAGAGCCTAAGGTGTAAATTATCGATAATCCATATCTCGGAAACTATAAGAGATAATTCAATTTGGCAACCGGCAATGTAATTAGCATGCCGAATATTACTTGGAATGTGAATTTGAACGAAATCGCCAATAGATAAGACCATTTTACAATTTGGGCCCAAGTTAGAAGCAGAGCCTAAGGTGTAAATTATCGATAGTCCATATCTCGGAAACTATAAGAGATAATGCAATTTGGCAACCGGCAATGTAATTAGCGTGCCGAATATTACTTGGAATGTGAATTGGAACGAAATCGCCAATAGATAAAACGATTTTACAATTTGGGCCCAAGTTAGAAGCAGAGCCTAAGGTGTAAATTACCGATAGTTCATATCTCGGAAACTATAAGAGATAATGCAATTTGGCAACCGGCAATGTAATTAGCATGCCGAATATTACTTGGAATGTGAATTGGAACGAAATCGCCAATAGATAAGACCATTTTACAATTTGGGCCCAAGTTAGAAGCAGAGCCTAAGGTGTAAATTATCGATAGTCCATATCTCGGAAACTATAAGAGATAATGCAATTTGGCAACCGGCAATGTAATTAGCATGCCGAATATTACTTGGAATGTGAATTGGAATGAAATCGCCAATAGATAAGACCATTTTACAATTTAGGCCCAAGTTAGAAGCAGAGCCTAAGGTGTAAATTATCGATAGTCCATATCTCGGAAACTATAAGAGATAATGCAATTTGGCATCCGGCAATGTAATTAGCATGCCGAATATTACTTGGAATGTGAATTGGAACGAAATCGCCAATAGATAAGACGATTTTACAATTTGGGCCCAAGTTAGAAGCAGAGCCTAAGGTGTAAATTACCGATAGTCCATATCTCGGAAACTATAAGAGATAATGCAATTTGGCAACCGGCAATGTAATTAGCATGCCGAATATTACTTGGAATGTGAATTGGAACGAAATCGCCAATAGATAAGACCATTTTACAATTTGGGCCCAAGTTAGAAGCAGAGCCTAAGGTGTAAATTATCGATAGTCCATATCTCGGAAACTATAAGAGATAATGCAATTTGGCAACCGGCAATGTTATTAGCATGCCGAGTATTACTTGGAATGTGAATTGGAATGAAATCGCCAATAGATAAGACCATTTTACAATTTGGGCCCAAGTTAGAAGCAGAGCCTAAGGTGTAAATTATCCATAGTCCATATCTCGGAAACTATAAGAGATAATGCAATTTGGCAAGTGGCAATGTAATTAGCATGCCGAATATTACTTGGAATGTGAATTGGGACGAAATCGCCAATAGATAAGACCATTTTACAATTTGGGCCCAAGTTAGAAGCAGAGCCTAAGGTGTAAATTATCGATAGTCCATATCTCGGAAACTATAAGAGATAATGCAATTTGGCAACCGGCAATGTAATTAGCATGCCGAATATTACTTGGAATGTGAATTGGAATGAAATCGCCAATAGATAAGACCATTTTACAATTTGGGCCCAAGTTAGAAGCAGAGCCTAAGGTGTAAATTATCCATAGTCCATATCTCGAAAACTATAAGAGATAATGCAATTTGGCAACTGGCAATGTAATTAGCATGCCGAATATTACTTGGATTGTGAATTGGGACGAAATCGCCAATAGATAAGACCATTTTACAATTTGGGCCCAAGTTAGAAGCAGAGCCTAAGGTGTAAATTATCGATAGTCCATATCTCGGAAACTATAAGAGATAATGCAATTTGGCAACCGGCAATGTAATTAGCATGCCGAATACTACTTGGAATGTGAATTGGAACGAAATCGCCAATAGATAAGACCATTTTACAGTTTGGGCCCAAGTTAGAAGCAGAGCCTAAGGTTAAAAATAATCGATAGTCCATATCTCGGAAACTATAAGAGATAATGCAATTTGGGAACCGGCAATGTAATTAGCATGCCGAATATTACTTGGAATGTGAATTGGAACGAAATCGCCAATAGATAAGACCATTTTACAATTTGGGCCCAAGTTAGAAGCAGAGCCCAAGGTGTAAATTATCGATAGTCCATATATCGTAAACTATAAGAGATAATGCAACTTGGCCACCGGCAATGTAATTAGCATGCCCAATATTACTTGGAATGTGAATTGGAACGAAATCGCCAATAGATAAGACCATTTTACAATTTGGGCCCAAGTTAGAAGCAGAGCCTAAGGTGTAAATTATCGATAGTCCATATCTCGGAAACTATAGGAGATAATTCAATTTGGCAACCGGCAATGTAATTAGCATGCCGAATATTACTTGGAATGTGAATTGGAACGAAATCGCCAATAGATAAGACCATTTTACAATTTGGGCCCAAGTTAGAAGCAGAGCCTAAGGTGTAAATTATCGATAGTCCATATCTCGGAAACTATAAGAGATAATTCAATTTGGCAACCGGCAATGTAATTAGCATGCCGAATATTACTTGGAATGTGAATTGGAACGAAATCGCCAATAGATAAGACCATTTTACAATTTGGGCCCAAGTTAGAAGCAGAGCCTAAGGTGTAAATTATCGATAGTCCATATCTAGGAAACTATAAGAGATAATGCAATTTGGCAACCGGCAATGTAATTAGCATGCCGAATATTACTTGGAATGTGAATTGGAACGAAATCGCCAATAGATAAGACCATTTTACAATTTGGGCCCAAGTTAGAAGCAGAGCCTAAGGTGTAAATTATCGATAGTCCATATCTCGGAAACTATAAGAGATAATGCAACTTGGCCACCGGCAATGTAATTAGCATGCCGAATATTACTTGGAATGTGAATTGGAACGAAATCGCCAATAGGTAAGACCATTTTACAATTTGGGCCCAAGTTAGAAGCAGAGCCTAAGGTGTAAATTATCGATAGTCCATATCTCGGAAACTATAGGAGATAATGCAATTTGGCAACCGGCAATGTAATTAGCATGCCGAATATTACTTGGAATGTGAATTGGAACGAAATCGCCAATAGATAAGACCATTTTACAATTTGGGCCCAAGTTAGAAGCAGAGCCTAAGGTGTAAATTCTCGATAGTCCATATCTCGGAAACTATAGGAGATAATTCAATTTGGCAACCGGCAATGTAATTAGCATGCCGAATATTACTTGGAATGTGAATTGGAACGAAATCGCCAATAGACCATTTTACAATTTGGGCCCAAGTTAGAAGCAGAGCCTAAGGTGTAAATTATCGATAGTCCATATCTCGGAAACTATAAGAGATAATGCAATTTGGCAACCGAATATTACTTGGAATGTGAATTGGAACGAAATCGCCAATAGGTAAGACCATTTTACAATTTGGGCCCAAGTTAGAAGCAGAGCCTAAGGTGTAAATTATCGATAGTCCATATCTCGTAAACTATAGGAGATAATTCAATTTGGCAACCGGCAATGTAATTAGCATGCCGAATATTACTTGGAATGTGAATTGGAACGAAATCGCCAATAGATAAGACCATTTTACAATTTGGGCCCAAGTTAGAAGCAGAGCCTAAGGTGTAAATTATCGATAGTCCATATCTCGGAAACTATAAGAGATAATGCAATTTGGCAACCGGCAATGTAATTAGCATGCCGAATACTACTTGGAATGTGAATTGGAACGAAATCGCCAATAGATAAGACAATTTTACAGTTTGGGCCCAAGTTAGAAGCAGAGCCTAAGGTTAAAAATAATCGATAGTCCATATCTCGGAAACTATAAGAGATAATGCAATTTGGGAACCGGCAATGTAATTAGCATGCCGAATATTACTTGGAATGTGAATTGGAACGAAATCGCCAATAGACAAGACCATTTTACAATTTGGGCCCAAGTTAGAAGCAGAGCCTAAGGTGTAAATTATCGATAGTCCATATCTCGGAAACTATAAGAGATAATGCAACTTGGCCACCGGCAATGTAATTAGCATGCCGAATATTACTTGGAATGTGAATTGGAACGAAATCGCCAATAGATAAGACCATTTTACAATTTGGGCCCAAGTTAGAAGCAGAGCCTAAGGTGTAAATTATCGATAGTCCATATCTCGGAAACTATAAGAGATAATGCAACTTGGCCACCGGCAATGTAATTAGCATGCCGAATATTACTTGGAATGTGAATTGGAACGAAATCGCCAATAGGTAAGACCATTTTACAATTTGGGCCCAAGTTAGAAGCAGAGCCTAAGGTGTAAATTATCGATAGTCCATATCTCGGAAACTATAGGAGATAATGCAATTTGGCAACCGGCAATGTAATTAGCATGCCGAATATTACTTGGAATGTGAATTGGAACGAAATCGCCAATAGATAGGACCATTTTACAATTTGGGCCCAAGTTAGAAGCAGAGCCTAAGGTGTAAATTATCGATAGTCCATATCTCGGAAACTATAAGAGATAATGCAACTTGGCCACCGGCAATGTAATTAGCATGCCGAATATTACTTGGAATGTGAATTGGAACGAAATCGCCAATAGGTAAGACCATTTTACAATTTGGGCCCAAGTTAGAAGCAGAGCCTAAGGTGTAAATTATCGATAGTCCATATCTCGGAAACTATAGGAGATAATTCAATTTGGCAACCGGCAATGTAATTAGCATGCCGAATATTACTTGGAATGTGAATTGGAAAGAAATCGCCAATAGATAAGACCATTTTACAATTTGGGCCCAAGTTAGAAGCAGAGCCTAAGGTGTAAATTATCGATAGTCCATATCTCGGAAACTATAAGAGATAATGCAATTTGGGAACCGGCAATGTAATTAGCATGCCGAATATTACTTGGAATGTGAATTGGAACGAAATCGCCAATAGACAAGACCATTTTACAATTTGGGCCCAAGTTAGAAGCAGAGCCTAAGGTGTAAATTATCGATAGTCCATATCTCGGAAACTATAAGAGATAATGCAACTTGGCCACCGGCAATGTAATTAGCATGCCGAATATTACTTGGAATGTGAATTGGAACGAAATCGCCAATAGGTAAGACCATTTTACAATTTGGGCCCAAGTTAGAAGCAGAGCCTAAGGTGTAAATTATCGATAGTCCATATCTCGGAAACTATAGGAGATAATTCAATTTGGCAACCGGCAATGTAATTAGCATTCCGAATATTACTTGGAATGTGAATTGGAACGAAATCGCCAATAGATAAGACCATTTTACAATTTGGGCCCAAGTTAGAAGCAGAGCCTAAGGTGTAAATTATCGATAGTCCATATCTCGGAAACTATAAGAGATAATGCAATTTGGCAACCGGCAATGTAATTAGCATGCCGAATATTACTTGGAATGTGAATTGGAACGAAATCGCCAATAGATAAGACCATTTTACAATTTGGGCCCAAGTTAGAAGCAGAGCCTAAGGTGTAAATTATCGATAGTCCATATCTCGGAAACTATAAGAGATAATGCAACTTGGCCACCGGCAATGTAATTAGCATGCCGAATATTACTTGGAATGTGAATTGGAACGAAATCGCCAATAGGTAAGACCATTTTACAATTTGGGCCCAAGTTAGAAGCAGAGCCTAAGGTGTAAATTATCGATAGTCCATATCTCGGAAACTATAGGAGATAATGCAATTTGGCAACCGGCAATGTAATTAGCATGCCGAATATTACTTGGAATGTGAATTGGAACGAAATCGCCAATAGATAAGACCATTTTACAATTTGGGCCCAAGTTAGAAGCAGAGACTAAGGTGTAAATTATCGATAGTCCATATCTCGGAAACTATAAGAGATAATGCAACTTGGCCACCGGCAATGTAATTAGCATGCCGAATATTACTTGGAATGTGAATTGGAACGAAATCGCCAATAGGTAAGACCATTTTACAATTTGGGCCCAAGTTAGAAGCAGAGCCTAAGGTGTAAATTATCGATAGTCCATATCTCGGAAACTATAGGAGATAATTCAATTTGGCAACCGGCAATGTAATTAGCATGCCGAATATTACTTGGAATGTGAATTGGAACGAAATCGCCAATAGATAAGACCATTTTACAATTTGGGCCCAAGTTAGAAGCAGAGCCTAAGGTGTAAATTATCGATAGTCCATATCTCGGAAACTATAAGAGATAATGCAATTTGGCAACCGGCAATGTAATTAGCATGCCGAATATTACTTGGAATGTGAATTGGAACGAAATCGCCAGTAGATAATACCATTTTACAATTTGGGCCCAAGTTAGAAGCAGAGCCTAAGGTGTAAATTATCGATAGTCCATATCTCGGAAACTATAAGAGATAATGCAACTTGGCCACCGGCAATGTAATTAGCATGCCGAATATTACTTGGAATGTGAATTGGAACGAAATCGCCAATAGATAAGACCATTTTACAATTTGGGTCCAAGTTAGAAGCAGATCCTAAGGTGTAAATTATCGATAGTCCATATCTCGGAAACTATAAGAGATAATGCAACTTGGCCACCGGCAATGTAATTAGCATGCCGAATATTACTTGGAATGTGAATTGGAACGAAATCGCCAATAGGTAAGACCATTTTACAATTTGGGCCCAAGTTAGAAGCAGAGCCTAAGGTGTAAATTATCGATAGTCCATATCTCGGAAACTATAAGAGATAATGCAATTTGGCAACCGGCAATGTAATTAGCATGCCGAATACTACTTGGAATGTGAATTGGAACGAAATCGCCAATAGATAAGACCATTTTACAGTTTGGGCCCAAGTTAGAAGCTGAGCCTAAGGTTAAAAATAATCGATAGTCCATATCTCGGAAACTATAAGAGATAATGCAATTTGGGAACCGGCAATGTAATTAGCATGCCGAATATTACTTGGAATGTGAATTGGAACGAAATCGCCAATAGATAAGACCATTTTACAATTTGGGCCCAAGTTAGAAGCAGAGCCTAAGGTGTAAATTATCGATAGTCCATATCTCGGAAACTATAAGAGATAATGCAACTTGGCCACCGGCAATGTAATTAGCATGCCGAATATTACTTGGAATGTGAATTGGAACGAAATCGCCAATAGGTAAGACCATTTTACAATTTGGGCCCAAGTTAGAAGCAGAGCCTAAGGTGTAAATTATCGATAGTCCATATCTCGGAAACTATAGGAGATAATTCAATTTGGCAACCGGCAATGTAATTAGCATGCCGAATATTACTTGGAATGTGAATTGGAACGAAATCGCCAATAGATAAGACCATTTTACAATTTGGGCCCAAGTTAGAAGCAGAGCCTAAGGTGTAAATTATCAATAGTCCATATCTCGGAAACTATAAGAGATAATGCAATTTGGCAACCGGCAATGTAATTAGCATGCCGAATATTACTTGGATTGTGAATTGGAACGAAATCGCCAATAGATAAGACCATTTTACAATTTGGGCCCAAGTTAGAAGCAGAGCCTAAGGTGTAAATTATCGATACTCCATATCTCGGAAACTATAAGAGATAATGCAACTTGGCTACCGGCAATGTAATTAGCATGCCGAATATTACTTGGAATGTGAATTGGAACGAAATCGCCAATAGGTAAGACCATTTTACAATTTGGGCCCAAGTTAGAAGCAGAGCCTAAGGTGTAAATTATCGATAGTCCATATCTCGGAAACTATAAGAGATAATGCAACTTGGCCACCGGCAATGTAATTAGCATGCCGAATATTACTTGGAATGTGAATTGGAACGAAATCGCCAATAGGTAAGACCATTTTACAATTTGGGCCCAAGTTAGAAGCAGAGCCTAAGGTGTAAATTATCGATAGTCCATATCTCGGAAACTATAGGAGATAATGCAATTTGGCAACCGGCAATGTAATTAGCATGCCGAATATTACTTGGAATGTGAATTGGAACGAAATCGCCAATAGATAAGACCATTTTACAATTTGGGCCCAAGTTAGAAGCAGAGCCTAAGGTGTAAATTATCGATAGTCCATATCTCGGAAACTATAAGAGATAATGCAACTTGGCCACCGGCAATGTAATTAGCATGCCGAATATTACTTGGAATGTGAATTGGAACGAAATCGCCAATAGGTAAGACCATTTTACAATTTGGGCCCAAGTTAGAAGCAGAGCCTAAGGTGTAAATTATCGATAGTCCATATCTCGGAAACTGTAGGAGATAATTCAATTTGGCAACCGGCAATGTAATTAGCATGCCGAATATTACTTGGAATGTGAATTGGAACGAAATCGCCAATAGATAAGACCATTTTACAATTTGGGCCCAAGTTAGAAGCAGAGCCTAAGGTGTAAATTATCGATAGTCCATATCTCGGAAACTATAAGAGATAATGCAATTTGGCAACCGGCAATGTAATTAGCATGCCGAATATTACTTGGAATGTGAATTGGAACGAAATCGCCAGTAGATAATACCATTTTACAATTTGGGCCCAAGTTAGAAGCAGAGCCTAAGGTGTAAATTATCGATAGTCCATATCTCGGAAACTATAAGAGATAATGCAACTTGGCCACCGGCAATGTAATTAGCATGCCGAATATTACTTGGAATGTGAATTGGAACGAAATCGCCAATAGATAAGACCATTTTACAATTTGGGTCCAAGTTAGAAGCAGATCCTAAGGTGTAAATTATCGATAGTCCATATCTCGGAAACTATAAGAGATAATGCAACTTGGCCACCGGCAATGTAATTAGCATGCCGAATATTACTTGGAATGTGAATTGGAACGAAATCGCCAATAGGTAAGACCATTTTACAATTTGGGCCCAAGTTAGAAGCAGAGCCTAAGGTGTAAATTATCGATAGTCCATATCTCGGAAACTATAAGAGATAATGCAATTTGGCAACCGGCAATGTAATTAGCATGCCGAATACTACTTGGAATGTGAATTGGAACGAAATCGCCAATAGATAAGACCATTTTACAGTTTGGGCCCAAGTTAGAAGCAGAGCCTAAGGTTAAAAATAATCGATAGTCCATATCTCGGAAACTATAAGAGATAATGCAATTTGGCAACCGGCAATGTAATTAGCATGCCGAATATTACTTGGAATGTGAATTGGAACGAAATCGCCAATAGATAAGACCATTTTACAATTTGGGCCCAAGTTAGAAGCAGAGCCTAAGGTGTAAATTATCGATAGTCCATATCTCGGAAACTATAAGAGATAATGCAACTTGGCCACCGGCAATGTAATTAGCATGCCGAATATTACTTGGAATGTGAATTGGAACGAAATCGCCAATAGGTAAGACCATTTTACAATTTGGGCCCAAGTTAGAAGCAGAGCCTAAGGTGTAAATTATCGATAGTCCATATCTCGGAAACTATAGGAGATAATTCAATTTGGCAACCGGCAATGTAATTAGCATGCCGAATATTACTTGGAATGTGAATTGGAACGAAATCGCCAATAGATAAGACCATTTTACAATTTGGGCCCAAGTTAGAAGCAGAGCCTAAGGTGTAAATTATCGATAGTCCATATCTCGGAAACTATAAGAGATAATGCAATTTGGCAACCGGCAATGTAATTAGCATGCCGAATATTACTTGGATTGTGAATTGGAACGAAATCGCCAATAGATAAGACCATTTTACAATTTGGGCCCAAGTTAGAAGCAGAGCCTAAGGTGTAAATTATCGATAGTCCATATCTCGGAAACTATAAGAGATAATGCAACTTGGCCACCGGCAATGTAATTAGCATGCCGAATATTACTTGGAATGTGAATTGGAACGAAATCGCCAATAGATAAGACCATTTTACAATTTGGGTCCAAGTTAGAAGCAGATCCTAAGGTGTAAATTACCGATAGTCCATATCTCGGAAACTATAAGAGATAATGCAATTTGGCAACCGGCAATGTAATTAGCATGCCGAATATTACTTGGAATGTGAATTGGAACGAAATCGCCAATAGATAAGACCATTTTACAATTTGGGCCCAAGTTAGAAGCAGAGCCTAAGGTGTAAATTATCGATAGTCCATATCTCGGAAACTATAAGAGATAATGCAATTTGGCAACCGGCAATGTTATTAGCATGCCGAATATTACTTGGAATGTGAATTGGAATGAAATCGCCAATAGATAAGACCATTTTACAATTTGGGCCCAAGTTAGAAGCAGAGCCTAAGGTGTAAATTATCCATAGTCCATATCTCGGAAACTATAAGAGATAATGCAATTTGGCAACCGGCAATGTAATTAGCATGCCGAATACTACTTGGAATGTGAATTGGAACGAAATCGCCAATAGATAAGACCATTTTACAGTTTGGGCCCAAGTTAGAAGCAGAGCCTAAGGTTAAAAATAATCGATAGTCCATATCTCGGAAACTATAAGAGATAATGCAATTTGGCAACCGGCAATGTAATTAGCATGCCGAATATTACTTGGAATGTGAATTGGAACGAAATCGCCAATAGATAAGACCATTTTACAATTTGGGTCCAAGTTAGAAGCAGATCCTAAGGTGTAAATTATCGATAGTCCATATCTCGGAAACTATAAGAGATAATGCAATTTGGCAAACGGCAATGTAATTAGCATGCCGAATATTACTTGGAATGTGAATTGGAACGAAATCGCCAATAGATAAGACCATTTTACAATTTGGGTCCAAGTTAGAAGCAGATCCTAAGGTGTAAATTATCGATAGTCCATATCTCGGAAACTATAAGAGATAATGCAACTTGGCCACCGGCAATGTAATTAGCATGCCGAATATTACTTGGAATGTGAATTGGAACGAAATCGCCAATAGGTAAGACCATTTTACAATTTGGGCCCAAGTTAGAAGCAGAGCCTAAGGTGTAAATTATCGATAGTCCATATCTCGGAAACTATAAGAGATAATGCAATTTGGCAACCGGCAATGTAATTAGCATGCCGAATACTACTTGGAATGTGAATTGGAACGAAATCGCCAATAGATAAGACCATTTTACAGTTTGGGCCCAAGTTAGAAGCAGAGCCTAAGGTTAAAAATAATCGATAGTCCATATCTCGGAAACTATAAGAGATAATGCAATTTGGCAACCGGCAATGTAATTAGCATGCCGAATATTACTTGGAATGTGAATTGGAACGAAATCGCCAATAGATAAGACCATTTTACAATTTGGGCCCAAGTTAGAAGCAGAGCCTAAGGTGTAAATTATCGATAGTCCATATCTCGGAAACTATAAGAGATAATGCAACTTGGCCACCGGCAATGTAATTAGCATGCCGAATATTACTTGGAATGTGAATTGGAACGAAATCGCCAATAGGTAAGACCATTTTACAATTTGGGCCCAAGTTAGAAGCAGAGCCTAAGGTGTAAATTATCGATAGTCCATATCTCGGAAACTATAGGAGATAATTAAATTTGGCAACCGGCAATGTAATTAGCATGCCGAATATTACTTGGAATGTGAATTGGAACGAAATCGCCAATAGATAAGACCATTTTACAATTTGGGCCCAAGTTAGAAGCAGAGCCTAAGGTGTAAATTATCGATAGTCCATATCTCGGAAACTATAAGAGATAATGCAATTTGGCAACCGGCAATGTAATTAGCATGCCGAATATTACTTGGATTGTGAATTGGAACGAAATCGCCAATAGATAAGACCATTTTACAATTTGGGCCCAAGTTAGAAGCAGAGCCTAAGGTGTAAATTATCGATAGTCCATATCTCGGAAACTATAAGAGATAATGCAACTTGGCCACCGGCAATGTAATTAGCATGCCGAATATTACTTGGAATGTGAATTGGAACGAAATCGCCAATAGATAAGACCATTTTACAATTTGGGTCCAAGTTAGAAGCAGATCCTAAGGTGTAAATTACCGATAGTCCATATCTCGGAAACTATAAGAGATAATGCAATTTGGCAACCGGCAATGTAATTAGCATGCCGAATATTACTTGGAATGTGAATTGGAACGAAATCGCCAATAGATAAGACCATTTTACAATTTGGGCCCAAGTTAGAAGCAGAGCCTAAGGTGTAAATTATCGATAGTCCATATCTCGGAAACTATAAGAGATAATGCAATTTGGCAACCGGCAATGTTATTAGCATGCCGAATATTACTTGGAATGTGAATTGGAATGAAATCGCCAATAGATAAGACCATTTTACAATTTGGGCCCAAGTTAGAAGCAGAGCCTAAGGTGTAAATTATCCATAGTCCATATCTCGGAAACTATAAGAGATAATGCAATTTGGCAAGTGGCAATGTAATTAGCATGCCGAATATTACTTGGAATGTGAATTGGGACGAAATCGCCAATAGATAAGACCATTTTACAATTTGGGCCCAAGTTAGAAGCAGAGCCTAAGGTGTAAATTATCGATAGTCCATATCTCGGAAACTATAAGAGATAATGCAATTTGGCAACCGGCAATGTAATTAGCATGCCGAATATTACTTGGAATGTGAATTGGAATGAAATCGCCAATAGATAAGACCATTTTACAATTTGGGCCCAAGTTAGAAGCAGAGCCTAAGGTGTAAATTATCCATAGTCCATATCTCGGAAACTATAAGAGATAATGCAATTTGGCAACCGGCAATGTAATTAGCATGCCGAATACTACTTGGAATGTGAATTGGAACGAAATCGCCAATAGATAAGACCATTTTACAGTTTGGGCCCAAGTTAGAAGCAGAGCCTAAGGTTAAAAATAATCGATAGTCCATATCTCGGAAACTATAAGAGATAATGCAATTTGGGAACCGGCAATGTAATTAGCATGCCGAATATTACTTGGAATGTGAATTGGAACGAAATCGCCAATAGATAAGACCATTTTACAATTTGGGCCCAAGTTAGAAGCAGAGCCTAAGGTGTAAATTATCGATAGTCCATATCTCGGAAACTATAAGAGATAATGCAACTTGGCCACCGGCAATGTAATTAGCATGCCGAATATTACTTGGAATGTGAATTGGAACGAAATCGCCAATAGGTAAGACCATTTTACAATTTGGGCCCAAGTTAGAAGCAGAGCCTAAGGTGTAAATTATCGATAGTCCATATCTCGGAAACTATAGGAGATAATTCAATTTGGCAACCGGCAATGTAATTAGCATGCCGAATATTACTTGGAATGTGAATTGGAACGAAATCGCCAATAGATAAGACCATTTTACAATTTGGGCCCAAGTTAGAAGCAGAGCCTAAGGTGTAAATTATCGATAGTCCATATCTCGGAAACTATAAGAGATAATTCAATTTGGCAACCGGCAATGTAATTAGCATGCCGAATATTACTTGGAATGTGAATTGGAACGAAATCGCCAATAGATAAGACCATTTTACAATTTGGGCCCAAGTTAGAAGCAGAGCCTAAGGTGTAAATTATCGATAGTAAATATCTAGGAAACTATAAGAGATAATGCAATTTGGCAACCGGCAATGTAATTAGCATGCCGAATATTACTTGGAATGTGAATTGGAACGAAATCGCCAATAGATAAGACCATTTTACAATTTGGGCCCAAGTTAGAAGCAGAGCCTAAGGTGTAAATTATCGATAGTCCATATCTCGGAAACTATAAGAGATAATGCAACTTGGCCACCGGCAATGTAATTAGCATGCCGAATATTACTTGGAATGTGAATTGGAACGAAATCGCCAATAGGTAAGACCATTTTACAATTTGGGCCCAAGTTAGAAGCAGAGCCTAAGGTGTAAATTATCGATAGTCCATATCTCGGAAACTATAGGAGATAATGCAATTTGGCAACCGGCAATGTAATTAGCATGCCGAATATTACTTGGAATGTGAATTGGAACGAAATCGCCAATAGATAAGACCATTTTACAATTTGGGCCCAAGTTAGAAGCAGAGCCTAAGGTGTAAATTATCGATAGTCCATATCTCGGAAACTATAGGAGATAATTCAATTTGGCAACCGGCAATGTAATTAGCATGCCGAATATTACTTGGAATGTGAATTGGAACGAAATCGCCAATAGACCATTTTACAATTTGGGCCCAAGTTAGAAGCAGAGCCTAAGGTGTAAATTATCGATAGTCCATATCTCGAACCGAATATTACTTGGAATGTGAATTGGAACGAAATCGCCAATAGGTAAGACCATTTTACAATTTGTTCCCAAGTTAGAAGCAGAGCCTAAGGTGTAAATTATCGATAGTCCATATCTCGTAAACTATAGGAGATAATTCAATTTGGCAACCGGCAATGTAATTAGCATGCCGAATATTACTTGGAATGTGAATTGGAACGAAATCGCCAATAGATAAGACCATTTTACAATTTGGGCCCAAGTTAGAAGCAGAGCCTAAGGTGTAAATTATCGATAGTCCATATCTCGGAAACTATAAGAGATAATGCAATTTGGCAACCGGCAATGTAATTAGCATGCCGAATACTACTTGGAATGTGAATTGGAACGAAATCGCCAATAGATAAGACCATTTTACAGTTTGGGCCCAAGTTAGAAGCAGAGCCTAAGGTTAAAAATAATCGATGGTCCATATCTCGGAAACTATAAGAGATAATGCAATTTGGGAACCGGCAATGTAATTAGCATGCCGAATATTACTTGGAATGTGAATTGGAACGAAATCGCCAATAGACAAGACCATTTTACAATTTGGGCCCAAGTTAGAAGCAGAGCCTAAGGTGTAAATTATCGATAGTCCATATCTCGGAAACTATAAGAGATAATGCAACTTGGCCACCGGCAATGTAATTAGCATGCCGAATATTACTTGGAATGTGAATTGGAACGAAATCGCCAATAGATAAGACCATTTTACAATTTGGGCCCAAGTTAGAAGCAGAGCCTAAGGTGTAAATTATCGATAGTCCATATCTCGGAAACTATAAGAGATAATGCAACTTGGCCACCGGCAATGTAATTAGCATGCCGAATATTACTTGGAATGTGAATTGGAACGAAATCGCCAATAGGTAAGACCATTTTACAATTTGGGCCCAAGTTAGAAGCAGAGCCTAAGGTGTAAATTATCGATAGTCCATATCTCGGAAACTATAGGAGATAATGCAATTTGGCAACCGGCAATGTAATTAGCATGCCGAATATTACTTGGAATGTGAATTGGAACGAAATCGCCAATAGATAGGACCATTTTACAATTTGGGCCCAAGTTAGAAGCAGAGCCTAAGGTGTAAATTATCGATAGTCCATATCTCGGAAACTATAAGAGATAATGCAACTTGGCCACCGGCAATGTAATTAGCATGCCGAATATTACTTGGAATGTGAATTGGAACGAAATCGCCAATAGGTAAGACCATTTTACAATTTGGGCCCAAGTTAGAAGCAGAGCCTAAGGTGTAAATTATCGATAGTCCATATCTCGGAAACTATAGGAGATAATTCAATTTGGCAACCGGCAATGTAATTAGCATGCCGAATATTACTTGGAATGTGAATTGGAACGAAATCGCCAATAGATAAGACCATTTTACAATTTGGGCCCAAGTTAGAAGCAGAGCCTAAGGTGTAAATTATCGATAGTCCATATCTCGGAAACTATAAGAGATAATGCAATTTGGGAACCGGCAATGTAATTAGCATGCCGAATATTACTTGGAATGTGAATTGGAACGAAATCGCCAATAGACAAGACCATTTTACAATTTGGGCCCAAGTTAGAAGCAGAGCCTAAGGTGTAAATTATCGATAGTCCATATCTCGGAAACTATAAGAGATAATGCAACTTGGCCACCGGCAATGTAATTAGCATGCCGAATATTACTTGGAATGTGAATTGGAACGAAATCGCCAATAGGTAAGACCATTTTACAATTTGGGCCCAAGTTAGAAGCAGAGCCTAAGGTGTAAATTATCGATAGTCCATATCTCGGAAACTATAGGAGATAATTCAATTTGGCAACCGGCAATGTAATTAGCATTCCGAATATTACTTGGAATGTGAATTGGAACGAAATCGCCAATAGATAAGACCATTTTACAATTTGGGCCCAAGTTAGAAGCAGAGCCTAAGGTGTAAATTATCGATAGTCCATATCTCGGAAACTATAAGAGATAATGCAATTTGGCAACCGGCAATGTAATTAGCATGCCGAATATTACTTGGAATGTGAATTGGAACGAAATCGCCAATAGATAAGACCATTTTACAATTTGGGCCCAAGTTAGAAGCAGAGCCTAAGGTGTAAATTATCGATAGTCCATATCTCGGAAACTATAAGAGATAATGCAACTTGGCCACCGGCAATGTAATTAGCATGCCGAATATTACTTGGAATGTGAATTGGAACGAAATCGCCAATAGGTAAGACCATTTTACAATTTGGGCCCAAGTTAGAAGCAGAGCCTAAGGTGTAAATTATCGATAGTCCATATCTCGGAAACTATAGGAGATAATGCAATTTGGCAACCGGCAATGTAATTAGCATGCCGAATATTACTTGGAATGTGAATTGGAACGAAATCGCTAATAGATAAGACCATTTTACAATTTGGGCCCAAGTTAGAAGCAGAGCCTAAGGTGTAAATTATCGATAGTCCATATCTCGGAAACTATAAGAGATAATGCAACTTGGCCACCGGCAATGTAATTAGCATGCCGAATATTACTTGGAATGTGAATTGGAACGAAATCGCCAATAGGTAAGACCATTTTACAATTTGGGCCCAAGTTAGAAGCAGAGCCTAAGGTGTAAATTATCGATAGTCCATATCTCGGAAACTATAGGAGATAATTCAATTTGGCAACCGGCAATGTAATTAGCATGCCGAATATTACTTGGAATGTGAATTGGAACGAAATCGCCAATAGATAAGACCATTTTACAATTTGGGCCCAAGTTAGAAGCAGAGCCTAAGGTGTAAATTATCGATAGTCCATATCTCGGAAACTATAAGAGATAATGCAATTTGGCAACCGGCAATGTAATTAGCATGCCGAATATTACTTGGAATGTGAATTGGAACGAAATCGCCAGTAGATAATACCATTTTACAATTTGGGCCCAAGTTAGAAGCAGAGCCTAAGGTGTAAATTATCGATAGTCCATATCTCGGAAACTATAAGAGATAATGCAACTTGGCCACCGGCAATGTAATTAGCATGCCGAATATTACTTGGAATGTGAATTGGAACGAAATCGCCAATAGATAAGACCATTTTACAATTTGGGTCCAAGTTAGAAGCAGATCCTAAGGTGTAAATTATCGATAGTCCATATCTCGGAAACTATAAGAGATAATGCAACTTGGCCACCGGCAATGTAATTAGCATGCCGAATATAACTTGGAATGTGAATTGGAACGAAATCGCCAATAGGTAAGACCATTTTACAATTTCGGCCCAAGTTAGAAGCAGAGCCTAAGGTGTAAATTATCGATAGTCCATATCTCGGAAACTATAAGAGATAATGCAATTTGGCAACCGGCAATGTAATTAGCATGCCGAATACTACTTGGAATGTGAATTGGAACGAAATCGCCAATAGATAAGACCATTTTACAGTTTGGGCCCAAGTTAGAAGCAGAGCCTAAGGTTAAAAATAATCGATAGTCCATATCTCGGAAACTATAAGAGATAATGCAATTTGGGAACCGGCAATGTAATTAGCATGCCGAATATTACTTGGAATGTGAATTGGAACGAAATCGCCAATAGATAAGACCATTTTACAATTTGGGCCCAAGTTAGAAGCAGAGCCTAAGGTGTAAATTATCGATAGTCCATATCTCGGAAACTATAAGAGATAATGCAACTTGGCCACCGGCAATGTAATTAGCATGCCGAATATTACTTGGAATGTGAATTGGAACGAAATCGCCAATAGGTAAGACCATTTTACAATTTGGCCCAAGTTAGAAGCAGAGCCTAAGGTGTAAATTATCGATAGTCCATATCTCGGAAACTATAGGAGATAATTCAATTTGGCAACCGGCAATGTAATTAGCATGCCGAATATTACTTGGAATGTGAATTGGAACGAAATCGCCAATAGATAAGACCATTTTACAATTTGGGCCCAAGTTAGAAGCAGAGCCTAAGGTGTAAATTATCAATAGTCCATATCTCGGAAACTATAAGAGATAATGCAATTTGGCAACCGGCAATGTAATTAGCATGCCGAATATTACTTGGAATGTGAATTGGAACGAAATCGCCAATAGATAAGACCATTTTACAATTTGGGCCCAAGTTAGAAGCAGAGCCTAAGGTGTAAATTATCGATACTCCATATCTCGGAAACTATAAGAGATAATGCAACTTGGCTACCGGCAATGTAATTAGCATGCCGAATATTACTTGGAATGTGAATTGGAACGAAATCGCCAATAGGTAAGACCATTTTACAATTTGGGCCCAAGTTAGAAGCAGAGCCTAAGGTGTAAATTATCGATAGTCCATATCTCGGAAACTATAGGAGATAATGCAATTTGGCAACCGGCAATGTAATTAGCATGCCGAATATTACTTGGAATGTGAATTGGAACGAAATCGCCAATAGATAAGACCATTTTACAATTTGTGCCCAAGTTAGAAGCAGAGCCTAAGGTGTAAATTATCGATAGTCCATATCTCGGAAACTATAAGAGATAATGCAGCTTGGCCACCGGCAATGTAATTAGCATGCCGAATATTACTTGGAATGTGAATTGGAACGAAATCGCCAATAGGTAAGACCATTTTACAATTTGGGCCCAAGTTAGAAGCAGAGCCTAAGGTGTAAATTATCGATAGTCCATATCTCGGAAACTATAGGAGATAATTCAATTTGGCAACCGGCAATGTAATTAGCATGCCGAATATTACTTGGAATGTGAATTGGAACGAAATCGCCAATAGATAAGACCATTTTACAATTTGGGCCCAAGTTAGAAGCAGAGCCTAAGGTGTAAATTATCGATAGTCCATATCTCGGAAACTATAAGAGATAATGCAATTTGGCAACCGGCAATGTAATTAGCATGCCGAATATTACTTGGAATGTGAATTGGAACGAAATCGCCAATAGATAAGACCATTTTACAATTTGGGCCCAAGTTAGAAGCAGAGCCTAAGGTGTAAATTATCGATAGTCCATATCTCGGAAACTATAAGAGATAATGCAACTTGGCCACCGGCAATGTAATTAGCATGCCGAATATTACTTGGAATGTGAATTGGAACGAAATCGCCAATAGATAAGACCATTTTACAATTTGGGTCCAAGTTAGAAGCAGATCCTAAGGTGTAAATTATCGATAGTCCATATCTCGGAAACTATAAGAGATAATGCAATTTGGCAACCGGCAATGTAATTAGCATGCCGAATATTACTTGGAATGTGAATTGGAACGAAATAGCCAATAGATAAGACCATTTTACAATTTGGGCCCAAGTTAGAAGCAGAGCCTAAGGTGTAAATTATCGATAGTCCATATCTCTGAAACTATAAGAGATAATGCAATTTGGCAACCGGCAATGTAATCAGCATGCCGTGTATTACTTGGAATGTGAATTGGAACGAAATCGCCAATAGATAAGACCATTTTACAATTTGGGCCCCAGTTAGAAGCAGAGCCTAAGGTGTAAATTATCGATAGTCCATATCTCGGAAACTATAAAAGATAATGCAATTTGGCAACCGGCAATGTAATTAGCATGCCGAATATTACTTGGAATGTGAATTGGAACGAAATCGCCAATAGATAAGACCATTTTACAATTTGGGCCCAAGTTAGAAGCAGAGCCTAAGGTGTAAATTATCCATAGTCCATATCTCGGAAACTATAAGAGATAATGCAATTTGGCAACTGGCAATGTAATTAGCATGCCGAATATTACTTGGAATGTGAATTGGAACGAAATCGCCAATAGATAAGACGATTTTACAATTTGGGCCCAAGTTAGAAGCAGAGCCTAAGATGTAAATTACCGATAGTCCATATTTCGGAAACTATAAGAGATAATGCAATTTGGCAACCGGCAATGTAATTAGCATGCCGAATATTACTTGGAATGTGAATTGGAACGAAATCGCCAATAGATAAGACCATTTTACAATTTGGGCCCAAGTTAGAAGCAGAGCCTAAGGTGTAAATTATCGATAGTCCATATCTCGGAAACTATAAGAGATAATGCAATTTGGCAACCGGCAATGTAATTAGCATGCCGAATATTACTTGGAATGTGAATTGGAATGAAATCGCCAATAGATAAGACCATTTTACAATTTGGGCCCAAGTTAGAAGCAGAGCCTAAGGTGTAAATTATCCATAGTCCATATCTCGGAAACTATAAGAGATAATGCAATTTGGCAACTGGCAATGTAATTAGCATGCCGAATATTACTTGGAATGTGAATTGGGACGAAATCGCCAATAGATAAGACCATTTTACAATTTGGGCCCACGTTAGAAGCAGAGCCTAAGGTGTAAATTATCGATAGTCCATATCTCGGAAACTATAAGAGATAATGCAATTTGGCAACCGGCAATGTAATTAGCATGCCGAATACTACTTGGAATGTGAATTGGAACGAAATCGCCAATAGATAAGACCATTTTACAGTTTGGGCCCAAGTTAGAAGCAGAGCCTAAGGTTAAAAATAATCGATAGTCCATATCTCGGAAACTAAAAGAGATAATGCAATTTGGGAACCCGCAATGTAATTAGCATGCCGAATATTACTTGGAATGTGAATTGGAACGAAATCGCCAATAGAGAAGACCATTTTACAATTTGGGCCCAAGTTAGAAGCAGAGCCTAAGGTGTAAATTATCGATAGTCCATATCTCGGAAACTATAAGAGATAATGCAATTTGGCAAACGGCAATGTAATTAGCATGCCGAATATTACTTGGAATGTGAATTGGAACGAAATCGCCAATAGATAAGACCATTTTACAATTTGGGCCCAAGTTAGAAGCAGAGCCTAAGGTGTAAATTATCGATAGTCCATATCTCGGAAACTATAAGAGATAATGCAATTTGGCAACCGGCAATGTAATTAGCATGCCGAATATTACTTGGAATGTGAATTGGAACGAAATCGCCAATAGATAAGACCATTTTACAATTTGGGCCCAAGTTAGAAGCAGAGCCTAAGGTGTAAATTATCCATAGTCCATATCTCGGAAACTATAAGATATAATGCAATTTGGCAACCGGCAATGTAATTAGCATGCCGAATATTACTTGGAATGTGAATTGGAACGAAATCGCCAATAGATAAGACCATTTTACAATTTGGGCCCAAGTTAGAAGCAGAGCCTAAGGTGTAAATTATTGATAGTCCATATCTCGGAAACTATAAGAGATAATGCAATTTCGCAACCGGCAATGTAATTAACATGCCGAATATTACTTGGAGTGTGAATTGGAACGAAATCGCCAATAGATAAGACCATTTTACAATTTGGGCCCAAGTTAGAAGCAGAGCCTAAGGTGTAAATTATCGATAGTCCGTATCTCGGAAACTATAAGAGATAATGCAATTTGGCAACCGGCAATGTAATTAGCATGCCGAATATTACTTGGAATGTGAATTGGAACGAAATCGCCAATAGATAAGACCATTTTACAATTTGGGCCCAACTTAGAAGCAGAGCCTAAGGTGTAAATTATCGATAGTCTATATCTCGGAAACTATAAGAGATAATGCAATTTGGCAACCGGCAATGTAATTAGCATGCCGAATATTACTTGGAATGTGAATTGGAACGAAATCGCCAATAGATAAGACCATTTTACAACTTGGGCCCAAGTTAGAAGCAGAGCCTAAGGTGTAAATTATCGATAGTCCATATCTCGGAAACTATAAGAGATAATGCAATTTGGCAACCGGCAATGTAATTAGCATGCCGAATATTACTTGGAATGTGAATTGGAACGAAATCGCCAATAGATAAGACCATTTTACAATTTGGGCCCAAGTTAGAAGCAGAGCCTAAGGTGTAAATTGTCGATAGTCCATATCTCGGAAACTATAAGAGATAATGCAATTTGGCAACCGGCAATGTAATTAGCATGCCGAATATTACTTGGAAAGTGAATTGGAACGAAATCGCCAATAGATAAGGCCATATTACAATTTGGGCCCAAGTTAGAAGCATAGCCTAAGGTGTAAATTATCGATAGTCCATATCTCGGAAACTATAAGAGATAATGCAATTTGGCAACCGGCAATGTAATTAGCATGCCGAATATTACTTGGAATGTGAATTGGAACGAAATCGCCAATAGATAAGACCATTTTACAATTTGGGCCCAAGTTAGAAGCAGAGCCTAAGGTGTAAATTATCGATAGTCCATATCTCGGAAACTATAAGATATAATGCAATTTGGCAACCGGCAATGTAATTAGCATGCCGAATATTACTTGGAATGTGAATTGGAAAGAAATCGCCAATAGGTAAGACCATTTTACAATTTGGGCCCAAGTTAGAAGCAGAGCCTAAGGTGTAAATTATCGATAGTCCATATCTCGGAAACTATAAGAGATAATTCAATTTGGAAACCGGCAATGTAATTAGCATGCCGAATATTACTTGGAATGTGAATTGGAACGAAATCGCCAATAGATAAGACCATTTTACAATTTGGGCCCAAGTTAGAAGCAGAGCCTAAGGTGTAAATTATCGATAGTCCATATCTCGGAAACTATAAGAGATAATGCAATTTGGCAACCGGCAATGTAATTAGCATGCCGAATATTACTTGGAATGTGAATTGGAACGAAATCGCCAATAGATAAGGCCATTTTACAATTTGGGCCCAAGTTAGAAGCAGAGCCTAAGGTGTAAATTATCGATAGTCCATATCTCGGAAACTATAAGAGATAATGCAATTTGGCAACCGGCAATGTAATTAGCATGTCGAATATTACTTGGAATGTGAATTGGAACGAAATCGCCAATAGATAAGACCATTTTACAATTTGGGCCCAAGTTAGAAGCAGAGCCTAAGGTGTAAATTATCGATAGTCCATATCTCGGAAACTAAAAGAGATAATGCAATTTGGCAACCGGCAATGTAATTAGCATGCCGAATATTACTTGGAATGTGAATTGGAACGAAATCGCCAATAGATAAGACCATTTTACAATTTGGGCCCAAGTTAGAAGCAGAGCCTAAGGTGTAAATTATCGATAGTCCATATCTCGGAAAGTATAAGAGATAATGCAATTTGGCAACCGGCAATGTAATTAGCATGCCGAATATTACTTGGAATGTGAATTGGGACGAAATCGCCAATAGATAAGACCATTTTGCAATTTGGGCCCAAGTTAGAAGCAGAGCCTAAGGTGTAAATTATCGATAGTCCATATCTCGGAAACTATAAGAGATAATGCAATTTGGCAACCGGCAATGTAATTAGCATGCCGAATATTACTTGGAATGTGAATTGGAACGAAATCGCCAATAGATAAGACCATTTTACAATTTGGGCCCAAGTTAGAAGCAGAGCCTAAGGTGTAAATTATCGATAGTCCATATCTCGGAAACTATAAGAGATAATGCAATTTGGCAACCGGCAATGTAATTAGCATGCCGAATACCACTTGGAATGTGAATTGGAACGAAATCGCCAATAGATAAGACCATTTTACAATTTGGGCCCAAGTTAGAAGCTGAGCCTAAGGTGTAAATTATCGATAGTCCATATCTCGGAAACTATAAGAGATAATTCAATTTGGCAACCGGCAATGTAATTAGCATGCCGAATATTACTTGGAATGTGAATTGGAACGAAATCGCCAATAGATAAGACCATTTTACAATTTGGGCCCAAGTTAGAAGCAGAGCCTAAGGTGTAAATTATCGATAGTCCATATCTCGGAAACTAAAAGAGATAATGCAATTTGGCAACCGGCAATGTAATTAGCATGCCGAATATTACTTGGAATGTGAATTGGAACGAAATCGCCAATAGATAAGACCATTTTACAATTTGGGCCCAAGTTAGAAGCAGAGCCTAAGGTGTAAATTACCGATAGTCCATATCTCGGAAACTATAAGAGATAATGCAGTTTCGCAACCGGCAATGTAATTAGCATGCCGAATATTACTTCGAATGTGAATTGGGACGAAATCGCCAATAGATAAGACCATTTTACAATTTGGGCCCAAGTTAGAAGCAGAGCCTAAGGTGTAAATTATCGATAGTCCATATCTCGGAAACTATAAGAGATAATGCAATTTGGCAACCGGCAATGTAATTAGCATGCCGAATATTACTTGGAATGTGAATTGGAACGAAATCGCCAATAGATAAGACCATTTTACAATTTGGGCCCAAGTTAGAAGCAGAGCCTAAGGTGTAAATTATCGATAGTCCATATCTCGGAAACTATAAGAGATAATTCAATTTGGCAACCGGCAATGTAATTAGCATGCCGAATATTACTTGGAATGTGAATTGGAACGAAATCGCCAATAGATAAGACCATTTTACAATTTGGGCCCAAGTTAGAAGCAGAGCCTAAGGTGTAAATTATCGATAGTCCATATCTCGGAAACTAAAATAGATAATGCAATTTGGCAACCGGCAATGTAATTAGCATGCCGAATACCACTTGGAATGTGAATTGGAACGAAATCGCCAATAGATAAGACCATTTTACAATTTGGGCCCAAGTTAGAAGCAGAGCCTAAGGTGTAAATTATCGATAGTCCATATCTCGGAAACTATAAGAGATAATGCAATTTGGCAACCGGCAATGTAATTAGCATGCCGAATATTACTTGGAATGTGAATTGGAACGAAATCGCCAATAGATAAGACCATTTTACAATTTGGGCCCAAGTTAGAAGCAGAGCCTAAGGTGTAAATTATCGATAGTCCATATCTCGGAAACTATAAGAGATAATTCAATTTGGCAACCGGCAATGTAATTAGCATGCCGAATATTACTTGGAATGTGAATTGGAACGAAATCGCCAATAGATAAAACCATTTTACAATTTGGGCCCAAGTTAGAAGCTGAGCCTAAGGTGTAAATTATCGATAGTCCATATCTCGGAAACTATAAGAGATAATTCAATTTGGCAACCGGCAATGTAATTAGCATGCCGAATATTACTTGGAATGTGAATTGGAACGAAATCGCCAATAGATAAGACCATTTTACAATTTGGGCCCAAGTTAGAAGCAGAGCCTAAGGAGTAAATTATCGATAGTCCATATCTCGGAAACTAAAAGAGATAATGCAATTTGGCAACCGGCAATGTAATTAGCATGCCGAATACCACTTGGAATGTGAATTGAAACGAAATCGCCAATAGATAAGACCATTTTACAATTTGGGCCCAAGTTAGAAGCAGAGCCTAAGGTGTAAATTATCGATAGTCCATATCTCGGAAACTATAAGAGATAATGCAATTTGGCAACCGGCAATGTAATTAGCATGCCGAATATTACTTGGAATGTGAATTGGAACGAAATCGCCAATAGATAAGACCATTTTACAATTTGGGCCCAAGATAGAAGCAGAGCTTAAGGTGTAAATTATCGATAGTCCATATCTCGGAAACTATAAGAGATAATGCAATTTGGCAACCGGCAATGTAATTAGCATGCCGAATACCACTTGGAATGTGAATTGGAACGAAATCGCCAATAGATAAGACCATTTTACAATTTGGGCCCAAGTTAGAAGCAGAGCCTAAGGTGTAAATTACCGATAGTCCATATCTCGGAAACTATAAGAGATAATGCAATTTGGCAACCGGCAATGTAATTAGCATGCCGAATATTACTTGGAATGTGAATTGGAACGAAATCGCCAATAGATAAGACCATTTTACAATTTGGGCCCAAGTTAGAAGCAGAGCCTAAGGTGTAAATTATCGATAGTCCATATCTCGGAAACTATAAGAGATAATGCAATTTGGCAACCGGCAATGTAATTAGCATGCCGAATATTACTTGGAATGTGAATTGGAATGAAATCGCCAATAGATAAGACCATATTACAATTTGGGCCCAAGTTAGAAGCAGAGCCTAAGGTGTAAATTATCGATAGTCCATATTTCGGAAACTATCAGAGATAATGCAATTTGGCAACCGGCAATGTAATTAGCATGCCGAATATTACTTGGAATGTGAATTGGAACGAAATCGCCAATAGATAAGACGATTTTACAATTTGGGCCCAAGTTAGAAGCAGAGCCTAAGGTGTAAATTATCGATAGTCCATATCTGGGAAACTATAAGTGATAATGCAATTTGGCAACCGGCAATGTAATTAGCATGCCGAATATTACTTGGAATGTGAATTGGGACGAAATCGCCAATAGATAAGAAAATTTTACATTTTGGGCCCAAGTTAGAAGCAGAGCCTAAGGTGTAAATTATCCATAGTCCATATCTCGGAAACTATAAGAGATAATGCAATTTGGCAACCGGCAATGTAATTAGCATGCCGAATATTACTTGGAATGTGAATTGGAAAGAAATCGCCAATAGGTAAGACCATTTTACAATTTGGGCCCAAGTTAGAAGCAGAGCCTAAGGTGTAAATTATCGATAGTCCATATCTCGGAAACTATAAGAGATAATTCAATTTGGAAACCGGCAATGTAATTAGCATGCCGAATATTACTTGGAATGTGAATTGGAACGAAATCGCCAATAGATAAGACCATTTTACAATTTGGGCCCAAGTTAGAAGCAGAGCCTAAGGTGTAAATTATCGATAGTCCATATCTCGGAAACTATAAGAGATAATGCAATTTGGCAACCGGCAATGTAATTAGCATGCCGAATATTACTTGGAATGTGAATTGGAACGAAATCGCCAATAGATAAGGCCATTTTACAATTTGGGCCCAAGTTAGAAGCAGAGCCTAAGGTGTAAATTATCGATAGTCCATATCTCGGAAACTATAAGAGATAATGCAATTTGGCAACCGGCAATGTAATTAGCATGTCGAATATTACTTGGAATGTGAATTGGAACGAAATCGCCAATAGATAAGACCATTTTACAATTTGGGCCCAAGTTAGAAGCAGAGCCTAAGGTGTAAATTATCGATAGTCCATATCTCGGAAACTAAAAGAGATAATGCAATTTGGCAACCGGCAATGTAATTAGCATGCCGAATATTACTTGGAATGTGAATTGGAACGAAATCGCCAATAGATAAGACCATTTTACAATTTGGGCCCAAGTTAGAAGCAGAGCCTAAGGTGTAAATTATCGATAGTCCATATCTCGGAAAGTATAAGAGATAATGCAATTTGGCAACCGGCAATGTAATTAGCATGCCGAATATTACTTGGAATGTGAATTGGGACGAAATCGCCAATAGATAAGACCATTTTACAATTTGGGCCCAAGTTAGAAGCAGAGCCTAAGGTGTAAATTATCGATAGTCCATATCTCGGAAACTATAAGAGATAATGCAATTTGGCAACCGGCAATGTAATTAGCATGCCGAATATTACTTGGAATGTGAATTGGAACGAAATCGCCAATAGATAAGACCATTTTACAATTTGGGCCCAAGTTAGAAGCAGAGCCTAAGGTGTAAATTATCGATAGTCCATATCTCGGAAACTATAAGAGATAATGCAATTTGGCAACCGGCAATGTAATTAGCATGCCGAATACCACTTGGAATGTGAATTGGAACGAAATCGCCAATAGATAAGACCATTTTACAATTTGGGCCCAAGTTAGAAGCTGAGCCTAAGGTGTAAATTATCGATAGTCCATATCTCGGAAACTATAAGAGATAATTCAATTTGGCAACCGGCAATGTAATTAGCATGCCGAATATTACTTGGAATGTGAATTGGAACGAAATCGCCAATAGATAAGACCATTTTACAATTTGGGCCCAAGTTAGAAGCAGAGCCTAAGGTGTAAATTATCGATAGTCCATATCTCGGAAACTAAAAGAGATAATGCAATTTGGCAACCGGCAATGTAATTAGCATGCCGAATATTACTTGGAATGTGAATTGGAACGAAATCGCCAATAGATAAGACCATTTTACAATTTGGGCCCAAGTTAGAAGCAGAGCCTAAGGTGTAAATTACCGATAGTCCATATCTCGGAAACTATAAGAGATAATGCAGTTTCGCAACCGGCAATGTAATTAGCATGCCGAATATTACTTGGAATGTGAATTGGGACGAAATCGCCAATAGATAAGACCATTTTACAATTTGGGCCCAAGTTAGAAGCAGAGCCTAAGGTGTAAATTATCGATAGTCCATATCTCGGAAACTATAAGAGATAATGCAATTTGGCAACCGGCAATGTAATTAGCATGCCGAATATTACTTGGAATGTGAATTGGAACGAAATCGCCAATAGATAAGACCATTTTACAATTTGGGCCCAAGTTAGAAGCAGAGCCTAAGGTGTAAATTATCGATAGTCCATATCTCGGAAACTATAAGAGATAATTCAATTTGGCAACCGGCAATGTAATTAGCATGCCGAATATTACTTGGAATGTGAATTGGAACGAAATCGCCAATAGATAAGACCATTTTACAATTTGGGCCCAAGTTAGAAGCAGAGGCTAAGGTGTAAATTATCGATAGTCCATATCTCGGAAACTAAAATAGATAATGCAATTTGGCAACCGGCAATGTAATTAGCATGCCGAATACCACTTGGAATGTGAATTGGAACGAAATCGCCAATAGATAAGACCATTTTACAATTTGGGCCCAAGTTAGAAGCAGAGCCTAAGGTGTAAATTATCGATAGTCCATATCTCGGAAACTATAAGAGATAATGCAATTTGGCAACCGGCAATGTAATTAGCATGCCGAATATTACTTGGAATGTGAATTGGAACGAAATCGCCAATAGATAAGACCATTTTACAATTTGGGCCCAAGTTAGAAGCAGAGCCTAAGGTGTAAATTATCGATAGTCCATATCTCGGAAACTATAAGAGATAATTCAATTTGGCAACCGGCAATGTAATTAGCATGCCGAATATTACTTGGAATGTGAATTGGAACGAAATCGCCAATAGATAAAACCATTTTACAATTTGGGCCCAAGTTAGAAGCTGAGCCTAAGGTGTAAATTATCGATAGTCCATATCTCGGAAACTATAAGAGATAATTCAATTTGGCAACCGGCAATGTAATTAGCATGCCGAATATTACTTGGAATGTGAATTGGAACGAAATCGCCAATAGATAAGACCATTTTACAATTTGGGCCCAAGTTAGAAGCAGAGCCTAAGGAGTAAATTATCGATAGTCCATATCTCGGAAACTAAAAGAGATAATGCAATTTGGCAACCGGCAATGTAATTAGCATGCCGAATACCACTTGGAATGTGAATTGGAACGAAATCGCCAATAGATAAGACCATTTTACAATTTGGGCCCAAGTTAGAAGCAGAGCCTAAGGTGTAAATTATCGATAGTCCATATCTCGGAAACTATAAGAGATAATGCAATTTGGCAACCGGCAATGTAATTAGCATGCCGAATATTACTTGGAATGTGAATTGGAACGAAATCGCCAATAGATAAGACCATTTTACAATTTGGGCCCAAGATAGAAGCAGAGCCTAAGGTGTAAATTATCGATAGTCCATATCTCGGAAACTATAAGAGATAATGCAATTTGGCAACCGGCAATGTAATTAGCATGCCGAATACCACTTGGAATGTGAATTGGAACGAAATCGCCAATAGATAAGACCATTTTACAATTTGGGCCCAAGTTAGAAGCAGAGCCTAAGGTGTAAATTACCGATAGTCCATATCTCGGAAACTATAAGAGATAATGCAATTTGGCAACCGGCAATGTAATTAGCATGCCGAATATTACTTGGAATGTGAATTGGAACGAAATCGCCAATAGATAAGACCATTTTACAATTTGGGCCCAAGTTAGAAGCAGAGCCTAAGGTGTAAATTATCGATAGTCCATATCTCGGAAACTATAAGAGATAATGCAATTTGGCAACCGGCAATGTAATTAGCATGCCGAATATTACTTGGAATGTGAATTGGAATGAAATCGCCAATAGATAAGACCATATTACAATTTGGGCCCAAGTTAGAAGCAGAGCCTAAGGTGTAAATTATCGATAGTCCATATTTCGGAAACTATCAGAGATAATGCAATTTGGCAACCGGCAATGTAATTAGCATGCCGAATATTACTTGGAATGTGAATTGGAACGAAATCGCCAATAGATAAGACGATTTTACAATTTGGGCCCAAGTTAGAAGCAGAGCCTAAGGTGTAAATTATCGATAGTCCATATCTGGGAAACTATAAGTGATAATGCAATTTGGCAACCGGCAATGTAATTAGCATGCCGAATATTACTTGGAATGTGAATTGGGACGAAATCGCCAATAGATAAGAAAATTTTACATTTTGGGCCCAAGTTAGAAGCAGAGCCTAAGGTGTAAATTATCCATAGTCCATATCTCGGAAACTATAAGAGATAATGCAATTTGGCAACTGGCAATGTAATTAGCATGCCGAATATTACTTGGAATGTGAATTGGGACGAAATCGCCAATAGATAAGACCATTTTACAATTTGGGCCCAAGTTAGAAGCAGAGCCTAAGGTGTAAATTATCGATAGTCCATATCTCGGAAACTATAAGAGATAATGCAATTTGGCAACCGGCAATGTAATTAGCATGCCGAATACTACTTGGAATGTGAATTGGAACGAAATCGCCAATAGATAAGACCATTTTACAGTTTGGGCCCAAGTTAGAAGCAGAGCCTAAGGTTAAAAATAATCGATAGTCCATATCTCGGAAACTATAAGAGATAATGCAATTTGGGAACCGGAATTGTAATTAGCATGCCGAATATTACTTGGAATGTGAATTGGAACGAAATCGCCAATAGATAAGACCATTTTACAATTTGGGCCCAAGTTAGAAGCAGAGCCTAAGGTGTAAATTATCGATAGTCCATATCTCGGAAACTATAAGAGATAATGCAACTTGGCCACCGGCAATGTAATTAGCATGTCGAATATTACTTGGAATGTGAATTGGAACGAAATCGCCAATAGATAAGACCATTTTACAATTTGGGCCCAAGTTAGAAGCAGAGCCTAAGGTGTAAATTATCGATAGTCCATATCTCGGAAACTAAAAGAGATAATGCAATTTGGCAACCGGCAATGTAATTAGCATGCCGAATATTACTTGGAATGTGAATTGGAACGAAATCGCCAATAGATAAGACCATTTTACAATTTGGGACCAAGTTAGAAGCAGAGCCTAAGGTGTAAATTATCCATAGTCCATATCTCGGAAACTATAAGAGATAATGCAACTTGGCAACCGGCAATGTAATTAGCATGCCGAATATTACTTGGAGTGTGAATTGGAACGAAATCGCCAATAGATAAGACCATTTTACAATTTGGGCCCAAGTTAGAAGCAGAGCCTAAGGTGTAAATTATGGATAGTCCATATCTCGGAAACTATAAGAGATAATGCAATTTCGCAACCGGCAATGTAATTAGCATGCCGAATATTACTTGGAGTGTGAATTGGAACGAAATCGCCAATAGATAAGACCATTTTACAATTTGGGCCCAAGTTAGAAGCAGAGCCTAAGGTGTAAATTATCGATAGTCCGTATCTCGGAAACTATAAGAGATAATGCAATTTGGCAACCGGCAATGTAATTAGCATGCCGAATATTACTTGGAATGTGAATTGGAACGAAATCGCCAATAGATAAGACCATATTACAATTTGGGCCCAAGTTAGAAGCAGAGCCTAAGGTGTAAATTATCGATAGTCCATATCTCGGAAACTATAAGAGATAATGCAATTTGGCAACCGGCAATGTAATTAGCAGGCTCGTCCATCGATCGATGGACGAATACTACTTGGAATGTGAATTGGAACGAAATCGCCAATAGATAAGACCATTTTACAATTTGGGCCCAAGTTAGAAGCAGAGCCTAAGGTGTAAATTATCGATAGTCCATATCTCGGAAACTATAAGAGATAATGCAGTTTCGCAACCGGCAAAGTAATTAGCATGCCGAATATTACTTGGAATGTGAATTGGGACGAAATCGCCAATAGATAAGACCATTTTACAATTTGGGCCCAAGTTAGAAGCAGAGCCTAAGGTGTAAATTATCGATAGTCCATATCTCGGAAACTATAAGAGATAATGCAATTTGGCAACCGGCAATGTAATTAGCATACCAAATACCACTTGGAATGTGAATTGGAAAGAAATCGCCAATAGATAAGACCATTTTACAATTTGGGCCCAAGTTAGAAGCAGAGCCTAAGGTGTAAATTATCGATAGTCCATATCTCGGAAACTATAAGAGATAATTCAATTTGGCAACCGGCAATGTAATTAGCATGCCGAATATTACTTGGAATGTGAATTGGAACGAAATCGCCAATAGATAAGACCATTTTACAATTTGGGCCCAAGTTAGAAGCAGAGCCTAAGGTGTAAATTATCGATAGTCCATATCTCGGAAACCATAAGAGATAATGCAATTTGGCAACCGGCAATGTAATCAGCATGCCGAATATAACTTGGAATGTGAATTGGAACGAAATCGCCAATAGATAAGACGATTTTACAATTTGGGCCCAAGTTAGAAGCATAGCCTAAGGTGTAAATTACCGATAGTCCATATCTCGGAAACTATAAGAGATAATACAATTTGGCAACCGGCAATGTAATTAGCATGCCGAATATTACTTGGAATGTGAATTGGAACGAAATCGCCAATAGATAAGACCATTTTACAATTTGGCCCCAAGTTAGAAGCAGAGCCTAAGGTGTAAATTATCGATAGTCCATATCTCGGAAACTATAAGAGATAATGCAATTTGGCTACCGGCAATGTAATTAGCATGCCGAATATTACTTGGAATGTGAATTGGAACGAAATCGCCAATAGATAAGACGATTTTACAATTTGGGCCCAAGTTAGAAGCAGAGCCTAAGGTGTAAATTATCCATAGTCCATATCTCGAAAACTATAAGAGATAATGCAATTTGGCAACTGGCAATGTAATTAGCATGCCGAATATTACTTGGAACGTGAATTGGGACGAAATCGCCAATAGATAAGACCATTTTACAATTTGGGCCCAAGTTAGAAGCAGAGCCTAAGGTGTAAATTATCGATAGTCCATATCTCGGAAACTATAAGAGATAATGCAATTTGGCAACCGGCAATGTAACTAGCATGCCGAATACTACTTGGAATGTGAATTGGAACGAAATCGCCAATAGATAAGACCATTTTACAATTTGGGCCCAAGTTAGAAGCAGAGCCTAAGGTGTAAATTATCGATAGTCCATATCTCGGAAACTATAAGAGATAATGCAATTTGGCAAACGGCAATGTAATTAGCATGCCGAATATTACTTGGAATGTGAATTGGAATGAAATCGCCAATAGATAAGACCATTTTACAATTTGGGCCCAAGTTAGAAGCAGAGCCTAAGGTGTAAATTATCCATAGTCCATATCTCGAAAACTATAAGAGATAATGCAATTTGGCAACTGGCAATGTAATTAGCATGCCGAATATTACTTGGAACGTGAATTGGGACGAAATCGCCAATAGATAAGACCATTTTACAATTTGGGCCCAAGTTAGAAGCAGAGCCTAAGGTGTAAATTATCGATAGTCCATATCTCGGAAACTATAAGAGATAATGCAATTTGGCAACCGGCAATGTAACTAGCATGCCGAATACTACTTGGAATGTGAATTGGAACGAAATCGCCAATAGATAAGACCATTTTACAGTTTTTGCCCAAGTTAGAAGCAGAGCCTAGGGTTAAAAATAATCGATAGTCCATATCTCGGAAACTATAAGAGATAATGCAATTTGGGAACCGGCAATGTAATTAGAATGCCGAATATTACTTGGAATGTGAATTGGAACGAAATCGCCAATAGATAAGACGATTTTACAATTTGGGCCCAAGTTAGAAGCAGAGCCTAAGGTGTAAATTATCGATAGTCCATATCTCGGAAACTATAAGAGATAATGCAACTTGGCCACCGGCAATGTAATTAGCATGCCGAATATTACTTGGAATGTGAATTGGAACGAAATCGCCAATAGGTAAGACCATTTTACAATTTGGGCCCAAGTTAGAAGCAGAGCCTAAGGTGTAAATTATCGATAGTCCATATCTCGGAAACTATAGGAGATAATTCAATTTGGCAACCGGCAATGTAATTAGCATGCCGAATATTACTTGGAATGTGAATTGTAACGAAATCGCCAATAGATAAGACCATTTTACAATTTGGGCCCAAGTTAGAAGCAGAGCCTAAGGTGTAAATTATCGATAGTCCATATCTCGGAAACTATAAGAGATAATGCAATTTGGCAACCGGCAATGTAATTAGCATGCCGAATATTACTTGAATGTGAATTGGAAAGAAATCGCCAATAGATAAGACGATTTTACAATTTGGGCCCAAGTTAGAAGCAGAGCCTAAGGTGTAAATTATCGATAGTCCATATCTCGGAAACTATAAGAGATAATGCAATTTGGCAACCGGCAATTTAATTAACATGCCGAATATTACTTGGAATGTGAATTGGAACGAAATCGCCAATAGATAAGACCATTTTACAATTTGGGCCCAAGTTAGAAGCAGAGCCTAAGGTGTAAATTATCGATAGTCCATATCTCGGAAGCTATAAGAGATAATGCAATTTGGCAACCGGCAATGTAATTAGCATGCCGAATATTACTTGGAATGTGAATTGGAACGAAATCGCCAATAGATAAGACGATTTTACAATTTGGGTCCAAGTTAGAAGCAGAGTCTAAGGTGTAAATTACCGATAGTCCATATCTCGGAAACTATAAGAGATAATGCAATTTGGCAACTGGCAATGTAATTAGCATGCCGAATACTACTTGGAATGTGAATTGGAACGAAATCGCCAATAGATAAGACCATTTTACAGTTTGGGCCCAAGTTAGAAGTAGAGCCTAAGGTTAAAAATAATCGATAGTCCATATCTCGGAAACTAAAAGAGATAATGCAATTTGGGAACCCGCAATGTAATTAGCATGCCGAATATTACTTGGAATGTGAATTGGAACGAAATCGCCAATAGAGAAGACCATTTTACAATTTGGGCCCAAGTTAGAAGCAGAGCCTAAGGTGTAAATTATCGATAGTCCATATCTCGGAAACTATAAGAGATAATGCAATTTGGCAACCGGCAATGTAATTAGCATGCCGAATATTACTTGGAATGTGAATTGGAACGAAATCGCCAATAGATAAGACCATTTTACAATTTGGGCCCAAGTTAGAAGCAGAGCCTAAGGTGTAAATTATCGATAGTCCATATCTCGGAAACTATAAGAGATAATGCAATTTGGCAACCGGCAATGTAATTAGCATGCCGAATATTACTTGGAATGTGAATTGGAATGAAATCGCCAATAGATAAGACCATTTTACAATTTGGGCCCAAGTTAGAAGCAGAGCCTAAGGTGTAAATTATCGATAGTCCATATCTCGGAAACTATAAGAGATAATGCAATTTGGCAACCGGCAATGTAATTAGCATGCCGAATATTACTTGGAATGTGAATTGGAATGAAATCGCCAATAGATAAGACCATTTTACAATTTGGGCCCAAGTTAGAAGCAGAGCCTAAGGTGTAAATTATCGATAGTCCATATCTCGGAAACTATAAGAGATAATGCAATTTGGCAACCGGCAATATAATTAGCATGCCGAATATTACTTGGAATGTGAATTGGAATGAAATCGCCAATAGATAAGACCATTTTACAATTTGGGCCCAAGTTAGAAGCAGAGCCTAAGGTGTAAATTATCCATAGTCCATATCTCGAAAACTATAAGAGATAATGCAATTTGGCAACTAGCAATGTAATTAGCATGCCGAATATTACTTGGAATGTGAATTGGGACGAAATCGCCAATAGATAAGACCATTTTACAATTTGGGCCCAAGTTAGAAGCAGAGCCTAAGGTGTAAATTATCGATAGTCCATATCTCGGAAACTATAAGAGATAATGCAATTTGGCAACCGGCAATGTAACTAGCATGCCGAATACTACTTGGAATGTGAATTGGAACGAAATCGCCAATAGATAAGACCATTTTACAGTTTGGGCCCAAGTTAGAAGCAGAGCCTAAGGTTAAAAATAATCGATAGTCCATATCTCGGAAACTATAAGAGATAATGCAATTTGGGAACCGGCAATGTAATTAGAATGCCGAATATTACTTGGAATGTGAATTGGAACGAAATCGCCAATAGATAAGACCATTTTACAATTTGGGCCCAAGTTAGAAGCAGAGCCTAAGGTGTAAATTATCGATAGTCCATATCTCGGAAACTATAAGAGATAATGCAACTTGGCCACCGGCAATGTAATTAGCATGCCGAATATTACTTGGAATGTGAATTGGAACGAAATCGCCAATAGGTAAGACCATTTTACAATTTGGGCCCAAGTTAGAAGCAGAGCCTAAGGTGTAAATTATCGATAGTCCATATCTCGGAAACTATAGGAGATAATTCAATTTGGCAACCGGCAATGTAATTAGCATGCCGAATATTACTTGGAATGTAAATTGTAACGAAATCGCCAATAGATAAGACCATTTTACAATTTGGGCCCAAGTTAGAAGCAGAGCCTAAGGTGTAAATTATCGATAGTCCATATCTCGGAAACTATAAGAGATAATGCAATTTGGCAACCGGCAATGTAATTAGCATGCCGAATATTACTTGAATGTGAATTGGAAAGAAATCGCCAATAGATAAGACGATTTTACAATTTGGGCCCAAGTTAGAAGCAGAGCCTAAGGTGTAAATTATCGATAGTCCATATCTCGGAAACTATAAGAGATAATGCAATTTGGCAACCGGCAATTTAATTAACATGCCGAATATTACTTGGAATGTGAATTGGAACGAAATCGCCAATAGATAAGACCATTTTACAATTTGGGCCCAAGTTAGAAGCAGAGCCTAAGGTGTAAATTATCGATAGTCCATATCTCGGAAACTATAAGAGATAATGCAATTTGGCAACCGGCAATGTAATTAGCATGCCGAATATTACTTGGAATGTGAATTGGAATGAAATCGCCAATAGATAAGACCATTTTACAATTTGGGCCCAAGTTAGAAGCAGAGCCTAAGGTGTAAATTATCCATAGTCCATATCTCGGAAACTATAAGAGATAATGCAATTTGGCAACTGGCAATGTAATTAGCATGCCGAATATTACTTGGAATGTGAATTGGGACGAAATCGCCAATAGATAAGACCATTTTACAATTTGGGCCCAAGTTAGAAGCAGAGCCTAAGGTGTAAATTATCGATAGTCCATATCTCGGAAACTATAAGAGATAATGCAATTTGGCAACCGGCAATGTAATTAGCATGCCGAATACTACTTGGAATGTGAATTGGAACGAAATCGCCAATAGATAAGACCATTTTACAGTTTGGGCCCAAGTTAGAAGCAGAGCCTAAGGTTAAAAATAATCGATAGTCCATATCTCGGAAACTAAAAGATATAATGCAATTTGGGAACCCGCAATGTAATTAGCATGCCGAATATTACTTGGAATGTGAATTGGAACGAAATCGCCAATAGAGAAGACCATTTTACAATTTGGGCCCAAGTTAGAAGCAGAGCCTAAGGTGTAAATTATCGATAGTCCATATCTCGGAAACTATAAGAGATAATGCAATTTGGCAACCGGCAATGTAATTAGCATGCCGAATATTACTTGGAATGTGAATTGGAACGAAATCGCCAATAGATAAGACCATTTTACAATTTGGGCCCAAGTTAGAAGCAGAGCCTAAGGTGTAAATTATCGATAGTCCATATTTCGGAAACTATAAGAGATAATGCAATTTGGCAACCGGCAATGTAATTAGCATGCCGAATATTACTTGGAATGTGAATTGGAACGAAATCGCCAATAGATAAGACCATTTTACAATTTGGGCCCAAGTTAGAAGCAGAGCCTAAGGTGTAAATTATCGATAGTCCATATCTCGGAAACTATAAGAGATAATGCAATTTGGCAAACGGCAATGTAATTAGCATGCCGAATATTACTTGGAATGTGAATTGGAATGAAATCGCCAATAGATAAGACCATTTTACAATTTGGGCCCAAGTTAGAAGCAGAGCCTAAGGTGTAAATTATCCATAGTCCATATCTCGAAAACTATAAGAGATAATGCAATTTGACAACTGGCAATGTAATTAGCATGCCGAATATTACTTGGAATGTGAATTGGGACGAAATCGCCAATAGATAAGACCATTTTACAATTTGGGCCCAAGTTAGAAGCAGAGCCTAAGGTGTAAATTATCGATAGTCCATATCTCGGAAACTATAAGAGATAATGCAATTTGGCAACCGGCAATGTAATTAGCATGCCGAATATTACTTGGAATGTGAATTGGAGGTTCGTCCATCGATCGATGGACGAACCTGAAATCGCCAATAGATAAGACCATTTTACAATTTGGGCCCAAGTTAGAAGCAGAGCCTAAGGTGTAAATTATCCATAGTCCATATCTCGGAAACTATAAGAGATAATGCAATTTGGCAACTGGCAATGTAATTAGCATGCCGAATATTACTTGGAATGTGAATTGGGACGAAATCGCCAATAGATAAGACCATTTTACAATTTGGGCCCAAGTTAGAAGCAGAGCCTAAGGTGTAAATTATCCATAGTCCATATCTCGGAAACTATAAGAGATAATGCAATTTGGCAACCGGCAATGTAATTAGTATGCCGAATACTACTTGGAATGTGAATTGGAACGAAATCGCCAATAGATAAGACCATTTTACAGTTTGGGCCCAAGTTAGAAGCAGAGCCTAAGGTTAAAAATAATCGATAGTCCATATCTCGGAAACTAAAAGAGATAATGCAATTTGGGAACCCGCAATGTAATTAGCATGCCGAATATTACTTGGAATGTGAATTGGAACGAAATCGCCAATAGAGAAGACCATTTTACAATTTGGGCCCAAGTTAGAAGCAGAGCCTAAGGTGTAAATTATCGATAGTCCATATCTCGGAAACTATAAGAGATAATGCAATTTGGCAACCGGCAATGTAATTAGCATGCCGAATATTACTTGGAATGTGAATTGGAACGAAATCGCCAATAGATAAGACCATTTTACAATTTGGGCCCAAGTTAGAAGCAGAGCCTAAGGTGTAAATTATCGATAGTCCATATTTCGGAAACTATAAGAGATAATGCAATTTGGCAACCGGCAATGTAATTAGCATGCCGAATATTACTTGGAATGTGAATTGGAACGAAATCGCCAATAGATAAGACCATTTTACAATTTGGGCCCAAGTTAGAAGCAGAGCCTAAGGTGTAAATTATCGATAGTCCATATCTCGGAAACTATAAGAGATAATGCAATTTGGCAAACGGCAATGTAATTAGCATGCCGAATATTACTTGGAATGTGAATTGGAACGAAATCGCCAATAGATAAGACCATTTTACAATTTGGGCCCAAGTTAGAAGCAGAGCCTAAGGTGTAAATTATCGATAGTCCATATCTCGGAAACTAAAATAGATAATGCAATTTGGCAACCGGCAATGTAATTAGCATGCCGAATACCACTTGGAATGTGAATTGGAACGAAATCGCCAATAGATAAGACCATTTTACAATTTGGGCCCAAGTTAGAAGCAGAGCCTAAGGTGTAAATTATCGATAGTCCATATCTCGGAAACTATAAGAGATAATGCAATTTGGCAACCGGCAATGTAATTAGCATGCCGAATATTACTTGGAATGTGAATTGGAACGAAATCGCCAATAGATAAGACCATTTTACAATTTGGGCCCAAGTTAGAAGCAGAGCCTAAGGTGTAAATTATCGATAGTCCATATCTCGGAAACTATAAGAGATAATTCAATTTGGCAACCGGCAATGTAATTAGCATGCCGAATATTACTTGGAATGTGAATTGGAACGAAATCGCCAATAGATAAAACCATTTTACAATTTGGGCCCAAGTTAGAAGCTGAGCCTAAGGTGTAAATTATCGATAGTCCATATCTCGGAAACTATAAGAGATAATTCAATTTGGCAACCGGCAATGTAATTAGCATGCCGAATATTACTTGGAATGTGAATTGGAACGAAATCGCCAATAGATAAGACCATTTTACAATTTGGGCCCAAGTTAGAAGCAGAGCCTAAGGAGTAAATTATCGATAGTCCATATCTCGGAAACTAAAAGAGATAATGCAATTTGGCAACCGGCAATGTAATTAGCATGCCGAATACCACTTGGAATGTGAATTGGAACGAAATCGCCAATAGATAAGACCATTTTACAATTTGGGCCCAAGTTAGAAGCAGAGCCTAAGGTGTAAATTATCGATAGTCCATATCTCGGAAACTATAAGAGATAATGCAATTTGGCAACCGGCAATGTAATTAGCATGCCGAATATTACTTGGAATGTGAATTGGAACGAAATCGCCAATAGATAAAACCATTTTACAATTTGGGCCCAAGATAGAAGCAGAGCCTAAGGTGTAAATTATCGATAGTCCATATCTCGGAAACTATAAGAGATAATGCAATTTGGCAACCGGCAATGTAATTAGCATGCCGAATACCACTTGGAATGTGAATTGGAACGAAATCGCCAATAGATAAGACCATTTTACAATTTGGGCCCAAGTTAGAAGCAGAGCCTAAGGTGTAAATTACCGATAGTCCATATCTCGGAAACTATAAGAGATAATGCAATTTGGCAACCGGCAATGTAATTAGCATGCCGAATATTACTTGGAATGTGAATTGGAACGAAATCGCCAATAGATAAGACCATTTTACAATTTGGGCCCAAGTTAGAAGCAGAGCCTAAGGTGTAAATTATCGATAGTCCATATCTCGGAAACTATAAGAGATAATGCAATTTGGCAACCGGCAATGTAATTAGCATGCCGAATATTACTTGGAATGTGAATTGGAATGAAATCGCCAATAGATAAGACCATATTACAATTTGGGCCCAAGTTAGAAGCAGAGCCTAAGGTGTAAATTATCGATAGTCCATATTTCGGAAACTATCAGAGATAATGCAATTTGGCAACCGGCAATGTAATTAGCATGCCGAATATTACTTGGAATGTGAATTGGAACGAAATCGCCAATAGATAAGACGATTTTACAATTTGGGCCCAAGTTAGAAGCAGAGCCTAAGGTGTAAATTATCGATAGTCCATATCTGGGAAACTATAAGTGATAATGCAATTTGGCAACCGGCAATGTAATTAGCATGCCGAATATTACTTGGAATGTGAATTGGGACGAAATCGCCAATAGATAAGAAAATTTTACATTTTGGGCCCCAGTTAGAAGCAGAGCCTAAGGTGTAAATTATCCATAGTCCATATCTCGGAAACTATAAGAGATAATGCAATTTGGCAACTGGCAATGTAATTAGCATGCCGAATATTACTTGGAATGTGAATTGGGACGAAATCGCCAATAGATAAGACCATTTTACAATTTGGGCCCAAGTTAGAAGCAGAGCCTAAGGTGTAAATTATCGATAGTCCATATCTCGGAAACTATAAGAGATAATGCAATTTGGCAACCGGCAATGTAATTAGCATGCCGAATACTACTTGGAATGTGAATTGGAACGAAATCGCCAATAGATAAGACCATTTTACAGTTTGGGCCCAAGTTAGAAGCAGAGCCTAAGGTTAAAAATAATCGATAGTCCATATCTCGGAAACTATAAGAGATAATGCAATTTGGGAACCGGAATTGTAATTAGCATGCCGAATATTACTTGGAATGTGAATTGGAACGAAATCGCCAATAGATAAGACCATTTTACAATTTGGGCCCAAGTTAGAAGCAGAGCCTAAGGTGTAAATTATCGATAGTCCATATCTCGGAAACTATAAGAGATAATGCAACTTGGCCACCGGCAATGTAATTAGCATGTCGAATATTACTTGGAATGTGAATTGGAACGAAATCGCCAATAGATAAGACCATTTTACAATTTGGGCCCAAGTTAGAAGCAGAGCCTAAGGTGTAAATTATCGATAGTCCATATCTCGGAAACTAAAAGAGATAATGCAATTTGGCAACCGGCAATGTAATTAGCATGCCGAATATTACTTGGAATGTGAATTGGAACGAAATCGCCAATAGATAAGACCATTTTACAATTTGGGACCAAGTTAGAAGCAGAGCCTAAGGTGTAAATTATCCATAGTCCATATCTCGGAAACTATAAGAGATAATGCAACTTGGCAACCGGCAATGTAATTAGCATGCCGAATATTACTTGGAATGTGAATTGGAACGAAATCGCCAATAGATGAGACCATTTTACAATTTGGGCCCAAGTTAGAAGCAGAGCCTAAGGTCTAAATTATGGATAGTCCATATCTCGGAAACTATAAGAGATAATGCAATTTCGCAACCGGCAATGTAATTAGCATGCCAAATATTACTTGGAGTGTGAATTGGAACGAAATCGCCAATAGATAAGACCATTTTACAATTTGGGCCCAAGTTAAAAGCAGAGCCTAAGGTGTAAATTATCGATAGTCCGTATCTCGGAAACTATAAGAGATAATGCAATTTGGCAACCGGCAATGTAATTAGCATGCCGAATATTACTTGGAATGTGAATTGGAACGAAATCGCCAATAGATAAGACCATATTACAATTTGGGCCCAAGTTAGAAGCAGAGCCTAAGGTGTAAATTATCGATAGTCCATATCTCGGAAACTATAAGAGATAATGCAATTTGGCAACCGGCAATGTAATTAGCATGCCGAATACTACTTGGAATGTGAATTGGAACGAAATCGCCAATAGATAAGACCATTTTACAATTTGGGCCCAAGTTAGAAGCAGAGCCTAAGGTGTAAATTATCGATAGTCCATATCTCGGAAACTATAAGAGATAATGCAGTTTCGCAACCGGCAAAGTAATTAGCATGCCGAATATTACTTGGAATGTGAATTGGGACGAAATCGCCAATAGATAAGACCATTTTACAATTTGGGCCCAAGTTAGAAGCAGAGCCTAAGGTGTAAATTATCGATAGTCCATATCTCGGAAACTATAAGAGATAATTCAATTTGGCAACCGGCAATGTAATTAGCATGCCGAATATTACTTGGAATGTGAATTGGAACGAAATCGCCAATAGATAAGACCATTTTACAATTTGGGCCCAAGTTAGAAGCAGAGCCTAAGGTGTAAATTATCGATAGTCCATATCTCGGAAACTATAAGAGATAATGCAATTTGGCAACCGGCAATGTAATCAGCATGCCGAATATAACTTGGAATGTGAATTGGAACGAAATCGCCAATAGATAAGACGATTTTACAATTTGGGCCCAAGTTAGAAGCATAGCCTAAGGTGTAAATTACCGATAGTCCATATCTCGGAAACTATAAGAGATAATACAATTTGGCAACCGGCAATGTAATTAGCATGCCGAATATTACTTGGAATGTGAATTGGAACGAAATCGCCAATAGATAAGACCATTTTACAATTTGGCCCCAAGTTAGAAGCAGAGCCTAAGGTGTAAATTATCGATAGTCCATATCTCGGAAACTATAAGAGATAATGCAATTTGGCTACCGGCAATGTAATTAGCATGCCGAATATTACTTGGAATGTGAATTGGAACGAAATCGCCAATAGATAAGACGATTTTACAATTTGGGCCCAAGTTAGAAGCAGAGCCTAAGGTGTAAATTATCCATAGTCCATATCTCGAAAACTATAAGAGATAATGCAATTTGGCAACTGGCAATGTAATTAGCATGCCGAATATTACTTGGAACGTGAATTGGGACGAAATCGCCAATAGATAAGACCATTTTACAATTTGGGCCCAAGTTAGAAGCAGAGCCTAAGGTGTAAATTATCGATAGTCCATATCTCGGAAACTATAAGAGATAATGCAATTTGGCAACCGGCAATGTAACTAGCATGCCGAATACTACTTGGAATGTGAATTGGAACGAAATCGCCAATAGATAAGACCATTTTACAATTTGGGCCCAAGTTAGAAGCAGAGCCTAAGGTGTAAATTATCGATAGTCCATATCTCGGAAACTATAAGAGATAATGCAATTTGGCAAACGGCAATGTAATTAGCATGCCGAATATTACTTGGAATGTGAATTGGAATGAAATCGCCAATAGATAAGACCATTTTACAATTTGGGCCCAAGTTAGAAGCAGAGCCTAAGGTGTAAATTATCCATAGTCCATATCTCGAAAACTATAAGAGATAATGCAATTTGGCAACTGGCAATGTAATTAGCATGCCGAATATTACTTGGAATGTGAATTGGAACGAAATCGCCAATAGATAAGACCATTTTACAATTTGGGCCCAAGTTAGAAGCAGAGCCTAAGGTGTAAATTATCGATAGTCCATATCTCGGAAACTATAAGAGATAATGCAACTTGGCCACCGGCAATGTAATTAGCATGCCGAATATTACTTGGAATGTGAATTGGAACGAAATCGCCAATAGGTAAGACCATTTTACAATTTGGGCCCAAGTTAGAAGCAGAGCCTAAGGTGTAAATTATCGATAGTCCATATCTCGGAAACTATAGGAGATAATTCAATTTGGCAACCGGCAATGTAATTAGCATGCCGAATATTACTTGGAATGTGAATTGTAACGAAATCGCCAATAGATAAGACCATTTTACAATTTGGGCCCAAGTTAGAAGTAGAGCCTAAGGTGTAAATTATCGATAGTCCATATCTCGGAAACTATAAGAGATAATGCAATTTGGCAACCGGCAATGTAATTAGCATGCCGAATATTACTTGAATGTGAATTGGAAAGAAATCGCCAATAGATAAGACGATTTTACAATTTGGGCCCAAGTTAGAAGCAGAGCCTAAGGTGTAAATTATCGATAGTCCATATCTCGGAAACTATAAGAGATAATGCAATTTGGCAACCGGCAATTTAATTAACATGCCGAATATTACTTGGAATGTGAATTGGAACGAAATCGCCAATAGATAAGACCATTTTACAATTTGGGCCCAAGTTAGAAGCAGAGCCTAAGGTGCAAATTATCGATAGTCCATATCTCGGAAGCTATAAGAGATAATGCAATTTGGCAACCGGCAATGTAATTAGCATGCCGAATATTACTTGGAATGTGAATTGGAACGAAATCGCCAATAGATAAGACGATTTTACAATTTGGGTCCAAGTTAGAAGCAGAGTCTAAGGTGTAAATTACCGATAGTCCATATCTCGGAAACTACAAGAGATAATGCAATTTGGCAACTGGCAATGTAATTAGCATGCCGAATACTACTTGGAATGTGAATTGGAACGAAATCGCCAATAGATAAGACCATTTTACAGTTTGGGCCCAAGTTAGAAGTAGAGCCTAAGGTTAAAAATAATCGATAGTCCATATCTCGGAAACTAAAAGAGATAATGCAATTTGGGAACCCGCAATGTAATTAGCATGCCGAATATTACTTGGAATGTGAATTGGAACGAAATCGCCAATAGAGAAGACCATTTTACAATTTGGGCCCAAGTTAGAAGCAGAGCCTAAGGTGTAAATTATCGATAGTCCATATCTCGGAAACTATAAGAGATAATGCAATTTGGCAACCGGCAATGTAATTAGCATGCCGAATATTACTTGGAATGTGAATTGGAACGAAATCGCCAATAGATAAGACCATTTTACAATTTGGGCCCAAGTTAGAATCAGAGCCTAAGGTGTAAATTATCGATAGTCCATATCTCGGAAACTATAAGAGATAATGCAATTTGGCAACCGGCAATGTAATTAGCATGCCGAATATTACTTGGAATGTGAATTGGAATGAAATCGCCAATAGATAAGACCATTTTACAATTTGGGCCCAAGTTAGAAGCAGAGCCTAAGGTGTAAATTATCGATAGTCCATATCTCGGAAACTATAAGAGATAATGCAATTTGGCAACCGGCAATGTAATTAGCATGCCGAATATTACTTGGAATGTGAATTGGAATGAAATCGCCAATAGATAAGACCATTTTACAATTTGGGCCCAAGTTAGAAGCAGAGCCTAAGGTGTAGATTATCGATAGTCCATATCTCGGAAACTATAAGAGATAATGCAATTTGGCAACCGGCAATGTAATTAGCATGCCGAATATTACTTGGAATGTGAATTGGAATGAAATCGCCAATAGATAAGACCATTTTACAATTTGGGCCCAAGTTAGAAGCAGAGCCTAAGGTGTAAATTATCGATAGTCCATATCTCGGAAACTATAAGAGATAATGCAATTTGGCAACCGGCAATGTAATTAGCATGCCGAATATTACTTGGAATGTGAATTGGAATGAAATCGCCAATAGATAAGACCATTTTACAATTTGGGCCCAAGTTAGAAGCAGAGCCTAAGGTGTAAATTATCGATAGTCCATATCTCGGAAACTATAAGAGATAATGCAATTTGGCAACCGGCAATGTAATTAGCATGCCGAATATTACTTGGAATGTGAATTGGAACGAAATCGCCAATAGATAAGACGATTTTACAATTTGGGCACAAGTTAGAAGCAGAGCCTAAGGTGTAAATTACCGATAGTCCATATCTTGGAAACTATAAGAGATAATGCAATTTGGCAACCGGCAATGTAATTAGCATGCCGAATATTACTTGGAATGTGAATTGGAACGAAATCGAAAATAGATAAGACCATTTTACAATTTGGGCCCAAGTTAGAAGCAGAGCCTAAGGTGTAAATTATCCATAGTCCATATCTCGAAAACTATAAGAGATAATGCAATTTGGCAACTAGCAATGTAATTAGCATGCCGAATATTACTTGGAATGTGAATTGGGACGAAATCGCCAATAGATAAGACCATTTTACAATTTGGGCCCAAGTTAGAAGCAGAGCCTAAGGTGTAAATTATCGATAGTCCATATCTCGGAAACTATAAGAGATAATGCAATTTGGCAACCGGCAATGTAACTAGCATGCCGAATACTACTTGGAATGTGAATTGGAACGAAATCGCCAATAGATAAGACCATTTTACAGTTTGGGCCCAAGTTAGAAGCAGAGCCTAAGGTTAAAAATAATCGATAGTCCATATCTCGGAAACTATAAGAGATAATGCAATTTGGGAACCGGCAATGTAATTAGAATGCCGAATATTACTTGGAATGTGAATTGGAACGAAATCGCCAATAGATAAGACCATTTTACAATTTGGGCCCAAGTTAGAAGCAGAGCCTAAGGTGTAAATTATCGATAGTCCATATCTCGGAAACTATAAGAGATAATGCAACTTGGCCACCGGCAATGTAATTAGCATGCCGAATATTACTTGGAATGTGAATTGGAACGAAATCGCCAATAGGTAAGACCATTTTACAATTTGGGCCCAAGTTAGAAGCAGAGCCTAAGGTGTAAATTATCGATAGTCCATATCTCGGAAACTATAGGAGATAATTCAATTTGGCAACCGGCAATGTAATTAGCATGCCGAATATTACTTGGAATGTAAATTGTAACGAAATCGCCAATAGATAAGACCATTTTACAATTTGGGCCCAAGTTAGAAGCAGAGCCTAAGGTGTAAATTATCGATACTCCATATCTCGGAAACTATAAGAGATAATGCAATTTGGCAACCGGCAATGTAATTAGCATGCCGAATATTACTTGAATGTGAATTGGAAAGAAATCGCCAATAGATAAGACGATTTTACAATTTGGGCCCAAGTTAGAAGCAGAGCCTAAGGTGTAAATTATCGATAGTCCATATCTCGGAAACTATAAGAGATAATGCAATTTGGCAACCGGCAATGTAATTAGCATGCCGAATATTACTTGGAATGTGAATTGGAATGAAATCGCCAATAGATAAGACCATTTTACAATTTGGGCCCAAGTTAGAAGCAGAGCCTAAGGTGTAAATTATCCATAGTCCATATCTCGGAAACTATAAGAGATAATGCAATTTGGCAACTGGCAATGTAATTAGCATGCCGAATATTACTTGGAATGTGAATTGGGACGAAATCGCCAATAGATAAGACCATTTTACAATTTGGGCCCAAGTTAGAAGCAGAGCCTAAGGTGTAAATTATCGATAGTCCATATCTCGGAAACTATAAGAGATAATGCAATTTGGCAACCGGCAATGTAATTAGCATGCCGAATACTACTTGGAATGTGAATTGGAACGAAATCGCCAATAGATAAGACCATTTTACAGTTTGGGCCCAAGTTAGAAGCAGAGCCTAAGGTTAAAAATAATCGATAGTCCATATCTCGGAAACTAAAAGATATAATGCAATTTGGGAACCCGCAATGTAATTAGCATGCCGAATATTACTTGGAATGTGAATTGGAACGAAATCGCCAATAGAGAAGACCATTTTACAATTTGGGCCCAAGTTAGAAGCAGAGCCTAAGGTGTAAATTATCGATAGTCCATATCTCGGAAACTATAAGAGATAATGCAATTTGGCAACCGGCAATGTAATTAGCATGCCGAATATTACTTGGAATGTGAATTGGAACGAAATCGCCAATAGATAAGACCATTTTACAATTTGGGCCCAAGTTAGAAGCAGAGCCTAAGGTGTAAATTATCGATAGTCCATATTTCGGAAACTATAAGAGATAATGCAATTTGGCAACCGGCAATGTAATTAGCATGCCGAATATTACTTGGAATGTGAATTGGAACGAAATCGCCAATAGATAAGACCATTTTACAATTTGGGCCCAAGTTAGAAGCAGAGCCTAAGGTGTAAATTATCGATAGTCCATATCTCGGAAACTATAAGAGATAATGCAATTTGGCAAACGGCAATGTAATTAGCATGCCGAATATTACTTGGAATGTGAATTGGAATGAAATCGCCAATAGATAAGACCATTTTACAATTTGGGCCCAAGTTAGAAGCAGAGCCTAAGGTGTAAATTATCCATAGTCCATATCTCGAAAACTATAAGAGATAATGCAATTTGGCAACTGGCAATGTAATTAGCATGCCGAATATTACTTGGAATGTGAATTGGGACGAAATCGCCAATAGATAAGACCATTTTACAATTTGGGCCCAAGTTAGAAGCAGAGCCTAAGGTGTAAATTATCGATAGTCCATATCTCGGAAACTATAAGAGATAATGCAATTTGGCAACCGGCAATGTAATTAGCATGCCGAATATTACTTGGAATGTGAATTGGAGTGAAATCGCCAATAGATAAGACCATTTTACAATTTGGGCCCAAGTTAGAAGCAGAGCCTAAGGTGTAAATTATCCATAGTCCATATCTCGGAAACTATAAGAGATAATGCAATTTGGCAACTGGCAATGTAATTAGCATGCCGAATATTACTTGGAATGTGAATTGGGACGAAATCGCCAATAGATAAGACCATTTTACAATTTGGGCCCAAGTTAGAAGCAGAGCCTAAGGTGTAAATTATCCATAGTCCATATCTCGGAAACTATAAGAGATAATGCAATTTGGCAACCGGCAATGTAATTAGCATGCCGAATACTACTTGGAATGTGAATTGGAACGAAATCGCCAATAGATAAGACCATTTTACAGTTTGGGCCCAAGTTAGAAGCAGAGCCTAAGGTTAAAAATAATCGATAGTCCATATCTCGGAAACTAAAAGAGATAATGCAATTTGGGAACCCGCAATGTAATTAGCATGCCGAATATTACTTGGAATGTGAATTGGAACGAAATCGCCAATAGAGAAGACCATTTTACAATTTGGGCCCAAGTTAGAAGCAGAGCCTAAGGTGTAAATTATCGATAGTCCATATCTCGGAAACTATAAGAGATAATGCAATTTGGCAACCGGCAATGTAATTAGCATGCCGAATATTACTTGGAATGTGAATTGGAACGAAATCGCCAATAGATAAGACCATTTTACAATTTGGGCCCAAGTTAGAAGCAGAGCCTAAGGTGTAAATTATCGATAGTCCATATTTCGGAAACTATAAGAGATAATGCAATTTGGCAACCGGCAATGTAATTAGCATGCCGAATATTACTTGGAATGTGAATTGGAACGAAATCGCCAATAGATAAGACCATTTTACAATTTGGGCCCAAGTTAGAAGCAGAGCCTAAGGTGTAAATTATCGATAGTCCATATCTCGGAAACTATAAGAGATAATGCAATTTGGCAAACGGCAATGTAATTAGCATGCCGAATATTACTTGGAATGTGAATTGGGACGAAATCGCCAATAGATAAGACCATTTTACAATTTGGGCCCAAGTTAGAAGCAGAGCCTAAGGTGTAAATTATCGATAGTCCATATCTCGGAAACTATAAGAGATAATGCAATTTGGCAACCGGCAATGTAATTAGAATGCCGAATATTACTTGGAATGTGAATTGGAACGAAATCGCCAATAGATAAGACCATTTTACAATTTGGGCCCAAGTTAGAAGCAGAGCCTAAGGTGTAAATTATCGATAGTCCATATCTCGGAAACTATAAGAGATAATGCAACTTGGCCACCGGCAATGTAATTAGCATGCCGAATATTACTTGGAATGTGAATTGGAACGAAATCGCCAATAGGTAAGACCATTTTACAATTTGGGCCCAAGTTAGAAGCAGAGCCTAAGGTGTAAATTATCGATAGTCCATATCTCGGAAACTATAGGAAATAATTCAATTTGGCAACCGGCAATGTAATTAGCATGCCGAATATTACTTGGAATGTGAATTGTAACGAAATCGCCAATAGATAAGACCATTTTACAATTTGGGCCCAAGTTAGAAGCAGAGCCTAAGGTGTAAATTATCGATAGTCCATATCTCGGAAACTATAAGAGATAATGCAATTTGGCAACCGGCAATGTAATTAGCATGCCGAATATTACTTGAATGTGAATTGGAAAGAAATCGCCAATAGATAAGACGAATTTACAATTTGGGCCCAAGTTAGAAGCAGAGCCTAAGGTGTAAATTATCGATAGTCCATATCTCGGAAACTATAAGAGATAATGCAATTTGGCAACCGGCAATTTAATTAACATGCCGAATATTACTTGGAATGTGAATTGGAACGAAATCGCCAATAGATAAGACCATTTTACAATTTGGGCCCAAGTTAGAAGCAGAGCCTAAGGTGTAAATTATCGATAGTCCATATCTCGGAAACTATAAGAGATAATGCAATTTGGCAACCGGCAATGTAATTAGCATGCCGAATATTACTTGGAATGTGAATTGGAATGAAATCGCCAATAGATAAGACCATTTTACAATTTGGGCCCAAGTTAGAAGCAGAGCCTAAGGTGTAAATTATCCATAGTCCATATCTCGGAAACTATAAGAGATAATGCAATTTGGCAACTGGCAATGTAATTAGCATGCCGAATATTACTTGGAATGTGAATTGGGACGAAATCGCCAATAGATAAGTCCATTTTACAATTTGGGCCCAAGTTAGAAGCAGAGCCTAAGGTGTAAATTATGGATAGTCCATATCTCGGAAACTATAAGAGATAATGCAATTTGGCAACCGGCAATGTAATTAGCATGCCGAATACTACTTGGAATGTGAATTGGAACGAAATCGCCAATAGATAAGACCATTTTACAGTTTGGGCCCAAGTTAGAAGCAGAGCCTAAGGTTAAAAATAATCGATAGTCCATATCTCGGAAACTAAAAGAGATAATGCAATTTGGGAACCCGCAATGTAATTAGCATGCCGAATATTACTTGGGAATGTGAATTGGAACGAAATCGCCAATAGAGAAGACCATTTTACAATTTGGGCCCAAGTTAGAAGCAGAGCCTAAGGTGTAAATTATCGATAGTCCATATCTCGGAAACTATAAGAGATAATGCAATTTGGCAACCGGCAATGTAATTAGCATGCCGAATATTATTTGGAATGTGAATTGGAACGAAATCGCCAATAGATAAGACCATTTTACAATTTGGGCCCAAGTTAGAAGCAGAGCCTAAGGTGTAAATTATCGATAGTCCATATCTCGGAAACTATAAGAGATAATGCAATTTGGCAACCGGCAATTTAATTAACATGCCGAATATTACTTGGAATGTGAATTGGAACGAAATCGCCAATAGATAAGACCATTTTACAATTTGGGCCCAAGTTAGAAGCAGAGCCTAAGGTGTAAATTATCGATAGTCCATATCTCGGAAACTATAAGAGATAATGCAATTTGGCAACCGGCAATGTAATTAGCATGCCGAATATTACTTGGAATGTGAATTGGAACGAAATCGCCAATAGATAAGACGATTTTACAATTTGGGCCCAAGTTAGAAGCAGAGCCTAAGGTGTAAATTACCGATAGTCCATATCTCGGAAACTATAAGAGATAATGCAATTTGGCAACTGGCAATGTAATTAGCATGCCGAATACTACTTGGAATGTGAATTGGAACGAAATCGCCAATAGATAAGACCATTTTACAGTTTGGGGCCCAAGTTAGAAGCAGAGGCCTAAGGTTAAAAATAATCGATAGTCCATATCTCGGAAACTAAAAGAGATAATGCAATTTGGGAACCCGCTATGTAATTAGCATGCCGAATATTACTTGGAATGTGAATTGGAACGAAATCGCCAATAGAGAAGACCATTTTACAATTTGGGCCCAAGTTAGAAGCAGAGCCTAAGGTGTAAATTATCGATAGTCCATATCTCGGAAACTATAAGAGATAATGCAATTTGGCAACCGGCAATGTAATTAGCATGCCGAATATTACTTGGAATGTGAATTGGAACGAAATCGCCAATTGATAAGACCATTTTAACAATTTGGGCCCAAGTTAGAAGCAGAGCCTAAGGTGTAAAATATCGATAGTCCATATCTCGGAAACTATAAGAGATAATGCAATTTGGCAACCGGCAATGTAATTAGCATGCCGAATATTATTTGGAATATGAATTGGAACGAAATCGCCAATAGATAAGACCATTTTACAATTTGGGCCCAAGTTAGAAGCAGAGATTAAGGTTAAAAATAATCGATAGTCCATATCTCGGAAACTAAAAGAGATAATGCAATTTGGGAACCCGCAATGTAATTAGCATGCCGAATATTACTTGGAATGTGAATTGGAACGAAATCGCCAATAGAGAAGACCATTTTACAATTTGGGCCCAAGTTAGAAGCAGAGCCTAAGGTGTAAATTATCGATAGTCCATATCTCGGAAACTATAAGAGATAATGCAATTTGGCAACCGGCAATGTAATTAGCATGCGAATATTACTTGGAATGTGAATTGGAACGAAATCGCCAATAGATAAGACCATTTTACAATTTGGGCCAAGTTAGAAGCAGAGCCTAAGGTGTAAATTATCGATAGTCCATATCTCGGAAACTATAAGAGATAATGCAATTTGGCAACCGCAATGTAATTAGCATGCCGAATATTACTTGGAATGTGAATTGGAATGAAATCGCCAATAGATAAGACCATTTTACAATTTGGGCCCAAGTTAGAAGCAGAGCCTAAGGTGTAAATTATCGATAGTCCATATCTCGGAAACTATAAGAGATAATGCAATTTGGCAACCGGCAATGTAATTAGCATGCCGAATATTACTTGGAATATGAATTGGAACGAAATCGCCAATAGATAAGACGATTTTACAATTTGGGCCCAAGTTAGAAGCAGAGCCTAAGGTGTAAATTACCGATAGTCCATATCTCGGAAACTATAAGAGATAATGCAATTTGGCAAACGGCAATGTAATTAGCATGCCGAATATTACTTGGAATGTGAATTGGAATGAAATCGCCAATAGATAAGACCATTTTACAATTTGGGCCCAAGTTAGAAGCAGAGCCTAAGGTGTAAATTATCCATAGTCCATATCTCGAAAACTATAAGAGATAATGCAATTTGGCAACTGGCAATGTAATTAGCATGCCGAATATTACTTGGAATGTGAATTGGGACGAAATCGCCAATAGATAAGACCATTTTACAATTTGGGCCCAAGTTAGAAGCAGAGCCTAAGGTGTAAATTATCGATAGTCCATATCTCGGAAACTATAAGAGATAATGCAATTTGGCACCCGGCAATGTAACTAGCATGCCGAATACTACTTGGAATGTGAATTGGAACGAAATCGCCAATAGATAAGACCATTTTACAGTTTGGGCCCAAGTTAGAAGCAGAGCCTAAGGTTAAAAATAATCGATAGTCCATATCTCGGAAACTATAAGAGATAATGCAATTTGGGAACCGGCAATGTAATTAGAATGCCGAATATTACTTGGAATGTGAATTGGAACGAAATCGCCAATAGATAAGACCATTTTACAATTTGGGCCCAAGTTAGAAGCAGAGCCTAAGGTGTAAATTATCGATAGTCCATATCTCGGAAACTATAAGAGATAATGCAACTTGGCCACCGGCAATGTAATTAGCATGCCGAATATTACTTGGAATGTGAATTGGAACGAAATCGCCAATAGGTAAGACCATTTTACAATTTGGGCCCAAGTTAGAAGCAGAGCCTAAGGTGTAAATTATCGATAGTCCATATCTCGGAAACTATAGGAGATAATTCAATTTGGCAACCGGCAATGTAATTAGCATGCCGAATATTACTTGGAATGTGAATTGTAACGAAATCGCCAATAGATAAGACCATTTTACAATTTGGGCCCAAGTTAGAAGCAGAGCCTAAGGTGTAAATTATCGATAGTCCATATCTCGGAAACTATAAGAGATAATGCAATTTGGCAACCGGCAATTTAATTAACATGCCGAATATTACTTGGAATGTGAATTGGAACGAAATCGCCAATAGATAAGACCATTTTACAATTTGGGCCCAAGTTAGAAGCAGAGCCTAAGGTGTAAATTATCGATAGTCCATATCTCGGAAACTATAAGAGATAATGCAATTTGGCAACCGGCAATGTAATTAGCATGCCGAATATTACTTGGAATGTGAATTGGAATGAAATCGCCAATAGATAAGACCATTTTACAATTTGGGCCCAAGTTAGAGGCAGAGCCTAAGGTGTAAATTATCCATAGTCCATATCTCGGAAACTATAAGAGATAATGCAATTTGGCAACTGGCAATGTAATTAGCATGCCGAATATTACTTGGAATGTGAATTGGGACGAAATCGCCAATAGATAAGACCATTTTACAATTTGGGCCCAAGTTAGAAGCAGAGCCTAAGGTGTAAATTATCGATAGTCCATATCTCGGAAACTATAAGAGATAATGCAATTTGGCAACCGGCAATGTAATTAGCATGCCGAATACTACTTGGAATGTGAATTGGAACGAAATCGCCAATAGATAAGACCATTTTACAGTTTGGGCCCAAGTTAGAAGCAGAGCCTAAGGTTAAAAATAATCGATAGTCCATATCTCGGAAACTATAAGAGATAATGCAATTTGGGAACCGGCAATGTAATTAGAATGCCGAATATTACTTGGAATGTGAATTGGAACGAAATCGCCAATAGATAAGACCATTTTACAATTTGGGCCCAAGTTAGAAGCAGAGCCTAAGGTGTAAATTATCGATAGTCCATATCTCGGAAACTATAAGAGATAATGCAACTTGGCCACCGGCAATGTAATTAGCATGCCGAATATTACTTGGAATGTGAATTGGAACGAAATCGCCAATAGGTAAGACCATTTTACAATTTGGGCCCAAGTTAGAAGCAGAGCCTAAGGTGTAAATTATCGATAGTCCATATCTCGGAAACTATAGGAGATAATTCAATTTGGCAACCGGCAATGTAATTAGCATGCCGAATATTACTTGGAATGTGAATTGTAACGAAATCGCCAATAGATAAGACCATTTTACAATTTGGGCCCAAGTTAGAAGCAGAGCCTAAGGTGTAAATTATCGATAGTCCATATCTCGGAAACTATAAGAGATAATGCAATTTGGCAACCGGCAATTTAATTAACATGCCGAATATTACTTGGAATGTGAATTGGAACGAAATCGCCAATAGATAAGACCATTTTACAATTTGGGCCCAAGTTAGAAGCAGAGCCTAAGGTGTAAATTATCGATAGTCCATATCTCGGAAACTATAAGAGATAATGCAATTTGGCAACCGGCAATGTAATTAGCATGCCGAATATTACTTGGAATGTGAATTGGAATGAAATCGCCAATAGATAAGACCATTTTACAATTTGGGCCCAAGTTAGAGGCAGAGCCTAAGGTGTAAATTATCCATAGTCCATATCTCGGAAACTATAAGAGATAATGCAATTTGGCAACTGGCAATGTAATTAGCATGCCGAATATTACTTGGAATGTGAATTGGGACGAAATCGCCAATAGATAAGACCATTTTACAATTTGGGCCCAAGTTAGAAGCAGAGCCTAAGGTGTAAATTATCGATAGTCCATATCTCGGAAACTATAAGAGATAATGCAATTTGGCAACCGGCAATGTAATTAGCATGCCGAATACTACTTGGAATGTGAATTGGAACGAAATCGCCAATAGATAAGACCATTTTACAGTTTGGGCCCAAGTTAGAAGCAGAGCCTAAGGTTAAAAATAATCGATAGTCCATATCTCGGAAACTTAAAGAGATAATGCAATTTGGGAACCCGCAATGTAATTAGCATGCCGAATATTACTTGGAATGTGAATTGGAACGAAATCGCCAATAGAGAAGACCATTTTACAATTTGGGCCCAAGTTAGAAGCAGAGCCTAAGGTGTAAATTATCGATAGTCCATATCTCGGAAACTATAAGAGATAATGCAATTTGGCAACTGGCAATGTAATTAGCATGCCGAATATTACTTGGAATGTGAATTGGAACGAAATCGCCAATAGATAAGACCATTTTACAATTTGGGCCCAAGTTAGAAGCAGAGCCTAAGGTGTAAATTATCGATAGTCCATATCTCGGAAACTAAAAGAGATAATGCAATTTGGCAACCGGCAATGTAATTAGCATGCCGAATATTACTTGGAATGTGAATTGGAACGAAATCGCCAATAGATAAGACCATTTTACAATTTGGGCCCAAGTTAGAAGCAGAGCCTAAGGTGTAAATTATCGATAGTCCATATCTCGGAAACTATAAGAGATAATGCAATTTGGCAACCGGCAATGTAATTAGCATGCCGAATACCACTTGGAATGTGAATTGGAACGAAATCGCCAATAGATAAGACCATTTTACAATTTGGGCCCAAGTTAGAAGCAGAGCCTAAGGTGTAAATTATCGATAGTCCATATCTCGGAAACTATAAGAGATAATTCAATTTGGCAACCGGCAATGTAATTAGCATGCCGAATATTACTTGGAATGTGAATTGGAACGAAATCGCCAATAGATAAGACCATTTTACAATTTGGGCCCAAGTTAGAAGCAGAGCCTAAGGTGTAAATTATCGATAGTCCATATCTCGGAAACTAAAAGAGATAATGCAATTTGGCAACCGGCAATGTAATTAGCATGCCGAATATTACTTGGAATGTGAATTGGAACGAAATCGCCAATAGATAAGACCATTTTACAATTTGGGCCCAAGTTAGAAGCAGAGCCTAAGGTGTAAATTATCCATAGTCCATATCTCGGAAACTATAAGATATAATGCAATTTGGCAACCGGCAATGTAATTAGCATGCCGAATATTACTTGGAATGTGAATTGGAACAAAATCGCCAATAGATAAGACCATTTTACAATTTGGGCCCAAGTTAGAAGCAGAGCCTAAGGTGTAAATTATTGATAGTCCATATCTCGGAAACTATAAGAGATAATGCAATTTCGCAACCGGCAATGTAATTAACATGCCGAATATTACTTGGAGTGTGAATTGGAACGAAATCACCAATAGATAAGACCATTTTACAATTTGGGCCCAAGTTAGAAGCAGAGCCTAAGGTGTAAATTATCGATAGTCCGTATCTCGGAAACTATAAGAGATAATGCAATTTGGCAACTGGCAATGTAATTAGCATGCCGAATATTACTTGGAATGTGAATTGGAACGAAATCGCCAATAGATAAGACCATTTTACAATTTGGGCCCAAGTTAGAAGCAGAGCCTAAGGTGTAAATTATCGATAGTCCATATCTCGGAAACTATAAGAGATAATGCAATTTGCCAACCGGCAATGTAATTAGCATGCCGAATATTACTTGGAATGTGAATTGGAACGAAATCGCCAATAGATAAGACCATTTTACAACTTGGGCCCAAGTTAGAAGCAGAGCCTAAGGTGTAAATTATCGATAGTCCATATCTCGGAAACTATAAGAGATAATGCAATTTGGCAACCGGCAATGTAATTAGCATGCCGAATATTACTTGGAATGTGAATTGGAACGAAATCGCCAATAGATAAGACCATTTTACAATTTGGGCCCAAGTTAGAAGCAGAGCCTAATGTGTAAATTGTCGATAGTCCATATCTCGGAAACTATAAGAGATAATGCAATTTGGCAACCGGCAATGTAATTAGCATGCCGGATATTACTTGGAAAGTGAATTGGAACGAAATCGCCAATAGATAAGACCATATTACAATTTGGGCCCAAGTTAGAAGCAGAGCCTAAGATGTAAATTATCGATAGTCCATATCTCGGAAACTATAAGAGATAATGCAATTTGGCAACCGGCAATGTAATTAGCATGCCGAATATTACTTGGAATGTGAATTGGAACGAAATCGCCAATAGATAAGACCATTTTACAATTTGGGCCCAAGTTAGAAGCAGAGCCTAAGGTGTAAATTATCGATAGTCCATATCTCGGAAACTATAAGATATAATGCAATTTGGCAACCGGCAATGTAATTAGCATGCCGAATATTACTTGGAATGTGAATTGGAACGAAATCGCCAATAGGTAAGACCATTTTACAATTTGGGCCCAAGTTAGAAGCAGAGCCTAAGGTGTAAATTATCGATAGTCCATATCTCGGAAATTATAAGAGATAATTCAATTTGGAAACCGGCAATGTAATTAGCATGCCGAATATTACTTGGAATGTGAATTGGAACGAAATCGCCAATAGATAAGACCATTTTACAATTTGGGCCCAAGTTAGAAGCAGAGCCTAAGGTGTAAATTATCGATAGTCCATATCTCGGAAACTATAAGAGATAATGCAATTTGGCAACCGGCAATGTAATTAGCATGCCGAATATTACTTGGAATGTGAATTGGAACGAAATCGCCAATAGATAAGGCCATTTTACAATTTGGGCCCAAGTTAGAAGCAGAGCCTAAGGTGTAAATTATCGATAGTCCATATCTCGGAAACTATAAGAGATAATGCAATTTGGCAACCGGCAATGTAATTAGCATGCCGAATATTACTTGGAATGTGAATTGGAACGAAATCGCCAATAGATAAGACCATTTTACCATTTGGGCCCAAGTTAGAAGCAGAGCCTAAGGTGTAAATTATCGATAGTCCATATCTCGGAAACTAAAAGAGATAATGCAATTTGGCAACCGGCAATGTAATTAGCATGCCGAATATTACTTGGAATGTGAATTGGAACGAAATCGCCAATAGATAAGACCATTTTACAATTTGGGCCCAAGTTAGAAGCAGAGCCTAAGGTGTAAATTATCGATAGTCCATATCTCGGAAACTATAAGAGATAATGCAGTTTCGCAACCGGCAATGTAATTAGCATGCCGAATATTACTTGGAATGTGAATTGGGACGAAATCGCCAATAGATAAGACCATTTTACAATTTGGGTCCAAGTTAGAAGCAAAGCCTAAGGTGTAAATTACCGATAGTCCATATCTCGGAAACTATAAGAGATAATGCAATTTGGCAACCGGCAATGTAATTAGCATGCCGAATATTACTTGGAATGTGAATTGGAACGAAATCGCCAATAGATAAGACCATTTTACAATTTGGGCCCAAGTTAGAAGCAGAGCCTAAGGTGTAAATTATCGATAGTCCATATCTCGGAAACTATAAGAGATAATGCAATTTGGCAACCGGCAATGTAATTAGCATGCCGAATACCACTTGGAATGTGAATTGGAACGAAATCGCCAATAGATAAGACCATTTTACAATTTGGGCCCAAGTTAGAAGCAGAGCCTAAGGTGTAAATTATCGATAGTCCATATCTCGGAAACTATAAGAGATAATTCAATTTGGCAACCGGCAATGTAATTAGCATGCCGAATATTACTTGGAATGTAAATTGGAACGAAATCGCCAATAGATAAGACCATTTTACAATTTGGGCCCAAGTTAGAAGCAGAGCCTAAGGTGTAAATTATCGATAGTCCATATCTCGGAAATTAAAAGAGATAATGCAATTTGGCAACCGGCAATGTAATTAGCATGCCCAATATTACTTGGAATGTGAATTGGAACGAAATCGCCAATAGATAAGACCATTTTACAATTTGGGCCCAAGTTAGAAGCAGAGCCTAAGGTGTAAATTATCGATAGTCCATATCTCGGAAACTATAAGAGATAATGCAGTTTCGCAACCGGCAATGTAATTAGCATGCCGAATATTACTTGGAATGTGAATTGGGACGAAATCGCCAATAGATAAGACCATTTTACAATTTGGGCCCAAGTTAGAAGCAGAGCCTAAGGTGTAAATTATCGATAGTCCATATCTCGGAAACTATAAGAGATAATGCAATTTGGCAACCGGCAATGTAATTAGCATGCCGAATATTACTTGGAATGTGAATTGGAACGAAATCGCCAATAGATAAGACCATTTTACAATTTGGGCCCAAGTTAGAAGCAGAGCCTAAGGTGTAAATTATCGATAGTCCATATCTCAGAAACTATAAGAGATAATGCAATTTGGCAACCGGCAATGTAATTAGCATGCCGAATACCACTTGGAATGTGAATTGGAACGAAATCGCCAATAGATAAGACCATTTTACAATTTGGGCCCAAGTTAGAAGCAGAGCCTAAGGTGTAAATTATCGATAGTCCATATCTCGGAAACTATAAGAGATAATTCAATTTGGCAACCGGCAATGTAATTAGCATGCCGAATATTACTTGGAATGTGAATTGGAACGAAATCGCCAATAGATAAGACCATTTTACAATTTGGGCCCAAGTTAGAAGCAGAGCCTAAGGGGTAAATTATCGATAGTCCATATCTCGGAAACTAAAAGAGATAATGCAATTTGGCAACCGGCAATGTAATTAGCATGCCGAATACCACTTGGAATGTGAATTGGAACGAAATCGCCAATAGATAAGACCATTTTACAATTTGGGCCCAAGTTAGAAGCAGAGCCTAAGGTGTAAATTATCGATAGTCCATATCTCGGAAATTATAAGAGATAATGCAATTTGGCAACCGGCAATGTAATTAGCATGCCGAATATTACTTGGAATGTGAATTGGAACGAAATCGCCAATAGATAAGACCATTATACAATTTGGGCCCAAGTTAGAAGCAGAGCCTAAGGTGTAAATTATCGATAGTCCATATCTCGGAAACTATAAGAGATAATGCAATTTGGCAACCGGCAATGTAATTAGCATGCCGAATATTACTTGGAATGTGAATTGGAACGAAATCGCCAATAGATAAGACCATTTTACAATTTGGGCCCAAGTTAGAAGCAGAGCCTAAGGTGTAAATTATCGATAGTCCATATCTCGTAAACTATAAGAGATAATGCAATTTGGCAACCGGCAATGTAATTAGCATGCCGAATATTACTTGGAATGTGAATTGGAATGAAATCGCCAATAGATAAGACCATTTTACAATTTGGGCCCAAGTTAGAAGCAGAGCCTAAGGTGTAAATTATCGATAGTCCATATCTCGGAAACTATAAGAGATAATGCAATTTGTCAACCGGCAATGTAATTAGCATGCCGAATATTACTTGGAATGTGAATTGGAATGAAATCGCCAATAGATAAGACCATTTTACAATTTGGGCCCAAGTTAGAAGCAGAGCCTAAGGTGTAAATTATCGATAGTCCATATCTCGGAAACTATAAGAGATAATGCAATTTGGCAACCGGCAATGTAATTAGCATGCCGAATATTACTTGGAATGTGAATTGGAACGAAATCGCCAATAGATAAGACGATTTTACAATTTGGGCCCAAGTTAGAAGCAGAGCCTAAGGTGTAAATTACCGATAGTCCATATCTCGGAAACTATAAGAGATAATGCAATTTGGCAACCGGCAATGTAATTAGCATGCCGAATATTAGTTGGAATGTGAATTGGAACGAAATCGCCAATAGATAAGACCATTTTACAATTTGGGCCCAAGTTAGAAGCAGAGCCTAAGGTGTAAATTATCGATAGTCCATATCTCGGAAACTATAAGAGATAATGCAATTTGGCAAACGGCAATGTAATTAGCATGCCGAATATTACTTGGAATGTGAATTGGAATGAAATCGCCAATAGATAAGACCATTTTACAATTTGGGCCCAAGTTAGAAGCAGAGCCTAAGGTGTAAATTATCCATAGTCCATATCTCGAAAACTATAAGAGATAATGCAATTTGGCAACTGGCAATGTAATTAGCATGCCGAATATTACTTGGAATGTGAATTGGGACGAAATCGCCAATAGATAAGACCATTTTACAATTTGGGCCCAAGTTAGAAGCAGAGCCTAAGGTGTAAATTATCGATAGTCCATATCTCGGAAACTATAAGAGATAATGCAATTTGGCAACCGGCAATGTAACTAGCATGCCGAATACTACTTGGAATGTGAATTGGAACGAAATCGCCAATAGATAAGACCATTTTACAGTTTGGGCCCAAGTTAGAAGCAGAGCCTAAGGTTAAAAATAATCGATAGTCCATATCTCGGAAACTATAAGAGATAATGCAATTTGGGAACCGGCAATGTAATTAGAATGCCGAATATTACTTGGAATGTGAATTGGAACGAAATCGCCAATAGATAAGACCATTTTACAATTTGGGCCCAAGTTAGAAGCAGAGCCTAAGGTGTAAATTATCGATAGTCCATATCTCGGAAACTATAAGAGATAATGCAACTTGGCCACCGGCAATGTAATTAGCATGCCGAATATTACTTGGAATGTGAATTGGAACGAAATCGCCAATAGGTAAGACCATTTTACAATTTGGGCCCAAGTTAGAAGCAGAGCCTAAGGTGTATATTATCGATAGTCCATATCTCGGAAACTATAGGAGATAATTCAATTTGGCAACCGGCAATGTAATTAGCATGCCGAATATTACTTGGAATGTGAATTGTAACGAAATCGAAAATAGATAAGACCATTTTACAATTTGGGCCCAAGTTAGAAGCAGAGCCTAAGGTGTAAATTATCGATAGTCCATATCTCGGAAACTATAAGAGATAATGCAATTTGGCAACCGGCAATGTAATTAGCATGCCGAATATTACTTGAATGTGAATTGGAAAGAAATCGCCAATAGATAAGACGATTTTACAATTTGGGCCCAAGTTAGAAGCAGAGCCTAAGGTGTAAATTATCGATAGTCCATATCTCGGAAACTATAAGAGATAATGCAATTTGGCAACCGGCAATTTAATTAACATGCCGAATATTACTTGGAATGTGAATTGGAACGAAATCGCCAATAGATAAGACCATTTTACAATTTGGGCCCAAGTTAGAAGCAGAGCCTAAGGTGTAAATTATCGATAGTCCATATCTCGGAAACTAAAAGAGATAATGCAATTTGGCAACCGGCAATGTAATTAGCATGCCGAATATTACTTGGAATGTGAATTGGAACGAAATCGCCAATAGATAAGACCATTTTACAATTTGGGCCCAAGTTAGAAGCAGAGCCTAAGGTGTAAATTATCCATAGTCCATATCTCGGAAACTATAAGATATAATGCAATTTGGCAACCGGCAATGTAATTAGCATGCCGAATATTACTTGGAATGTGAATTGGAACGAAATCGCCAATAGATAAGACCATTTTACAATTTGGGCCCAAGTTAGAAGCAGAGCCTAAGGTGTAAATTATTGATAGTCCATATCTCGGAAACTATAAGAGATAATGCAATTTCGCAACCGGCAATGTAATTAACATGCCGAATATTACTTGGAGTGTGAATTGGAACGAAATCACCAATAGATAAGACCATTTTACAATTTGGGCCCAAGTTAGAAGCAGAGCCTAAGGTGTAAATTATCGATAGTCCGTATCTCGGAAACTATAAGAGATAATGCAATTTGGCAACTGGCAATGTAATTAGCATGCCGAATATTACTTGGAATGTGAATTGGAACGAAATCGCCAATAGATAAGACCATTTTACAATTTGGGCCCAAGTTAGAAGCAGAGCCTAAGGTGTAAATTATCGATAGTCCATATCTCGGAAACTATAAGAGATAATGCAATTTGGCAACCGGCAATGTAATTAGCATGCCGAATATTACTTGGAATGTGAATTGGAACGAAATCGCCAATAGATAAGACCATTTTACAACTTGGGCCCAAGTTAGAAGCAGAGCCTAAGGTGTAAATTATCGATAGTCCATATCTCGGAAACTATAAGAGATAATGCAATTTGGCAACCGGCAATGTAATTAGCATGCCGAATATTACTTGGAATGCGAATTGGAACGAAATCGCCAATAGATAAGACCATTTTACAATTTGGGCCCAAGTTAGAAGCAGAGCCTAATGTGTAAATTGTCGATAGTCCATATCTCGGAATCTATAAGAGATAATGCAATTTGGCAACCGGCAATGTAATTAGCATGCCGGATATTACTTGGAAAGTGAATTGGAACGAAATCGCCAATAGATAAGACCATATTACAATTTGTGCCCAAGTTAGAAGCAGAGCCTAAGATGTAAATTATCGATAGTCCATATCTCGGAAACTATAAGAGATAATGCAATTTGGCAACCGGCAATGTAATTAGCATGCCGAATATTACTTGGAATGTGAATTGGAACGAAATCGCCAATAGATAAGACCATTTTACAATTTGGGCCCAAGTTAGAAGCAGAGCCTAAGGTGTAAATTATCGATAGTCCATATCTCGGAAACTATAAGAGATAATGCAATTTGGCAACCGGCAATGTAATTAGCATGCCGAATATTACTTGGAATGTGAATTGGAACGAAATCGCCAATAGATAAGACCATTTTACAATTTGGGCCCAAGTTAGAAGCAGAGCCTAAGGTGTAAATTATCGATAGTCCATATCTCGGAAACTATAAGAGATAATGCAATTTGGCAAACGGCAATGTAATTAGCATGCCGAATATTACTTGGAATGTGAATTGGAATGAAATCGCCAATAGATAAGACCATTTTACAATTTGGGCCCAAGTTAGAAGCAGAGCCTAAGGTGTAAATTATCGATAGTCCATATCTCGGAAACTATAAGAGATAATGCAATTTGGCAAACGGCAATGTAATTAGCATGCCGAATATTACTTGGAATGTGAATTGGAATGAAATCGCCAATAGATAAGACCATTTTACAATTTGAGCCCAAGTTAGAAGCAGAGCCTAAGGTGTAAATTATCCATAGTCCATATCTCGAAAACTATAAGAGATAATGCAATTTGGCAACTGGCAATGTAATTAGCATGCCGAATATTACTTGGAATGTGAATTGGGACGAAATCGCCAATAGATAAGACCATTTTACAATTTGGGCCCAAGTTAGAAGCAGAGCCTAAGGTGTAAATTATCGATAGTCCATATCTCGGAAACTATAAGAGATAATGCAATTTGGCAACCGGCAATGTAACTAGCATGCCGAATACTACTTGGATTGTGAATTGGAACGAAATCGCCAATAGATAAGACCATTTTACAGTTTGGGCCCAAGTTAGAAGCAGAGCCTAAGGTTAAAAATAATCGATAGTCCATATCTCGGAAACTATAAGAGATAATGCAATTTGGGAACCGGCAATGTAATTAGAATGCCGAATATTACTTGGAATGTGAATTGGAACGAAATCGCCAATAGATAAGACCATTTTACAATTTGGGCCCAAGTTAGAAGCAGAGCCTAAGGTGTAAATTATCGATAGTCCATATCTCGGAAACTATAAGAGATAATGCAACTTGGCCACCGGCAATGTAATTAGCATGCCGAATATTACTTGGAATGTGAATTGGAACGAAATCGCCAATAGGTAAGACCATTTTACAATTTGGGCCCAAGTTAGAAGCAGAGCCTAAGGTGTAAATTATCGATAGTCCATATCTCGGAAACTATAGGAGATAATTCAATTTGGCAACCGGCAATGTAATTAGCATGCCGAATATTACTTGGAATGTGAATTGTAACGAAATCGAAAATAGATAAGACCATTTTACAATTTGGGCCCAAGTTAGAAGCAGAGCCTAAGGTGTAAATTATCGATAGTCCATATCTCGGAAACTATAAGAGATAATGCAATTTGGCAACCGGCAATGTAATTAGCATGCCGAATATTACTTGAATGTGAATTGGAAAGAAATCGCCAATAGATAAGACGATTTTACAATTTGGGCCCAAGTTAGAAGCAGAGCCTAAGGTGTAAATTATCGATAGTCCATATCTCGGAAACTATAAGAGATAATGCAATTTGGCAACCGGCAATTTAATTAACATGCCGAATATTACTTGGAATGTGAATTGGAACGAAATCGCCAATAGATAAGACCATTTTACAATTTGGGCCCAAGTTAGAAGCAGAGCCTAAGGTGTAAATTATCGATAGTCCATATCTCGGAAACTAAAAGAGATAATTCAATTTGGCAACCGGCAATGTAATTAGCATGCCGAATATTACTTGGAATGTGAATTGGAACGAAATCGCCAATAGATAAGACCATTTTACAATTTGGGCCCAAGTTAGAAGCAGAGCCTAAGGTGTAAATTATCCATAGTCCATATCTCGGAAACTATAAGATATAATGCAATTTGGCAACCGGCAATGTAATTAGCATGCCGAATATTACTTGGAATGTGAATTGGAACGAAATCGCCAATAGATAAGACCATTTTACAATTTGGGCCCAAGTTAGAAGCAGAGCCTAAGGTGTAAATTATTGATAGTCCATATCTCGGAAACTATAAGAGATAATGCAATTTCGCAACCGGCAATGTAATTAACATGCCGAATATTACTTGGAGTGTGAATTGGAACGAAATCACCAATAGATAAGACCATTTTACAATTTGGGCCCAAGTTAGAAGCAGAGCCTAAGGTGTAAATTATCGATAGTCCGTATCTCGGAAACTATAAGAGATAATGCAATTTGGCAACCGGCAATGTAATTAGCATGCCGAATATTACTTGGAATGCGAATTGGAACGAAATCGCCAATAGATAAGACCATTTTACAATTTGGGCCCAAGTTAGAAGCAGAGCCTAATGTGTAAATTGTCGATAGTCCATATCTCGGAATCTATAAGAGATAATGCAATTTGGCAACCGGCAATGTAATTAGCATGCCGGATATTACTTGGAAAGTGAATTGGAACGAAATCGCCAATAGATAAGACCATATTACAATTTGTGCCCAAGTTAGAAGCAGAGCCTAAGATGTAAATTATCGATAGTCCATATCTCGGAAACTATAAGAGATAATGCAATTTGGCAACCGGCAATGTAATTAGCATGCCGAATATTACTTGGAATGTGAATTGGAACGAAATCGCCAATAGATAAGACCATTTTACAATTTGGGCCCAAGTTAGAAGCAGAGCCTAAGGTGTAAATTATCGATAGTCCATATCTCGGAAACTATAAGAGATAATGCAATTTGGCAACCGGCAATGTAATTAGCATGCCGAATATTACTTGGAATGTGAATTGGAACGAAATCGCCAATAGATAAGACCATTTTACAATTTGGGCCCAAGTTAGAAGCAGAGCCTAAGGTGTAAATTATCGATAGTCCATATCTCGGAAACTATAAGAGATAATGCAATTTGGCAAACGGCAATGTAATTAGCATGCCGAATATTACTTGGAATGTGAATTGGAATGAAATCGCCAATAGATAAGACCATTTTACAATTTGGGCCCAAGTTAGAAGCAGAGCCTAAGGTGTAAATTATCGATAGTCCATATCTCGGAAACTATAAGAGATAATGCAATTTGGCAAACGGCAATGTAATTAGCATGCCGAATATTACTTGGAATGTGAATTGGAATGAAATCGCCAATAGATAAGACCATTTTACAATTTGGGCCCAAGTTAGAAGCAGAGCCTAAGGTGTAAATTATCCATAGTCCATATCTCGAAAACTATAAGAGATAATGCAATTTGGCAACTGGCAATGTAATTAGCATGCCGAATATTACTTGGAATGTGAATTGGGACGAAATCGCCAATAGATAAGACCATTTTACAATTTGGGCCCAAGTTAGAAGCAGAGCCTAAGGTGTAAATTATCGATAGTCCATATCTCGGAAACTATAAGAGATAATGCAATTTGGCAACCGGCAATGTAACTAGCATGCCGAATACTACTTGGAATGTGAATTGGAACGAAATCGCCAATAGATAAGACCATTTTACAGTTTGGGCCCAAGTTAGAAGCAGAGCCTAAGGTTAAAAATAATCGATAGTCCATATCTCGGAAACTATAAGAGATAATGCAATTTGGGAACCGGCAATGTAATTAGAATGCCGAATATTACTTGGAATGTGAATTGGAACGAAATCGCCAATAGATAAGACCATTTTACAATTTGGGCCCAAGTTAGAAGCAGAGCCTAAGGTGTAAATTATCGATAGTCCATATCTCGGAAACTATAAGAGATAATGCAACTTGGCCACCGGCAATGTAATTAGCATGCCGAATATTACTTGGAATGTGAATTGGAACGAAATCGCCAATAGGTAAGACCATTTTACAATTTGGGCCCAAGTTAGAAGCAGAGCCTAAGGTGTATATTATCGATAGTCTATATCTCGGAAACTATAGGAGATAATTCAATTTGGCAACCGGCAATGTAATTAGCATGCCGAATATTACTTGGAATGTGAATTGTAACGAAATCGAAAATAGATAAGACCATTTTACAATTTGGGCCCAAGTTAGAAGCAGAGCCTAAGGTGTAAATTATCGATAGTCCATATCTCGGAAACTATAAGAGATAATGCAATTTGGCAACCGGCAATGTAATTAGCATGCCGAATATTACTTGAATGTGAATTGGAAAGAAATCGCCAATAGATAAGACGATTTTACAATTTGGGCCCAAGTTAGAAGCAGAGCCTAAGGTGTAAATTATCGATAGTCCATATCTCGGAAACTATAAGAGATAATGCAATTTGGCAACCGGCAATTTAATTAACATGCCGAATATTACTTGGAATGTGAATTGGAACGAAATCGCCAATAGATAAGACCATTTTACAATTTGGGCCCAAGTTAGAAGCAGAGCCTAAGGTGTAAATTATCGATAGTCCATATCTCGGAAACTAAAAGAGATAATGCAATTTGGCAACCGGCAATGTAATTAGCATGCCGAATATTACTTGGAATGTGAATTGGAACGAAATCGCCAATAGATAAGACCATTTTACAATTTGGGCCCAAGTTAGAAGCAGAGCCTAAGGTGTAAATTATCCATAGTCCATATCTCGGAAACTATAAGATATAATGCAATTTGGCAACCGGCAATGTAATTAGCATGCCGAATATTACTTGGAATGTGAATTGGAACGAAATCGCCAATAGATAAGACCATTTTACAATTTGGGCCCAAGTTAGAAGCAGAGCCTAAGGTGTAAATTATTGATAGTCCATATCTCGGAAACTATAAGAGATAATGCAATTTCGCAACCGGCAATGTAATTAACATGCCGAATATTACTTGGAGTGTGAATTGGAACGAAATCACCAATAGATAAGACCATTTTACAATTTGGGCCCAAGTTAGAAGCAGAGACTAAGGTGTAAATTATCGATAGTCCGTATCTCGGAAACTATAAGAGATAATGCAATTTGGCAACTGGCAATGTAATTAGCATGCCGAATATTACTTGGAATGTGAATTGGAACGAAATCGCCAATAGATAAGACCATTTTACAATTTGGGCCCAAGTTAGAAGCAGAGCCTAAGGTGTAAATTATCGATAGTCCATATCTCGGAAACTATAAGAGATAATGCAATTTGGCAACCGGCAATGTAATTAGCATGCCGAATATTACTTGGAATGTGAATTGGAACGAAATCGCCAATAGATAAGACCATTTTACAACTTGGGCCCAAGTTAGAAGCAGAGCCTAAGGTGTAAATTATCGATAGTCCATATCTCGGAAACTATAAGAGATAATGCAATTTGGCAACCGGCAATGTAATTAGCATGCCGAATATTACTTGGAATGTGAATTGGAACGAAATCGCCAATAGATAAGACCATTTTACAATTTGGGCCCAAGTTAGAAGCAGAGCCTAAGGTGTAAATTATCGATAGTCCATATCTCGGAAACTATAAGAGATAATGCAATTTGGCAACCGGCAATGTAATTAGCATGCCGAATATTACTTGGAATGTGAATTGGAACGAAATCGCCAATAGATAAGACCATTTTACAATTTGGGCCCAAGTTAGAAGCAGAGCCTAAGGTGTAAATTATCGATAGTCCATATCTCGGAAACTATAAGAGATAATGCAATTTGGCAAACGGCAATGTAATTAGCATGCCGAATATTACTTGGAATGTGAATTGGAATGAAATCGCCAATAGATAAGACCATTTTACAATTTGGGCCCAAGTTAGAAGCAGAGCCTAAGGTGTAAATTATCGATAGTCCATATCTCGGAAACTATAAGAGATAATGCAATTTGGCAAACGGCAATGTAATTAGCATGCCGAATATTACTTGGAATGTGAATTGGAATGAAATCGCCAATAGATAAGACCATTTTACAATTTGGGCCCAAGTTAGAAGCAGAGCCTAAGGTGTAAATTATCCATAGTCCATATCTCGAAAACTATAAGAGATAATGCAATTTGGCAACTGGCAATGTAATTAGCATGCCGAATATTACTTGGAATGTGAATTGGGACGAAATCGCCAATAGATAAGACCATTTTACAATTTGGGCCCAAGTTAGAAGCAGAGCCTAAGGTGTAAATTATCGATAGTCCATATCTCGGAAACTATAAGAGATAATGCAATTTGGCAACCGGCAATGTAACTAGCATGCCGAATACTACTTGGAATGTGAATTGGAACGAAATCGCCAATAGATAAGACCATTTTACAGTTTGGGCCCAAGTTAGAAGCAGAGCCTAAGGTTAAAAATAATCGATAGTCCATATCTCGGAAACTATAAGAGATAATGCAATTTGGCCACCGGCAATGTAATTAGCATGCCGAATATTACTTGGAATGTGAATTGGAACGAAATCGCCAATAGGTAAGACCATTTTACAATTTGGGCCCAAGTTAGAAGCAGAGCCTAAGGTGTATATTATCGATAGTCCATATCTCGGAAACTATAGGAGATAATTCAATTTGGCAACCGGCAATGTAATTAGCATGCCGAATATTACTTGGAATGTGAATTGTAACGAAATCGAAAATAGATAAGACCATTTTACAATTTGGGCCCAAGTTAGAAGCAGAGCCTAAGGTGTAAATTATCGATAGTCCATATCTCGGAAACTATAAGAGATAATGCAATTTGGCAACCGGCAATGTAATTAGCATGCCGAATATTACTTGAATGTGAATTGGAAAGAAATCGCCAATAGATAAGACGATTTTACAATTTGGGCCCAAGTTAGAAGCAGAGCCTAAGGTGTAAATTATCGATAGTCCATATCTCGGAAACTATAAGAGATAATGCAATTTGGCAACCGGCAATTTAATTAACATGCCGAATATTACTTGGAATGTGAATTGGAACGAAATCGCCAATAGATAAGACCATTTTACAATTTGGGCCCAAGTTAGAAGCAGAGCCTAAGGTGTAAATTATCGATAGTCCATATCTCGGAAACTATAAGAGATAATGCAATTTGGCAAACGGCAATGTAATTAGCATGCCGAATATTACTTGGAATGTGAATTGGAATGAAATCGCCAATAGATAAGACCATTTTACAATTTGGGCCCAAGTTAGAAGCAGAGCCTAAGGTGTAAATTATCGATAGTCCATATCTCGGAAACTATAAGAGATAATGCAATTTGGCAAACGGCAATGTAATTAGCATGCCGAATATTACTTGGAATGTGAATTGGAATGAAATCGCCAATAGATAAGACCATTTTACAATTTGGGCCCAAGTTAGAAGCAGAGCCTAAGGTGTAAATTATCCATAGTCCATATCTCGAAAACTATAAGAGATAATGCAATTTGGCAACTGGCAATGTAATTAGCATGCCGAATATTACTTGGAATGTGAATTGGGACGAAATCGCCAATAGATAAGACCATTTTACAATTTGGGCCCAAGTTAGAAGCAGAGCCTAAGGTGTAAATTATCGATAGTCCATATCTCGGAAACTATAAGAGATAATGCAATTTGGCAACCGGCAATGTAACTAGCATGCCGAATACTACTTGGAATGTGAATTGGAACGAAATCGCCAATAGATAAGACCATTTTACAGTTTGGGCCCAAGTTAGAAGCAGAGCCTAAGGTTAAAAATAATCGATAGTCCATATCTCGGAAACTATAAGAGATAATGCAATTTGGCCACCGGCAATGTAATTAGCATGCCGAATATTACTTGGAATGTGAATTGGAACGAAATCGCCAATAGGTAAGACCATTTTACAATTTGGGCCCAAGTTAGAAGCAGAGCCTAAGGTGTAAATTATCGATAGTCCATATCTCGGAAACTATAGGAGATAATTCAATTTGGCAACCGGCAATGTAATTAGCATGCCGAATATTACTTGGAATGTGAATTGTAACGAAATCGAAAATAGATAAGACCATTTTACAATTTGGGCCCAAGTTAGAAGCAGAGCCTAAGGTGTAAATTATCGATAGTCCATATCTCGGAAACTATAAGAGATAATGCAATTTGGCAACCGGCAATGTAATTAGCATGCCGAATATTACTTGAATGTGAATTGGAAAGAAATCGCCAATAGATAAGACGATTTTACAATTTGGGCCCAAGTTAGAAGCAGAGCCTAAGGTGTAAATTATCGATAGTCCATATCTCGGAAACTATAAGAGATAATGCAATTTGGCAACCGGCAATTTAATTAACATGCCGAATATTACTTGGAATGTGAATTGGAACGAAATCGCCAATAGATAAGACCATTTTACAATTTGGGCCCAAGTTAGAAGCAGAGCCTAAGGTGTAAATTATCGATAGTCCATATCTCGGAAACTAAAAGAGATAATGCAATTTGGCAACCGGCAATGTAATTAGCATGCCGAATATTACTTGGAATGTGAATTGGAACGAAATCGCCAATAGATAAGACCATTTTACAATTTGGGCCCAAGTTAGAAGCAGAGCCTAAGGTGTAAATTATCCATAGTCCATATCTCGGAAACTATAAGATATAATGCAATTTGGCAACCGGCAATGTAATTAGCATGCCGAATATTACTTGGAATGTGAATTGGAACGAAATCGCCAATAGATAAGACCATTTTACAATTTGGGCCCAAGTTAGAAGCAGAGCCTAAGGTGTAAATTATTGATAGTCCATATCTCGGAAACTATAAGAGATAATGCAATTTCGCAACCGGCAATGTAATTAACATGCCGAATATTACTTGGAGTGTGAATTGGAACGAAATCACCAATAGATAAGACCATTTTACAATTTGGGCCCAAGTTAGAAGCAGAGCCTAAGGTGTAAATTATCGATAGTCCGTATCTCGGAAACTATAAGAGATAATGCAATTTGGCAACTGGCAATGTAATTAGCATGCCGAATATTACTTGGAATGTGAATTGGAACGAAATCGCCAATAGATAAGACCATTTTACAATTTGGGCCCAAGTTAGAAGCAGAGCCTAAGGTGTAAATTATCGATAGTCCATATCTCGGAAACTATAAGAGATAATGCAATTTGGCAACCGGCAATGTAATTAGCATGCCGAATATTACTTGGAATGTGAATTGGAACGAAATCGCCAATAGATAAGACCATTTTACAACTTGGGCCCAAGTTAGAAGCAGAGCCTAAGGTGTAAATTATCGATAGTCCATATCTCGGAAACTATAAGAGATAATGCAATTTGGCAACCGGCAATGTAATTAGCATGCCGAATATTACTTGGAATGTGAATTGGAACGAAATCGCCAATAGATAAGACCATTTTACAATTTGGGCCCAAGTTAGAAGCAGAGCCTAATGTGTAAATTGTCGATAGTCCATATCTCGGAAACTATAAGAGATAATGCAATTTGGTAACCGGCAATGTAATTAGCATGCCGGATATTACTTGGAAAGTGAATTGGAACGAAATCGCCAATAGATAAGACCATATTACAATTTGTGCCCAAGTTAGAAGCAGAGCCTAAGATGTAAATTATCGATAGTCCATATCTCGGAAACTATAAGAGATAATGCAATTTGGCAACCGGCAATGTAATTAGCATGCCGAATATTACTTGGAATGTGAATTGGAACGAAATCGCCAATAGATAAGACCATTTTACAATTTGGGCCCAAGTTAGAAGCAGAGCCTAAGGTGTAAATTATCGATAGTCCATATCTCGGAAACTATAAGATATAATGCAATTTGGCAACCGGCAATGTAATTAGCATGCCGAATATTACTTGGAATGTGAATTGGAACGAAATCACCAATAGGTAAGACCATTTTACAATTTGGGCCCAAGTTAGAAGCAGAGCCTAAGGTGTAAATTATCGATAGTCCATATCTCGGAAACTATAAGAGATAATTCAATTTGGAAACCGGCAATGTAATTAGCATGCCGAATATTACTTGGAATGTGAATTGGAACGAAATCGCCAATAGATAAGACCATTTTACAATTTGGGCCCAAGTTAGAAGCAGAGCCTAAGGTGTAAATTATCGATAGTCCATATCTCGGAAACTATAAGAGATAATGCAATTTGGCAACCGGCAATGTAATTAGCATGCCGAATATTACTTGGAATGTGAATTGGAACGAAATCGCCAATAGATAAGGCCATTTTACAATTTGGGCCCAAGTTAGAAGCAGAGCCTAAGGTGTAAATTATCGATAGTCCATATCTCGTAAACTATAAGAGATAATGCAATTTGGCAACCGGCAATGTAATTAGCATGCCGAATATTACTTGGAATGTGAATTGGAACGAAATCGCCAATAGATAAGACCATTTTACCATTTGGGCCCAAGTTAGAAGCAGAGCCTAAGGTGTAAATTATCGATAGTCCATATCTCGGAAACTAAAAGAGATAATGCAATTTGGCAACCGGCAATGTAATTAGCATGCCGAATATTACTTGGAATGTGAATTGGAACGAAATCGCCAATAGATAAGACCATTTTACAATTTGGGCCCAAGTTAGATGCAGAGCCTAAGGTGTAAATTATCGATAGTCCATATCTCGGAAACTATAAGAGATAATGCAGTTTCGCAACCGGCAATGTAATTAGCATGCCGAATATTACTTGGAATGTGAATTGGGACGAAATCGCCAATAGATAAGACCATTTTACAATTTGGGCCCAAGTTAGAAGCAGAGCCTAAGGTGTAAATTATCGATAGTCCATATCTCGGAAACTATAAGAGATAATGCAATTTGGCAACCGGCAATGTAATTAGCATGCCGAATATTACTTGGAATGTGAATTGGAACGAAATCGCCAATAGATAAGACCATTTTACAATTTGGGCCCAAGTTAGAAGCAGAGCCTAAGGTGTAAATTATCGATAGTCCATATCTCGGAAACTATAAGAGATAATGCAATTTGGCAACCGGCAATGTAATTAGCATGCCGAATACCACTTGGAATGTGAATTGGAACGAAATCGCCAATAGATAAGACCATTTTACAATTTGGGCCCAAGTTAGAAGCAGAGCCTAAGGTGTAAATTATCGATAGTCCATATCTCGGAAACTATAAGAGATAATTCAATTTGGCAACCGGCAATGTAATTAGCATGCCGAATATTACTTGGAATGTAAATTGGAACGAAATCGCCAATAGATAAGACCATTTTACAATTTGGGCCCAAGTTAGAAGCAGAGCCTAAGGTGTAAATTATCGATAGTCCATATCTCGGAAATTAAAAGAGATAATGCAATTTGGCAACCGGCAATGTAATTAGCATGCCGAATATTACTTGGAATGTGAATTGGAACGAAATCGCCAATAGATAAGACCATTTTACAATTTGGGCCCAAGTTAGAAGCAGAGCCTAAGGTGTAAATTATCGATAGTCCATATCTCGGAAACTATAAGAGATAATGCAGTTTCGCAACCGGCAATGTAATTAGCATGCCGAATATTACTTGGAATGTGAATTGGGACGAAATCGCCAATAGATAAGACCATTTTACAATTTGGGCCCAAGTTAGAAGCAGAGCCTAAGGTGTAAATTATCGATAGTCCATATCTCGGAAACTATAAGAGATAATGCAATTTGGCAACCGGCAATGTAATTAGCATGCCGAATATTACTTGGAATGTGAATTGGAACGAAATCGCCAATAGATAAGACCATTTTACAATTTGGGCCCAAGTTAGAAGCAGAGCCTAAGGTGTAAATTATCGATAGTCCATATCTCAGAAACTATAAGAGATAATGCAATTTGGCAACCGGCAATGTAATTAGCATGCCGAATACCACTTGGAATGTGAATTGGAACGAAATCGCCAATAGATAAGACCATTTTACAATTTGGGCCCAAGTTAGAAGCAGAGCCTAAGGTGTAAATTATCGAGAGTCCATATCACGGAAACTATAAGAGATAATTCAATTTGGCAACCGGCAATGTAATTAGCATGCCGAATATTACTTGGAATGTGAATTGGAACGAAATCGCCAATAGATAAGACCATTTTACAATTTGGGCCCAAGTTAGAAGCAGAGCCTAAGGTGTAAATTATCGATAGTCCATATCTCGGAAACTAAAAGAGATAATGCAATTTGGCAACCGGCAATGTAATTAGCATGCCGAATACCACTTGGAATGTGAATTGGAACGAAATCGCCAATAGATAAGACCATTTTACAATTTGGGCCCAAGTTAGAAGCAGAGCCTAAGGTGTAAATTATCGATAGTCCATATCTCGGAAACTATAAGAGATAATGCAATTTGGCAACCGGCAATGTAATTAGCATGCCGAATATTACTTGGAATGTGAATTGGAATGAAATCGCCAATAGATAAGACCATTTTACAATTTGGGCCCAAGTTAGAAGCAGAGCCTAAGGTGTAAATTATCCATAGTCCATATCTCGGAAACTATAAGAGATAATGCAATTTGGCAACTGGCAATGTAATTAGCATGCCGAATATTACTTGGAATGTGAATTGGGACGAAATCGCCAATAGATAAGACCATTTTACAATTTGGGCCCAAGTTAGAAGCAGAGCCAAAGGTGTAAATTATCGATAGTCCATATCTCGGAAACTATAAGAGATAATGCAATTTGGCAACCGGCAATGTAATTAGCATGCCGAATACTACTTGGAATGTGAATTGGAACGAAATCGCCAATAGATAAGACCATTTTACAGTTTGGGCCCAAGTTAGAAGCAGAGCCTAAGGTTAAAAATAATCGATAGTCCATATCTCGGAAACTAAAAGAGATAATGCAATTTGGGAACCCGCAATGTAATTAGCATGCCGAATATTACTTGGAATGTGAATTGGAACGAAATCGCCAATAGAGAAGACCATTTTACAATTTGGGCCCAAGTTAGAAGCAGAGCCTAAGGTGTAAATTATCGATAGTCCATATCTCGGAAACTATAAGAGATAATGCAATTTGGCAACCGGCAATGTAATTAGCATGCCGAATATTACTTGGAATGTGAATTGGAACGAAATCGCCAATAGATAAGACCATTTTACAATTTGGGCCCAAGTTAGAAGCAGAGCCTAAGGTGTAAATTATCGATAGTCCGTATCTCGGAAACTATAAGAGATAATGCAATTTGGCAACCGGCAATGTAATTAGCATGCCGAATATTACTTGGAATGTGAATTGGAACGAAATCGCCAATAGATAAGACCATTTTACAATTTGGGCCCAAGTTAGAAGCAGAGCCTAAGGTGTAAATTATCCATAGTCCATATCTCGGAAACTATAAGATATAATGCAATTTGGCAACCGGCAATGTAATTAGCATGCCGAATATTACTTGGAATGTGAATTGGAACGAAATCGCCAATAGATAAGACCATTTTACAATTTGGGCCCAAGTTAGAAGCAGAGCCTAAGGTGTAAATTATTGATAGTCCATATCTCGGAAACTATAAGAGATAATGCAATTTCGCAACCGGCAATGTAATTAACATGCCGAATATTACTTGGAGTGTGAATTGGAACGAAATCACCAATAGATAAGACCATTTTACAATTTGGGCCCAAGTTAGAAGCAGAGCCTAAGGTGTAAATTATCGATAGTCCGTATCTCGGAAACTATAAGAGATAATGCAATTTGGCAACCGGCAATGTAATTAGCATGCCGAATATTACTTGGAATGTGAATTGGAACGAAATCGCCAATAGATAAGACCATTTTACAATTTGGGCCCAAGTTAGAAGCAGAGCCTAAGGTGTAAATTATCGATAGTCCATATCTCGGAAACTATAAGAGATAATGCAATTTGGCAACCGGCAATGTAATTAGCATGCCGAATATTACTTGGAATGTGAATTGGAACGAAATCGCCAATAGATAAGACCATTTTACAACTTGGGCCCAAGTTAGAAGCAGAGCCTAAGGTGTAAATAATCGATAGTCCATATCTCGGAAACTATAAGAGATAATGCAATTTGGCAACCGGCAATGTAATTAGCATGCCGAATATTACTTGGAATGTGAATTGGAACGAAATCGCCAATAGATAAGACCATTTTACAATTTGGGCCCAAGTTAGAAGCAGAGCCTAAGGTGTAAATTGTCGATAGTCCATATCTCGGAAACTATAAGAGATAATGCAATTTGGTAACCGGCAATGTAATTAGCATGCCGGATATTACTTGGAAAGTGAATTGGAACGAAATCGCCAATAGATAAGGCCATATTACAATTTGGGCCCAAGTTAGAAGCAGAGCCTAAGGTGTAAATTATCGATAGTCCATATCTCGGAAACTATAAGAGATAATGCAATTTGGCAACCGGCAATGTAATTAGCATGCCGAATATTACTTGGAATGTGAATTGGAACGAAATCGCCAATAGATAAGACCATTTTACAATTTGGGCCCAAGTTAGAAGCAGAGCCTAAGGTGTAAATTATGGATAGTCCATATCTCGGAAACTATAAGAGACAATGCAATTTCGCAACCGGCAATGTAATTAGCATGCCGAATATTACTTGGAGTGTGAATTGGAACGAAATCGCCAATAGATAAGACCATTTTACAATTTGGGCCCAAGTTAGAAGCAGAGCCTAAGGTGTAAATTATCGATAGTCCGTATCTCGGAAACTATAAGAGACAATGCAATTTGGCAACCGGCAATGTAATTAGCATGCCGAATATTACTTGGAATGTGAATTGGAACGAAATCGCCAATAGATAAGACCATATTACAATTTGGGCCCAAGTTAGAAGCAGAGCCTAAGGTGTAAATTATCGATAGTCCATATCTCGGAAACTATAAGAGATAATGCAATTTGGCAACCGGCAATGTAATTAGCATGCCGAATATTACTTGGAATGTGAATTGGAACGAAATCGCCAATAGATAAGACCATTTTACAATTTGGGCCCAAGTTAGAAGCAGAGCCTAAGGTGTAAATTATCGATAGTCCATATCTCGGAAACTATAAGAGATAATGCAGTTTCGCAACCGGCAAAGTAATTAGCATGCCGAATATTACTTGGAATGTGAATTGGGACGAAATCGCCAATAGATAAGACCATTTTACAATTTGGGCCCAAGTTAGAAGCAGAGCCTAAGGTGTAAATTATCGATAGTCCATATCTCGGAAACTATAAGAGATAATGCAATTTGGCAACCGGCAATGTAATTAGCATGCCGAATATTACTTGGAATGTGAATTGGAACGAAATCGCCAATAGATAAGACCATTTTACAATTTGGGACCAAGTTAGAAGCAGAGCCTAAGGTGTAAATTATCCATAGTCCATATCTCGGAAACTATAAGAGATAATGCAATTTGGCAACTGGCAATGTAATTAGCATGCCGAATATTACTTGGAATGTGAATTGGGACGAAATCGCCAATAGATAAGGCCATTTTACAATTTGGGCCCAAGTTAGAAGCAGAGCCTAAGGTGTAAATTATCGATAGTCCATATCTCGGAAACTATAAGAGATAATGCAATTTGGCAACCGGCAATGTAATTAGCATGCCGAATACTACTTGGAATGTGAATTGGAACGAAATCGCCAATAGATAAGACCATTTTACAGTTTGGGCCCAAGTTAGAAGCAGAGCCTAAGGTTAAAAATAATCGATAGTCCATATCTCGGAAACTATAAGAGATAATGCAATTTGGGAACCGGCATTGTAATTAGCATGCCGAATATTACTTGGAATGTGAATTGGAACGAAATCGCCAATAGATAAGACCATTTTACAATTTGGGCCCAAGTTAGAAGCAGAGCCTAAGGTGTAAATTATCGATAGTCCATATCTCGGAAACTATAAGAGATAATGCAACTTGGCCACCGGCAATGTAATTAGCATGCCGAATATTACTTGGAATGTGAATTGGAACGAAATCGCCAATAGATAAGGCCATTTTACAATTTGGGCCCAAGTTAAAAGCAGAGCCTAAGGTGTAAATTATGGATAGTCCATATCTCGGAAACTATAAGAGATAATGCAATTTCGCAACCGGCAATGTAATTAGCATGCCGAATATTACTTGGAGTGTGAATTGGAACGAAATCGCCAATAGATAAGACCATTTTACAATTTGGGCCCAAGTTAGAAGCAGAGCCTAAGGTGTAAATTATCGATAGTCCGTATCTCGGAAACTATAAGAGATAATGCAATTTGGCAACCGGCAATGTAATTAGCATGCCGAATATTACTTGGAATGTGAATTGGAACGAAATCGCCAATAGATAAGACCATATTACAATTTGGGCCCAAGTTAGAAGCAGAGCCTAAGGTGTAAATTATCGATAGTCCATATCTCGGAAACTATAAGAGATAATGCAATTTGGCAACCGGCAATGTAATTAGCATGCCGAATATTACTTGGAATGTGAATTGGAACGAAATCGCCAATAGATAAGACCATTTTACAATTTGGGTCCAAGTTAGAAGCAGAGCCTAAGGTGTAAATTATCGATAGTCCATATCTCGGAAACTATAAGAGATAATGCAGTTTCGCAACCGGCAAAGTAATTAGCATGCAGAATATTACTTGGAATGTGAATTGGGACGAAATCGCCAATAGATAAGACCATTTTACAATTTGGGCCCAAGTTAGAAGCAGAGCCTAAGGTGTAAATTATCGATAGTCCATATCTCGGAAACTATAAGAGATAATGCAATTTGGCAACCGGCAATGTAATTAGCATGCCGAATATTACTTGGAATGTGAATTGGAACGAAATCGCCAATAGATAAGACCATTTTACAATTTGGGCCCAAGTTAGAAGCAGAGCCTAAGGTGTAAATTATCGATAGTCCATATCTCGGAAACTATAAGAGGTAATGCAATTTGGCAACCGGCAATGTAATTAGCATGCCGAATACCACTTGGAATGTGAATTGGAACGAAATCGCCAATAGATAAGACCATTTTACAATTTGGGCCCAAGTTAGAAGCAGAGCCTAAGGTGTAAATTATCGATAGTCCATATCTCGGAAACTATAAGAGATAATGCAATTTGGCAACCGGCAATGTAATCAGCATGCCGAATATTACTTGGAATGTGAATTGAAACAAAATCGCCAATAGATAAGACCATTTTACAATTTGGGCCCAAGTTAGAAGCAGAGCCTAAGGTGTAAATTATCGATAGTCCATATCTCGGAAACTATCAGAGATAATGCAATTTGGCAACCGGCAATGTAATTAGCATGCCGAATATTACTTGGAATGTGAATTGGAACGAAATCGCCAATAGATAAGACGATTTTACAATTTGGGCCCAAGTTAGAAGCAGAGCCTAAGGTGTAAATTATCCATAGTCCATATCTCGGAAACTATAAGAGATAATGCAATTTGGCAACTGGCAATGTAATTAGCATGCCGAATATTACTTGGAATGTGAATTGGGACGAAATCGCCAATAGATAAGGCCATTTTACAATTTGGGCCCAAGTTAGAAGCAGAGCCTAAGGTGTAAATTATCGATAGTCCATAGCTCGGAAACTATAAGAGATAATGCAATTTGGCAACCGGCAATGTAATTAGCATGCCGAATATTACTTGGAATGTGAATTGGAACGAAATCGCCAATAGATAAGACCATTTTACAATTTGGGACCAAGTTAGAAGCAGAGCCTAAGGTGTAAATTATCCATAGTCCATATCTCGGAAACTATAAGAGATAATGCAATTTGGCAACTGGCAATGTAATTAGCATGCCGAATATTACTTGGAATGTGAATTGGGACGAAATCGCCAATAGATAAGGCCATTTTACAATTTGGGCCCAAGTTAGAAGCAGAGCCTAAGGTGTAAATTATCGATAGTCCATATCTCGGAAACTATAAGAGATAATGCAATTTGGCAACCGGCAATGTAATTAGCATGCCGAATACTACTTGGAATGTGAATTGGAACGAAATCGCCAATAGATAAGACCATTTTACAGTTTGGGCCCAAGTTAGAAGCAGAGCCTAAGGTTAAAAATAATCGATAGTCCATATCTCGGAAACTATAAGAGATAATGCAATTTGGGAACCGGCATTGTAATTAGCATGCCGAATATTACTTGGAATGTGAATTGGAACGAAATCGCCAATAGATAAGACCATTTTACAATTTGGGCCCAAGTTAGAAGCAGAGCCTAAGGTGTAAATTATCGATAGTCCATATCTCGGAAACTATAAGAGATAATGCAACTTGGCCACCGGCAATGTAATTAGCATGCCGAATATTACTTGGAATGTGAATTGGAACGAAATCGCCAATAGATAAGGCCATTTTACAATTTGGGCCCAAGTTAGAAGCAGAGCCTAAGGTGTAAATTATGGATAGTCCATATCTCGGAAACTATAAGAGATAATGCAATTTCGCAACCGGCAATGTAATTAGCATGCCGAATATTACTTGGAGTGTGAATTGGAACGAAATCGCCAATAGATAAGACCATTTTACAATTTGGGCCCAAGTTAGAAGCAGAGCCTAAGATGTAAATTATCGATAGTCCATATCTCGGAAACTATAAGAGATAATGCAATTTGGCAACCGGCAATGTAATTAGCATGCCGAATATTACTTGGAATGTGAATTGGAACGAAATCGCCAATAGATAAGACCATATTACAATTTGGGCCCAAGTTAGAAGCAGAGCCTAAGGTGTAAATTATCGATAGTCCATATCTCGGAAACTATAAGAGATAATGCAATTTGGCAACCGGCAATGTAATTAGCATGCCGAATATTACTTGGAATGTGAATTGGAACGAAATCGCCAATAGATAAGACCATTTTACAATTTGGGTCCAAGTTAGAAGCAGAGCCTAAGGTGTAAATTATCGATAGTCCATATCTCGGAAACTATAAGAGATAATGCAGTTTCGCAACCGGCAAAGTAATTAGCATGCAGAATATTACTTGGAATGTGAATTGGGACGAAATCGCCAATAGATAAGACCATTTTACAATTTGGGCCCAAGTTAGAAGCAGAGCCTAAGGTGTAAATTATCGATAGTCCATATCTCGGAAACTATAAGAGATAATGCAATTTGGCAACCGGCAATGTAATTAGCATGCCGAATATTACTTGGAATGTGAATTGGAACGAAATCGCCAATAGATAAGACCATTTTACAATTTGGGCCCAAGTTAGAAGCAGAGCCTAAGGTGTAAATTATCGATAGTCCATATCTCGGAAACTATAAGAGGTAATGCAATTTGGCAACCGGCAATGTAATTAGCATGCCGAATACCACTTGGAATGTGAATTGGAACGAAATCGCCAATAGATAAGACCATTTTACAATTTGGGCCCAAGTTAGAAGCAGAGCCTAAGGTGTAAATTATCGATAGTCCATATCTCGGAAACTATAAGAGATAATGCAATTTGGCAACCGGCAATGTAATCAGCATGCCGAATATTACTTGGAATGTGAATTGAAACGAAATCGCCAATAGATAAGACCATTTTACAATTTGGGCCCAAGTTAGAAGCAGAGCCTAAGGTGTAAATTATCGATAGTCCATATCTCGGAAACTATCAGAGATAATGCAATTTGGCAACCGGCAATGTAATTAGCCTGCCGAATATTACTTGGAATGTGAATTGGAACGAAATCGCCAATAGATAAGACGATTTTACAATTTGGGCCCAAGTTAGAAGCAGAGCCTAAGGTGTAAATTACCGATAGTCCATATCTCGGAAACTATAAGTGATAATGCAATTTGGCAACCGGCAATGTAATTAGCATGCCGAATATTACTTGGAATGTGAATTGGAACGAAATCGCCAATAGATAAGACCATTTTACAATTTGGGCAAAAGTTAGAAGCAGAGCCTAAGGTGTAAATTATCGATAGTCCATATCTCGGAAACTATAAGAGATAATGCAATTTGGCAACCGGCAATGTAATTAGCATGCCGAATATTACTTGGAATGTGAATTGGAATGAAATCGCCAATAGATAAGAAAATTTCACAATTTGGGCCCAAGTTAGAAGCAGAGCCTAAGGTGTAAATTATCCATAGTCCATATCTCGGAAACTATAAGAGATAATGCAATTTGGCAACTGGCAATGTAATTAGCATGCCGAATATTACTTGGAATGTGAATTGGGACGAAATCGCCAATAGATAAGGCCATTTTACAATTTGGGCCCAAGTTAGAAGCAGAGCCTAAGGTGTAAATTATCGATAGTCCATATCTCGGAAACTATAAGAGATAATGCAATTTGGCAACCGGCAATGTAATTAGCATGCCGAATACTACTTGGAATGTGAATTGGAACGAAATCGCCAATAGATAAGACCATTTTACAGTTTGGGCCCAAGTTAGAAGCAGACCCTAAGGTTAAAAATAATCGATAGTCCATATCTCGGAAACTATAAGAGATAATGCAATTTGGGAACCGGCATTGTAATTAGCATGCCGAATATTACTTGGAATGTGAATTGGAACGAAATCGCCAATAGATAAGACAATTTTACAATTTGGGCCCAAGTTAGAAGCAGAGCCTAAGGTGTAAATTATCGATAGTCCATATCTCGGAAACTATAAGAGATAATGCAACTTGGCCACCGGCAATGTATTTAGCATGTCGAATATTACTTGGAATGTGAATTGGAACGAAATCGCCAATAGATAAGACCATTTTACAATTTGGGCCCAAGTTAGAAGCAGAGCCTAAGGTGTAAATTATCGATAGTCCATATCTCGGAAACTATAAGAGATAATGCAATTTGGCAACCGGCAATGTAATTAGCATGCCGAATATTACTTGGAATGTGAATTGGAACGAAATCGCCAATAGATAAGACCATTTTACAATTTGGGACCAAGTTAGAAGCAGAGCCTAAGGTGTAAATTATCCATAGTCCATATCTCGGAAACTATAAGAGATAATGCAATTTGGCAACCGGCAATGTAATTAGCATGCCCAATATTACTTGGAATGTGAATTGGAACGAAATCGCCAATAGATAAGACCATTTTACAATTTGGGCCCAAGTTAGAAGCAGAGCCTAAGGTGTAAATTATGGATAGTCCATATCTCGGAAACTATAAGAGATAATGCAATTTCGCAACCGGCAATGTAATTAGCATGCCGAATATTACTTGGAGTGTGAATTGGAACGAAATCGCCAATAGATAAGACCATTTTACAATTTGGGCCCAAGTTAGAAGCAGAGCCTAAGGTGTAAATTATCGATAGTCCATATCTCGGAAACTATAAGAGATAATGCAATTTGGCAACCGGCAATGTAATTAGCATGCCGAATATTACTTGGAATGTGAATTGGAACGAAATCGTCAATAGATAAGACCATTTTACAATTTGGGCCCAAGTTAGAAGCAGAGCCTAAGGTGTAAATTATCGATAGTCCATATCTCGGAAACTATAAGAGATAATGCAGTTTCGCAACCGGCAAAGTAATTAGCATGCCGAATATTACTTGGAATGTGAATTGGGACGAAATCGCCAATAGATAAGACCATTTTACAATTTGGGCCCAAGTTAGAAGCAGAGCCTAAGGTGTAAATTATCGATAGTCCATATCTCGGAAACTATAAGAGATAATGCAATTTGGCAACCGGCAATGTAATTAGCATGCCGAATATTACTTGGAATGTGAATTGGAACGAAATCGCCAATAGATAAGACCATTTTACAATTTGGGCCCAAGTTAGAAGCAGAGCCTAAGGTGTAAATTATCGATAGTCCATATCTCGGAAACTATAAGAGATAATGCAATTTGGCAACCGGCAATGTAATTAGCATGCCGAATACCACTTGGAATGTGAATTGGAACGAAATCGCCAATAGATAAGACCATTTTACAATTTGGGCCCAAGTTAGAAGCAGAGCCTAAGGTGTAAATTATCGATAGTCCATATCTCGGAAACTATAAGAGATAATTCAATTTGGCAATCGGCAATGTAATTAGCATGCCGAATATTACTTGGAATGTGAATTGGAACGAAATCGCCAATAGATAAGACCATTTTACAATTTGGGCCCAAGTTAGAAGCAGAGCCTAAGGTGTAAATTATCGATAGTCCATATCTCGGAAACTATAAGAGATAATGCAATTTGGCAACCGGCAATGTAATTAGCATGCCGAATATTACTTGGAATGTGAATTGAAACGAAATCGCCAATAGATAAGACCATTTTACAATTTGGGCCCAAGTTAGAAGCAGAGCCTAAGGTGTAAATTATCCATAGTCCATATCTCGGAAACTATAAGAGATAATGCAATTTGGCAACCGGCAATGTAATTAGCATGCCCAGTATTACTTGGAATGTGAATTGGAACGAAATCGCCAATAGATAAGACCATTTTACAATTTGGGCCCAAGTTAGAAGCAGAGCCTAAGGTGTAAATTATGGATAGTCCATATCTCGGAAACTATAAGAGATAATGCAATTTCGCAACCGGCAATGTAATTAGCATGCCGAATATTACTTGGAGTGTGAATTGGAACGAAATCGCCAATAGATAAGACTATTTTACAATATGGGCCCAAGTTAGAAGCAGAGCCTAAGGTGTAAATTATCAATAGTCCGTATCTCGGAAACTATAAGAGATAATGCAATTTGGCAACCGGCAATGTAATTAGCATGCCGAATATTACTTGGAATGTGAATTGGAACGAAATCGCCAATAGATAAGACTATATTACAATTTGGGCCCAAGTTAGAAGCAGAGCCTAAGGTGTAAATTATCGATAGTCCATATCTCGGAAACTATAAGAGATAATGCAATTTGGCAACCGGCAATGTAATTAGCATGCCGAATATTACTTGGAATGTGAATTGGAACGAAATCGTCAATAGATAAGACCATTTTACAATTTGGGCCCAAGTTAGAAGCAGAGCCTAAGGTGTAAATTATCGATAGTCCATATCTCGGAAACTATAAGAGATAATGCAGTTTCGCAACCGGCAAAGTAATTAGCATGCCGAATATTACTTGGAATGTGAATTGGGACGAAATCGCCAATAGATAAGACCATTTTACAATTTGGGCCCAAGTTAGAAGCAGAGCCTAAGGTGTAAATTATCGATAGTCCATATCTCGGAAACTATAAGAGATAATGCAATTTGGCAACCGGCAATGTAATTAGCATGCCCAATACCACTTGGAATGTCAATTGGAACGAAATCGCCAATAGATAAGACCATTTTACAATTTGGGCCCAAGTTAGAAGCAGAGCCTAAGGTGTAAATTATCGATAGTCCATATCTCGGAAACTATAAGAGATAATTCAATTTGGCAATCGGCAATGTAATTAGCATGCCGAATATTACTTGGAATGTGAATTGGAACGAAATCGCCAATAGATAAGACCATTTTACAATTTGGGCCCAAGTTAGAAGCAGAGCCTAAGGTGTAAATTATCGATAGTCCATATCTCGGAAACTATAAGAGATAATGCAATTTGGCAACCGGCAATGTAATCAGCATGCCGAATATTACTTGGAATGTGAATTGAAACGAAATCGCCAATAGATAAGACCATTTTACAATTTGGGCCCAAGTTAGAAGCAGAGCCTAAGGTGTAAATTATCGATAGTCCATATCTCGGAAACTATCAGAGATAATGCAATTTGGCAACCGGCAATGTAATTAGCATGCCGAATATTACTTGGAATGTGAATTGGAACGAAATCGCCAATAGATAAGACGATTTTACAATTTGGGCCCAAGTTAGAAGCAGAGCCTAAGGTGTAAATTACCGATAGTCCATATCTCGGAAACTATAAGTGATAATGCAATTTGGCAACCGGCAATGTAATTAGCATGCCGAATATTACTTGGAATGTGAATTGGAACGAAATCGCCAATAGATAAGACCATTTTACAATTTGGGCAAAAGTTAGAAGCAGAGCCTAAGGTGTAAATTATCGATAGTCCATATCTCGGAAACTATAAGAGATAATGCAATTTGGCAACCGGCAATGTAATTAGCATGCCGAATATTACTTGGAATGTGAATTGGAATGAAATCGCCAATAGATAAGAAAATTTTACAATTTGGGCCCAAGTTAGAAGCAGAGCCTAAGGTGTAAATTATCCATAGTCCATATCTCGGAAACTATAAGAGATAATGCAATTTGGCAACTGGCAATGTAATTAGCATGCCGAATATTACTTGGAATGTGAATTGGGACGAAATCGCCAATAGATAAGGCCATTTTACAATTTGGGCCCAAGTTAGAAGCAGAGCCTAAGGTGTAAATTATCGATAGTCCATATCTCGGAAACTATAAGAGATAATGCAATTTAGCAACCGGCAATGTAATTAGCATGCCGAATACTACTTGGAATGTGAATTGGAACGAAATCGCCAATAGATAAGACCATTTTACAGTTTGGGCCCAAGTTAGAAGCAGAGCCTAAGGTTAAAAATAATCGATAGTCCATATCTCGGAAACTATAAGAGATAATGCAATTTGGGAACCGGCATTGTAATTAGCATGCCGAATATTACTTGGAATGTGAATTGGAACGAAATCGCCAATAGATAAGACAATTTTACAATTTGGGCCCAAGTTAGAAGCAGAGCCTAAGGTGTAAATTATCGATAGTCCATATCTCGGAAACTATAAGAGATAATGCAACTTGGCCACCGGCAATGTATTTAGCATGTCGAATATTACTTGGAATGTGAATTGGAACGAAATCGCCAATAGATAAGACCATTTTACAATTTGGGCCCAAGTTAGAAGCAGAGCCTAAGGTGTAAATTATGGATAGTCCATATCTCGGAAACTATAAGAGATAATGCAATTTCGCAACCGGCAATGTAATTAGCATGCCGAATATTACTTGGAGTGTGAATTGGAACGAAATCGCCAATAGATAAGACCATTTTACAATTTGGGCCCAAGTTAGAAGCAGAGCCTAAGGTGTAAATTATCAATAGTCCGTATCTCGGAAACTATAAGAGATAATGCAATTTGGCAACCGGCAATGTAATTAGCATGCCGAATATTACTTGGAATGTGAATTGGAACGAAATCGCCAATAGATAAGACTATATTACAATTTGGGCCCAAGTTAGAAGCAGAGCCTAAGGTGTAAATTATCGATAGTCCATATCTCGGAAACTATAAGAGATAATGCAATTTGGCAACCGGCAATGTAATTAGCATGCCGAATATTACTTGGAATGTGAATTGGAACGAAATCGTCAATAGATAAGACCATTTTACAATTTGGGCCCAAGTTAGAAGCAGAGCCTAAGGTGTAAATTATCGATAGTCCATATCTCGGAAACTATAAGAGATAATGCAGTTTCGCAACCGGCAAAGTAATTAGCATGCCGAATATTACTTGGAATGTGAATTGGGACGAAATCGCCAATAGATAAGACCATTTTACAATTTGGGCCCAAGTTAGAAGCAGAGCCTAAGGTGTAAATTATCGATAGTCCATATCTCGGAAACTATAAGAGATAATGCAATTTGGCAACCGGCAATGTAATTAGCATGCCGAATATTACTTGGAATGTGAATTGGAACGAAATCGCCAATAGATAAGACCATTTTACAATTTGGGCCCAAGTTAGAAGCAGAGCCTAAGGTGTAAATTATCGATAGTCCATATCTCGGAAACTATAAGAGATAATGCAATTTGGCAACCGGCAATGTAATTAGCATGCCGAATACCACTTGGAATGTGAATTGGAACGAAATCGCCAATAGATAAGACCATTTTACAATTTGGGCCCAAGTTAGAAGCAGAGCCTAAGGTGTAAATTATCGATAGTCCATATCTCGGAAACTATAAGAGATAATTCAATTTGGCAATCGGCAATGTAATTAGCATGCCGAATATTACTTGGAATGTGAATTGGAACGAAATCGCCAATAGATAAGACCATTTTACAATTTGGGCCCAAGTTAGAAGCAGAGCCTAAGGTGTAAATTATCGATAGTCCATATCTCGGAAACTATAAGAGATAATGCAATTTGGCAACCGGCAATGTAATTAGCATGCCGAATATTACTTGGAATGTGAATTGGAACGAAATCGCCAATAGATAAGACGATTTTACAATTTGGGCCCAAGTTAGAAGCAGAGCCTAAGGTGTAAATTACCGATAGTCCATATCTCGGAAACTATAAGAGATAATACAATTTGGCAACCGGCAATGTAATTAGCATGCCGAATATTACTTGGAATGTGAATTGGAACGAAATCGCCAATAGATAAGACCATTTTACAATTTGGGCCCAAGTTAGAAGCAGAGCCTAAGGTGTAAATTATCGATAGTCCATATCTCGGAAACTATAAGAGATAATGCAATTTGGCAACCGGCAATGTAATTAGCATGCCGAATATTACTTGGAATGTGAATTGGAACGAAATCGCCAATAGATAAGACCATTTTACAATTTGGGACCAAGTTAGAAGCAGAGCCTAAGGTGTAAATTATCCATAGTCCATATCTCGGAAACTATAAGAGATAATGCAATTTGGCAACCGGCAATGTAATTAGCATGCCGAATATTACTTGGAATGTGAATTGGAACGAAATCGCCAATAGATAAGACCATTTTACAATTTGGGCCCAAGTTAGAAGCAGAGCCTAAGGTGTAAATTATGGATAGTCCATATCTCGGAAACTATAAGAGATAATGCAATTTCGCAACCGGCAATGTAATTAGCATGCCGAATATTACTTAGAGTGTGAATTGGAACGAAATCGCCAATAGATAAGCCCATTTTACAATTTGGGCCCAAGTTAGAAGCAGAGCCTAAGGTGTAAATTATCGATAGTCCATATCTCGGAAACTATAAGAGATAATGCAATTTGGCAACCGGCAATGTAATTAGCATGCCGAATATTACTTGGAATGTGAATTGGAATGAAATCGCCAATAGATAAGAAAATTTTACAATTTGGGCCCAAGTTAGAAGCAGAGCCTAAGGTGTAAATTATCCATAGTCCATATCTCGGAAACTATAAGAGATAATGCAATTTGGCAACTGGCAATATAATTAGCATGCCGAATATTACTTGGAATGTGAATTGGGACGAAATCGCCAATAGATAAGGCCATTTTACAATTTGGGCCCAAGTTAGAAGCAGAGCCTAAGGTGTAAATTATCGATAGTCCATATCTCGGAAACTATAAGAGATAATGCAATTTGGCAACCGGCAATGTAATTAGCATGCCGAATACTACTTGGAATGTGAATTGGAACGAAATCGCCAATAGATAAGACTATTTTACAGTTTGGGCCCAAGTTAGAAGCAGAGCCTAAGGTTAAAAATAATCGATAGTCCATATCTCGGAAACTATAAGAGATAATGCAATTTGGGAACCGGCATTGTAATTAGCATGCCGAATATTACTTGGAATGTGAATTGGAACGAAATCGCCAATAGATAAGACAATTTTACAATTTGGGCCCAAGTTAGAAGCAGAGCCTAAGGTGTAAATTATCGATAGTCCATATCTCGGAAACTATAAGAGATAATGCAACTTGGCCACCGGCAATGTAATTAGCATGTCGAATATTACTTGGAATGTGAATTGGAACGAAATCGCCAATAGATAAGACCATTTTACAATTTGGGCCCAAGTTAGAAGCAGAGCCTAAGGTGTAAATTATCGATAGTCCATATCTCGGAAACTATAAGAGATAATGCAATTTCGCAACCGGCAATGTAATTAGAATGCCGAATATTACTTGGAGTGTGAATTGGAACGAAATCGCCAATAGATAAGACCATTTTACAATTTGGGCCCAAGTTAGAAGCAGAGCCTAAGGTGTAAATTATCGATAGTCCGTATCTAGGAAACTATAAGAGATAATGCAATTTGGCAACCGGCAATGTAATTAGCATGCCGAATATTACTTGGAATGTGAATTGGAACGAAATCGCCAATAGATAAGACCATATTACAATTTGGGCCCAAGTTAGAAGCAGAGCCTAAGGTGTAAATTATCGATAGTCCATATCTCGGAAACTATAAGAGATAATGCAATTTGGCAACCGGCAATGTAATTAGCATGCCGAATATTACTTGGAATGTGAATTGGAACGAAATCGCCGATAGATAAGACCATTTTACAATTTGGGCCCAAGTTAGAAGCAGAGCCTAAGGTGTAAATTATCGATAGTCCATATCTCGGAAACTATAAGAGATAATGCAGTTTCGCAACCGGCAAAGTAATTAGCATGCCGAATATTACTTGGAATGTGAATTGGGACGAAATCGCCAATAGATAAGACCATTTTACAATTTGGGCCCAAGTTAGAAGCAGAGCCTAAGGTGTAAATTATCGATAGTCCATATCTCGGAAACTATAAGAGATAATGCAATTTGGCAACCGGCAATGTAATTAGCATGCCGAATATTACTTGGAATGTGAATTGGAACGAAATCGCCAATAGAGAAGACCATTTTACAATTTGGGCCCAAGTTAGAAGCAGAGCCTAAGGTGTAAATTATCGATAGTCCATATCTCGGAAACTATAAGAGATAATGCAATTTGGCAACCGGCAATGTAATTAGCATGCCGAATACCACTTGGAATGTGAATTGGAACGAAATCGCCAATAGATAAGACCATTTTACAATTTGGGCCCAAGTTAGAAGCAGAGCCTAAGGTGTAAATTATCGATAGTCCATATCTCGGAAACTATAAGAGATAATTCAATTTGGCAATCGGCAATGTAATTAGCATGCCGAATATTACTTGGAATGTGAATTGGAACGAAATCGCCAATAGATAAGACCATTTTACAATTTGGGCCCAAGTTAGAAGCAGAGCCTAAGGTGTAAATTATCGATAGTCCATATCTCGGAAACTATAAGAGATAATGCAATTTGGCAACCGGCAATGTAATTAGCATGCCGAATATTACTTAGAGTGTGAATTAAAACGAAATCGCCAATAGATAAGACCATTTTACAATTTGGGCCCAAGTTAGAAGCAGAGCCTAAGGTGTAAATAATCGATAGTCCGTATCTCGGAAACTATAAGAGATAATGCAATTTGGCAACCGGCAATGTAATTAGCATGCCGAATATTACTTGGAATGTGAATTGGAACGAAATCGCCAATAGATAAGACCATATTACAATTTGGGCCCAAGTTAGAAGCAGAGCCTAAGGTGTAAATTATCGATAGTCCATATCTCGGAAACTATAAGAGATAATGCAATTTGGCAACCGGCAATGTAATTAGCATGCCGAATATTACTTGGAATGTGAATTGGAACGAAATCGCCAATAGATAAGACCATTTTACAATTTGGGCCCAAGTTAGAAGCAGAGCCTAAGGTGTAAATTATCGATAGTCCATATCTCGGAAACTATAAGAGATAATGCAGTTTCGCAACCGGCAATGTAATTAGCATGCCGAATATTACTTGGAATGTGAATTGGAACGAAATCGCCAATAGATAAGCCCATTTTACAATTTGGGACCAAGTTAGAAGCAGAGCCTAAGGTGTAAATTATCCATAGTCCATATCTCGGAAACTATAAGAGATAATGCAATTTGGCAACCGGCAATCTAATTAGCATGCCGAATATTACTTGGAATGTGAATTGGAACGAAATCGCCAATAGATAAGACCATTTTACAATTTGGGCCCAAGTTAGAAGCAGAGCCTAAGGTGTAAATTATCGATAGTCCATATCTCGGAAACTATAAGAGATAATGCAATTTGGCAACCGGCAATGTAATTAGCATGCCGAATACCACTTGGAATGTGAATTGGAACGAAATCGCCAATAGATAAGACCATTTTACAATTTGGGCCCAAGTTAGAAGCAGAGCCTAAGGTGTAAATTATCGATAGTCCATATCTCGGAAACTCTAAGAGATAATGCAATTTGGCAACCGGCAATGTAATTAGCATGCCGAATACTACTAGGAATGTGAATTGGAACGAAATCGCCAATAGAGAAGACCATATTACAATTTGGGCCCAAGTTAGAAGCAGAGCCTAAGGTGTAAATTATCGATAGTCCATATCTCGGAAACTATAAGAGATAATGCAATTTGGCAACCGGCAATGTAATTAGCATGCCGAATATTACTTGGAATGTGAATTGGAACGAAATCGCCAATAGATAAGACCATTTTACAATTTGGGCCCAAGTTAGAAGCAGAGCCTAAGGTGTAAATTATCGATAGTCCATATCTCGGAAACTCTAAGAGATAATGCAATTTGGCAACCGGCAATGTAATTAGCATGCCGAATATTACTAGGAATGTGAATTGGAACGAAATCGCCAATAGATAAGACCATTTTACAATTTGGGCCCAAGTTAGAAGCAGAGCCTAAGGTGTAAATTATCCATAGTCCATATCTCGGAAACTATAAGAGATAATGCAATTTGGCAACCGGCAATGTAATTAGCATGCCGAATATTACTTGGAATGTGAATTGGAACGAAATCGCCAATAGATAAGACCATTTTACAATTTGGGCCCAATTTAGAAGCAGAGCCTAAGGTGTAAATTATTGATAGTCCATATCTCGGAAACTATAAGAGATAATGCAATATCGCAACCGGCAATGTAATTAGCATGCCGAATATTACTTGGAGTGTGAATTGGAACGAAATCGCCAATAGATAAGACCATTTTACAATTTGGGCCCAAGTTAGAAGCAGAGCCTAAGGTGTAAATTATCGATAGTCCGTATCTCGGAAACTATAAGAGGTAATGCAATTTGGCAACCGGCAATGTAATTAGCATGCCGAATATTACTTGGAATGTGAATTGGAATGAAATCGCCAATAGATAAGACCATTTTACAATTTGGGCCCAAGTTAGAAGCAGAGCCTAAGGTGTAAATTATCGATAGTCCATATCTCGGAAACTATAAGAGATAATGCAATTTGGCAACCGGCAATGTAATTAGCATGCCGAATTTTACTTGGAATGTGAATTGGAACGAAATCGCCAATAGATAAGACGATTTTACAATTTGGGCCCAAGTTAGAAGCAGAGCCTAAGGTGTAAATTACCGATAGTCCATATCTCGGAAACTATAAGAGATAATGCAATTTGGCAACCGGCAATGTAATTAGCATGCCGAATATTACTTGGAATGTGAATTGGAACGAAATCGCCAATAGATAAGACCATTTTACAATTTGGGCCCAAGTTAGAAGCAGAGCCTAAGGTGTAAATTATCGATAGTCCATATCTCGGAAACTATAAGAGATAATGCAATTTGGCAAACGGCAATGAAATTAGCATGCCGAATATTACTTGGAATGTGAATTGGAATGAAATCGCCAATAGATAAGACCATTTTACAATTTGGGCCCAAGTTAGAAGCAGAGCCTAAGGTGTAAATTATCCATAGTCCATATCTCGAAAACTATAAGAGATAATGCAATTTGGCAACTGGCAATGTAATTAGCATGCCGAATATTACTTGGAATGTGAATTGGGACGAAATCGCCAATAGATAAGACCATTTTACAATTTGGGCCCAAGTTAGAAGCAGAGCCTAAGGTGTAAATTATCGATAGTCCATATCTCGGAAACTATAAGAGATAATGCAACTTGGCCACCGGCAATGTAATTAGCATGCCGAATATTACTTGGAATGTGAATTGGAACGAAATCGCCAATAGGTAAGACCATTTTACAATTTGGGCCCAAGTTAGAAGCAGAGCCTAAGGTGTAAATTATCGATAGTCCATATCTCGGAAACTATAAGAGATAATGCAATTTGGCAACTGGCAATGTAATTAGCATGCCGAATATTACTTGGAATGTGAATTGGGACGAAATCGCCAATAGATAAGACCATTTTACAATTTGGGCCCAAGTTAGAAGCAGAGCCTAAGGTGTAAATTATCGATAGTCCATATCTCGGAAACTATAAGAGATAATGCAACTTGGCCACCGGCAATGTAATTAGCATGCCGAATATTACTTGGAATGTGAATTGGAACGAAATCGCCAATAGGTAAGACCATTTTACAATTTGGGCACAAGTTAGAAGCAGAGCCTAAGGTGTAAATTATCGATAGTCCATATCTCGGAAACTATAAGAGATAATGCAATTTGGCAACCGGCAATGTAATTAGCATGCCGAATATTACTTGGAATGTGAATTGGAACGAAATCGCCAATAGATAAGACGATTTTACAATTTGGGCCCAAGTTAGAAGCAGAGCCTAAGGTGTAAATTACCGATAGTCCATATCTCGGAAACTATAAGAGATAATGCAATTTGGCAACCGGCAATGTAATTAGCATGCCGAATATTCCTTGGAATGTGAATTGGAACGAAATCGCCAATAGATAAGACCATTTTACAATTTGGGCTCAAGTTGGAAGCAGAGCCTAAGGTGTAAATTATCGATAGTCCATATCTCGGAAACTATAAGAGATAGTGCAATTTGGCAACCGGCAATGTAATTAGCATGCCGAATATTACTTGGAATGTGAATTGGAATGAAATCGCCAATAGATAAGACCATTTTACAATTTGGGCCCAAGTTAGAAGCAGAGCCTAAGGTGTAAATTATCCATAGTCCATATCTCGGAAACTATAAGAGATAATGCAATTTGGCAACTGGCAATGTAATTAGCATGCCGAATATTACTTGGAATGTGAATTGGGACGAAATCGCCAATAGATAAGACCATTTTACAATTTGGGCCCAAGTTAGAAGCAGAGCCTAAGGTGTAAATTATCGATAGTCCATATCTCGGAAACTATAAGAGATAATGCAATTTGGCAACCGGCAATGTAATTAGCATGCCGAATACTACTTGGAATGTGAATTGGAACGAAATCGCCAATAGATAAGTCCATTTTACAGTTTGGGCCCAAGTTAGAAGCAGAGCCTAAGGTTAAAAATAATCGATAGTCCATATCTCGGAAACTATAAGAGATAATGCAATTTGGGAACCGGCAATGTAATTAGCATGCCGAATATTACTTGGAATGTGAATTGGAACGAAATCGCCAATAGAGAAGACCATATTACAATTTGGGCCCAAGTTAGAAGCAGAGCCTAAGGTGTAAATTATCGATAGTCCATATCTCGGAAACTATAAGAGATAATGCAATTTGGCAACCGGCAATGAAATTAGCATGCCGAATATTACTTGGAATGTGAATTGGAACGAAATCGCCAATAGATAAGACCATTTTACAATTTGGGCCCAAGTTAGAAGCAGAGCCTAAGGTGTAAATTATCGATAGTCCATATCTCGGAAACTCTAAGAGATAATGCAATTTGGCAACCGGCAATGTAATTAGCATGCCGAATATTACTAGGAATGTGAATTGGAACGAAATCGCCAATAGATAAGACCATTTTACAATTTGGGCCCAAGTTAGAAGCAGAGCCTAAGGTGTAAATTATCCATAGTCCATATCTCGGAAACTATAAGAGATAATGCAATTTGGCAACCGGCAATGTAATTAGCATGCCGAATATTACTTGGAATGTGAATTGGAACGAAATCGCCAATAGATAAGACCATTTTACAATTTGGGCCCAAGTTAGAAGCAGAGCCTAAGGTGTAAATTATTGATAGTCCATATCTCGGAAACTATAAGAGATAATGCAATATCGCAACCGGCAATGTAATTAGCATGCCGAATATTACTTGGAGTGTGAATTGGAACGAAATCGCCAATAGATAAGACCATTTTACAATTTGGGCCCAAGTTAGAAGCAGAGCCTAAGGTGTAAATTATCGATAGTCCGTATCTCGGAAACTATAAGAGGTAATGCAATTTGGCAACCGGCAATGTAATTAGCATGCCGAATATTACTTGGAATGTGAATTGGAATGAAATCGCCAATAGATAAGACCATTTTACAATTTGGGCCCAAGTTAGAAGCAGAGCCTAAGGTGTAAATTATCGATAGTCCATATCTCGGAAACTATAAGAGATAATGCAATTTGGCAACCGGCAATGTAATTAGCATGCCGAATTTTACTTGGAATGTGAATTGGAACGAAATCGCCAATAGATAAGACGATTTTACAATTTGGGCCCAAGTTAGAAGCAGAGCCTAAGGTGTAAATTACCGATAGTCCATATCTCGGAAACTATAAGAGATAATGCAATTTGGCAACCGGCAATGTAATTAGCATGCCGAATATTACTTGGAATGTGAATTGGAACGAAATCGCCAATAGATAAGACCATTTTACAATTTGGGCCCAAGTTAGAAGCAGAGCCTAAGGTGTAAATTATCGATAGTCCATATCTCGGAAACTATAAGAGATAATGCAATTTGGCAAACGGCAATGAAATTAGCATGCCGAATATTACTTGGAATGTGAATTGGAATGAAATCGCCAATAGATAAGACCATTTTACAATTTGGGCCCAAGTTAGAAGCAGAGCCTAAGGTGTAAATTATCCATAGTCCATATCTCGAAAACTATAAGAGATAATGCAATTTGGCAACTGGCAATGTAATTAGCATGCCGAATATTACTTGGAATGTGAATTGGGACGAAATCGCCAATAGATAAGACCATTTTACAATTTGGGCCCAAGTTAGAAGCAGAGCCTAAGGTGTAAATTATCGATAGTCCATATCTCGGAAACTATAAGAGATAATGCAACTTGGCCACCGGCAATGTAATTAGCATGCCGAATATTACTTGGAATGTGAATTGGAACGAAATCGCCAATAGGTAAGACCATTTTACAATTTGGGCCCAAGTTAGAAGCAGAGCCTAAGGTGTAAATTATCGATAGTCCATATCTCGGAAACTATAGGAGATAATTCAATTTGGCAACCGGCAATGTAATTAGCATGCCGAATATTACTTGGAATGTGAATTGTAACGAAATCGCCAATAGATAAGACCATTTTACAATTTGGGCCCAAGTTAGAAGTAGAGCCTAAGGTGTAAATTATCGATAGTCCATATCTCGGAAACTATAAGAGATAATGCAATTTGGCAATCGGCAATGTAATTAGCATGCCGAATATTACTTGGAATGTGAATTGGAAAGAAATCGCCAATAGATAAGACGATTTTACAATTTGGGCCCAAGTTAGAAGCAGAGCCTAAGGTGTAAATTATCGATAGTCCATATCTCGGAAACTATAAGAGATAATGCAATTTGGCAACCGGCAATTTAATTAACATGCCGAATATTACTTGGAATGTGAATTGGAACGAAATCGCCAATAGATAAGACCATTTTACAATTTGGGCCCAAGTTAGAAGCAGAGCCTAAGGTGTAAATTATCGATAGTCCATATCTCGGAAACTATAAGAGATAATGCAATTTGGCAACCGGCAATGTAATTAGCATGCCGAATATTACTTGGAATGTGAATTGGAACGAAATCGCCAATAGATAAGACGATTTTACAATTTGGGCCCAAGTTAGAAGCAGAGCCTAAGGTGTAAATTACCGATAGTCCATATCTCGGAAACTATAAGAGATAATGCAATTTGGCAACCGGCAATGTAATTAGCATGCCGAATATTCCTTGGAATGTGAATTGGAACGAAATCGCCAATAGATAAGACCATTTTACAATTTGGGCTCAAGTTGGAAGCAGAGCCTAAGGTGTAAATTATCGATAGTCCATATCTCGGAAACTATAAGAGATAGTGCAATTTGGCAACCGGCAATGTAATTAGCATGCCGAATATTACTTGGAATGTGAATTGGAATGAAATCGCCAATAGATAAGACCATTTTACAATTTGGGCCCAAGTTAGAAGCAGAGCCTAAGGTGTAAATTATCCATAGTCCATATCTCGGAAACTATAAGAGATAATGCAATTTGGCAACTGGCAATGTAATTAGCATGCCGAATATTACTTGGAATGTGAATTGGGACGAAATCGCCAATAGATAAGACCATTTTACAATTTGGGCCCAAGTTAGAAGCAGAGCCTAAGGTGTAAATTATCGATAGTCCATATCTCGGAAACTATAAGAGATAATGCAATTTGGCAACCGGCAATGTAATTAGCATGCCGAATACTACTTGGAATGTGAATTGGAACGAAATCGCCAATAGATAAGACCATTTTACAGTTTGGGCCCAAGTTAGAAGCAGAGCCTAAGGTTAAAAATAATCGATAGTCCATATCTCGGAAACTATAAGAGATAATGCAATTTGGGAACCGGCAATGTAATTAGCATGCCGAATATTACTTGGAATGTGAATTGGAACGAAATCGCCAATAGAGAAGACCATATTACAATTTGGGCCCAAGTTAGAAGCAGAGCCTAAGGTGTAAATTATCGATAGTCCATATCTCGGAAACTATAAGAGATAATGCAATTTGGCAACCGGCAATGTAATTAGCATGCCGAATATTACTTGGAATGTGAATTGGAACGAAATCGCCAATAGATAAGACCATTTTACAATTTGGGCCCAAGTTAGAAGCAGAGCCTAAGGTGTAAATTATCGATAGTCCATATCTCGGAAACTCTAAGAGATAATGCAATTTGGCAACCGGCAATGTAATTAGCATGCCGAATATTACTAGGAATGTGAATTGGAACGAAATCGCCAATAGATAAGACCATTTTACAATTTGGGCCCAAGTTAGAAGCAGAGCCTAAGGTGTAAATTATCCATAGTCCATATCTCGGAAACTATAAGAGATAATGCAATTTGGCAACCGGCAATGTAATTAGCATGCCGAATATTACTTGGAATGTGAATTGGAACGAAATCGCCAATAGATAAGACCATTTTACAATTTGGGCCCAAGTTAGAAGCAGAGCCTAAGGTGTAAATTATTGATAGTCCATATCTCGGAAACTATAAGAGATAATGCAATATCGCAACCGGCAATGTAATTAGCATGCCGAATATTACTTGGAGTGTGAATTGGAACGAAATCGCCAATAGATAAGACCATTTTACAATTTGGGCTCAAGTTAGAAGCAGAGCCTAAGGTGTAAATTATCGATAGTCCGTATCTCGGAAACTATAAGAGGTAATGCAATTTGGCAATCGGCAATGTAATTAGCATGCCGAATATTACTTGGAATGTGAATTGGAAAGAAATCGCCAATAGATAAGACGATTTTACAATTTGGGCCCAAGTTAGAAGCAGAGCCTAAGGTGTAAATTATCGATAGTCCATATCTCGGAAACTATAAGAGATAATGCAATTTGGCAACCGGCAATTTAATTAACATGCCGAATATTACTTGGAATGTGAATTGGAACGAAATCGCCAATAGATAAGACCATTTTACAATTTGGGCCCAAGTTAGAAGCAGAGCCTAAGGTGTAAATTATCGATAGTCCATATCTCGGAAACTATAAGAGATAATGCAATTTGGCAACCGGCAATGTAATTAGCATGCCGAATATTACTTGGAATGTGAATTGGAACGAAATCGCCAATAGATAAGACGATTTTACAATTTGGGCCCAAGTTAGAAGCAGAGCCTAAGGTGTAAATTACCGATAGTCCATATCTCGGAAACTATAAGAGATAATGCAATTTGGCAACCGGCAATGTAATTAGCATGCCGAATATTCCTTGGAATGTGAATTGGAACGAAATCGCCAATAGATAAGACCATTTTACAATTTGGGCCCAAGTTAGAAGCAGAGCCTAAGGTGTAAATTATCCATAGTCCATATCTCGGAAACTATAAGAGATAATGCAATTTGGCAACTGGCAATGTAATTAGCATGCCGAATATTACTTGGAATGTGAATTGGGACGAAATCGCCAATAGATAAGACCATTTTACAATTTGGGCCCAAGTTAGAAGCAGAGCCTAAGGTGTAAATTATCGATAGTCCATATCTCGGAAACTATAAGAGATAATGCAATTTGGCAACCGGCAATGTAATTAGCATGCCGAATACTACTTGGAATGTGAATTGGAACGAAATCGCCAATAGATAAGACCATTTTACAGTTTGGGCCCAAGTTAGAAGCAGAGCCTAAGGTTAAAAATAATCGATAGTCCATATCTCGGAAACTATAAGAGATAATGCAATTTGGGAACCGGCAATGTAATTAGCATGCCGAATATTACTTGGAATGTGAATTGGAACGAAATCGCCAATAGAGAAGACCATATTACAATTTGGGCCCAAGTTAGAAGCAGAGCCTAAGGTGTAAATTATCGATAGTCCATATCTCGGAAACTATAAGAGATAATGCAATTTGGCAACCGGCAATGTAATTAGCATGCCGAATATTACTTGGAATGTGAATTGGAACGAAATCGCCAATAGATAAGACCATTTTACAATTTGGGCCCAAGTTAGAAGCAGAGCCTAAGGTGTAAATTATCGATAGTCCATATCTCGGAAACTCTAAGAGATAATGCAATTTGGCAACCGGCAATGTAATTAGCATGCCGAATATTACTAGGAATGTGAATTGGAACGAAATCGCCAATAGATAAGACCATTTTACAATTTGGGCCCAAGTTAGAAGCAGAGCCTAAGGTGTAAATTATCCATAGTCCATATCTCGGAAACTATAAGAGATAATGCAATTTGGCAACCGGCAATGTAATTAGCATGCCGAATATTACTTGGAATGTGAATTGGAACGAAATCGCCAATAGATAAGACCATTTTACAATTTGGGCCCAAGTTAGAAGCAGAGCCTAAGGTGTAAATTATTGATAGTCCATATCTCGGAAACTATAAGAGATAATGCAATATCGCAACCGGCAATGTAATTAGCATGCCGAATATTACTTGGAGTGTGAATTGGAACGAAATCGCCAATAGATAAGACCATTTTACAATTTGGGCTCAAGTTAGAAGCAGAGCCTAAGGTGTAAATTATCGATAGTCCGTATCTCGGAAACTATAAGAGGTAATGCAATTTGGCAACCGGCAATGTAATTAGCATGCCGAATATTACTTGGAATGTGAATTGGAACGAAATCGCCAATAGATAAGACCATTTTACAATTTGGGCCCAAGTTAGAAGCAGAGCCTAAGGTGTAAATTATCGATAGTCCATATCTCGGAAACTATAAGAGATAATGCAATTTGGCAACCGGCAATGTAATTAGCATGCCGAATATTACTTGGAATGTGAATTGGAACGAAATCGCCAATAGATAAGACCATTTTACAATTTGGGCCCAAGTTAGAAGCAGAGCCTAAGGTGTAAATTATCGATAGTCCATATCTCGGAAACTATAAGAGATAATGCAATTTGGCACCCGGCAATGTAATTAGCATGCCGAATATTACTTGGAATGTGAATTGGAACGAAATCGCCAATAGATAAGACCATTTTACAATTTGGGCCCAAGTTAGAAGCAGAGCCTAAGGTGTAAATTATCGATAGTCCATATCTCGGAAACTATAAGAGATAATGCAATTTGGCAACCGGCAATGTAATTAGCATGCCGAATATTACTTGGAATGTGAATTGGAACGAAATCGCCAATAGATAAGACCATATTACAATTTGGGCCCAAGTTAGAAGCAGAGCCTAAGGTGTAAATTATCGATAGTCCATATCTCGGAAACTATAAGAGATAATGCAATTTGGCAACCGGCAATGTAATTAGCATGCCGAATATTACTTGGAATGTGAATTGGAACGAAATCGCCAATAGATAAGACCATTTTACAATTTGGGCCCAAGTTAGAAGCAGAGCCTAAGGTGTAAATTATCGATAGTCCATATCTCGGAAACTAAAAGAGATAATGCAATTTGGCAACCGGCAATGTAATTAGCATGCCGAATATTACTTGGAATGTGAATTGGAACGAAATCGCCAATAGATTAGACCATTTTACAATTTGGGCCCAAGTTAGAAGCAGAGCCTAAGGTGTAAATTATCGATAGTCCATATCTCGGAAACTATAAGAGATAATGCAATTTGGCAACCGGCAATGTAATTAGCATGCCGAATATTACTTGGAATGTGAATTGGAATGAAATCGCCAATAGATAAGACTATTTTACAATTTGTGCCCAAGTTAGAAGCAGAGACTTAGGTGTAAATTATCCATAGTCCATATCTCGGGAACTATAAGAGATAATGCAATTTGGCAACTGGCAATGTAATTAGCATGCCGAATATTACTTGGAATGTGAATTGGGACGAAATCGCCAATAGATAAGACCATTTTACAATTTGGGCCCAAGTTAGAAGCAGAGCCTAAGGTGTAAATTATCGATAGTCCATATCTCGGAAACTATAAGAGATAATGCAATTTGGCAACCGGCAATGTAATTAGCATGCCGAATATTACTTGGAATGTGAATTGGAACGAAATCGCCAATAGATAAGACCATTTTACAATTTGGGCCCAAGTTAGAAGCAGAGCCTAAGGTGTAAATTATCGATAGTCCATATCTCGGAAACTATAAGAGATAATGCAATTTGGCAACCGGCAATGTAATTAGCATGCCGAATACCACTTGGAATGTGAATTAGAACGAAATCGCCAATAGATAAGACCATTTTACAATTTGGGCCCAAGTTAGAAGCAGAGCCTAAGGTGTAAATTATCGATAGTCCATATCTCGGAAACTATAAGAGATAATTCAATTTGGCAACCGGCAATGTAATTAGCATGCCGAATATTACTTGGAATGTGAATTGGAACGAAATCGCCAATAGATAAGACCATTTTACAATTTGGGCCCAAGTTAGAAGCAGATCCTAAGGTGTAAATTATCGATAGTCCATATCTCGGAAACTATAAGAGATAATGCAATTTGGCAACCGGCAATGTAATTAGCATGCCGAATATTACTTGGAATGTGAATTGGAACGAAATCGCCAATAGATAAGACGATTTTACAATTTGGGCCCAAGTTAGAAGCAGAGCCTAAGGTGTAAATTATCGATAGTCCATATCTCGGAAACTAAAAGAGTTAATGCAATTTGGCAACCGGCAATGTAATTAGCATGCCGAATATTACTTGGAATGTGAATTGGAACGAAATCGCCAATAGATAAGACCATTTTACAATTTGGGCCCAAGTTAGAAGCAGAGCCTAAGGTGTAAATTATCGATAGTCCATATCTCGGAAACTATAAGAGATAATGCAGTTTCGCAACCGGCAATGTAATTAGCATGCCGAATATTACTTGGAATGTGAATTGGGACGAAATCGCCAATAGATAAGACCATTTTACAATTTGAGCCCAAGTTAGAAGCAGAGCCTAAGGTGTAAATTATCGATAGTCCATATCTCGGAAACTATAAGAGATAATGCAGTTTCGCAACCGGCAATGTAATTAGCATGCCGAATATTACTTGGAATGTGAATTGGAACGAAATCGCCAATAGATAAGACCATTTTACAATTTGGGCCCAAGTTAGAAGCAGAGCCTAAGGTGTAAATTATCGATAGTCCATATCTCGGAAACTATAAGAGATAATGCAATTTGGCAACCGGCAATGTAATTAGCATGCCGAATATTACTTGGAATGTGAATTGGAATGAAATCGCCAATAGATAAGACCATTTTACAATTTGGGCCCAAGTTAGAAGCAGAGCCTAAGGTGTAAATTATCGATAGTCCATATCTCGGAAACTATAAGAGATAATGCAATTTGGCAACCGGCAATGTAATTAGCATGCCGAATATTACTTGGAATGTGAATTGGAACGAAATCGCCAATAGATAAGACGATTTTACAATTTGGGCCCAAGTTAGAAGCAGAGCCTAAGGTGTAAATTACCGATAGTCCATTTCTCGGAAACTATAAGAGATAATGCAATTTGGCAACCGGCAATGTAATTAGCATGCCGAATATTACTTGGTATGTGAATTGGAACGAAATCGCCAGTAGATTAGACCATTTTACAATTTGGGCCCAAGTTAGAAGCAGAGCCTAAGGTGTAAATTATCGATAGTCCATATCTCGGAAACTATAAGAGATAATGCAATTTGGCAACCGGCAATGTAATTAGCATGCCGAATACTACTTGGAATGTGAATTGGAACGAAATCGTCAATAGATAAGACCATTTTACAGTTTGGGCCCAAGTTAGAAGCAGAGCCTAAGGTTAAAAATAATCGATAGTCCATATCTCGGAAACTATAAGAGATAATGCAATTTGGGAACCGGCAATGTAATTAGCATGCCGAATATTACTTGGAATGTGAATTGGAACGAAATCGCCAATAGATAAGACCATTTTACAATTTGGGCCCAAGTTAGAAGCAGAGCCTAAGGTGTAAATTATCGATAGTCCATATCTCCGAAACTATAAGAGATAATGCTATTTGGCAACCGGCAATGTAATTAGCATGCCGAATACTACTTGGAATGTGAATTGGAACGAAATCGTCAATAGATAAGACCATTTTACAGTTTGGGCCCAAGTTAGAAGCAGAGCCTAAGGTTAAAAATAATCGATAGTCCATATCTCGGAAACTATAAGAGATAATGCAATTTGGGAACCGGCAATGTAATTAGCATGCCGAATATTACTTGGAATGTGAATTGGAACGAAATCGCCAATAGATAAGACCATTTTACAATTTGGGCCCAAGTTAGAAGCAGAGCCTAAGGTGTAAATTATCGATAGTCCATATCTCGGAAACTATAAGAGATAATGCAACTTGGCCACCGGCAATGTAATTAGCATGCCGAATATTACTTGGAATGTGAATTGGAACGAAATCGCCAATAGGTAAAACCATTTTACAATTTGGGCCCAAGTTAGAAGCAGAGCCTAAGGTGTAAATTATCGATAGTCCATATCTCGGAAACTATAGGAGATAATTCAATTCGGTAACCGGCAATGTAATTAGCATGCCGAATACTACTTGGAATGTGAATTGGAACGAAATCGCCAATAGATAAGACCATTTTACAGTTTGGGCCCAAGTTAGAAGCAGAGCCTAAGGTTAAAAATAATCGATAGTCCATATCTCGGAAACTATAAGAGATAATGCAATTTGGGAACCGGCAATGTAATTAGCATGCCGAATATTACTTGGAATGTGAATTGGAATGAAATCGCCAATAGATAAGACCATTTTACAATTTGGGCCCAAGTTAGAAGCAGAGCCTAAGGTGTAAATTATCGATAGTCCATATCTCGGAAACTATAAGAGATAATGCAACTTGGCCACCGGCAATGTAATTAGCATGCCGAATATTACTTGGAATGTGAATTGGAACGAAATCGCCAATAGATAAGACCATTTTACAATTTGGGCCCAAGTTAGAAGCAGAGCCTAAGGTGTAAATTATCGATAGTCCATATCTCGGAAACTATAAGAGATAATGCAATTTGGCAACCGGCAATGTAATTAGCATGCCGAATATTACTTGGAATGTAAATTGGAACGAAATCGCCAATAGATAAGACCATTTTACAATTTGGGCCCAAGTTAGAAGCAGAGCCTAAGGTGTAAATTATCCATAGTCCATATCTCGGAAATTATAAGAGATAATGCAATTTGGCAACCGGCAATGTAATTAGCATGCCGAATATTACTTGGAATGTGAATTGGAACGAAATCGCCAATAGATAAGACCATTTTACAATTTGGGCCCAAGTTAGAAGCAGAGCCTAAGGTGTAAATTATCCATAGTCCATATCTCGGAAACTATAAGAGATAATGCAATTTGGCAACCGGCAATGTAATTAGCATGCCGAATATTACTTGGAATGTGAATTGGAACGAAATCGCCAATATATAAGACCATTTTACAATTTGGGCCCAAGTTAGAAGCAGAGCTTAAGGTGTAAATTATCGATAGTCCATATCTCGGAAACTATAAGAGATAATGCAATTTGGCAACCGGCAATGTAATTAGCATGCCGAATATTACTTGGAATGTAAATTGGAACGAAATCGCCAATAGATAAGACCATTTTACAATTTGGGCCCAAGTTAGAAGCAGAGCCTAAGGTGTAAATTATCGATAGTCCATATCTCGGAAACTATAAGAGATAATGCAATTTGGCAACCGGCAATGTAATTAGCATGCCGAATATTACTTGGAATGTAAATTGGAACGAAATCGCCAATAGATAAGACCATTTTACAATTTGGGCCCAAGTTAGAAGCAGAGCCTAAGGTGTAAATTATCGATAGTCCATATCTCGGAAACTATAAGAGATAATGCAATTTGGCAACCGGCAATGTAATTAGCATGCCGAATATTACTTGGAATGTGAATTGGAACGAAATCGCCAATAGATAAGGCCATTTTACAATTTGGGCCCAAGTTAGAAGCAGAGCCTAAGGTGTAAATTATCGATAGTCCATATCTCGGAAACTATAAGAGATAATGCAATTTGGCAACCGGCAATGTAATTAGCATGCCGAATATTACTTGGAATGTGAATTGGAACGAAATCGCCAATAGATAAGACCATTTTACAATTTGGGCCCAAGTTAGAAGCAGAGCCTAAGGTGTAAATTATCGATAGTCCATATCTCGGAAACTAAAAGAGATAATGCAATTTGGCAACCGGCAATGTAATTAGCATGCCGAATATTACTTGGAATGTGAATTGGAACGAAATTGCCAATAGATAAGACCATTTTACAATTTGGGCCCAAGTTAGAAGCAGAGCCTAAGGTGTAAATTATCGATGGTCCATATCTCGGAAACTATAAGAGATAATGCAGTTTCGCAACCGGCAATGTAATTAGCATGCCGAATATTACTTGGAATGTGAATTGGGACGAAATCGCCAATAGATAAGACCATTTTACAATTTGGGCCCAAGTTAGAAGCAGAGCCTAAGTTGTAAATTATCGAGAGTCCATATCTCGGAAACTATAAGAGATAATGCAAATTGGCAACCGGCAATGTAATTAGCATGCCGAATATTACTTGGAATGTGAATTGGAACGAAATCGCCAATAGAAAAGACCATTTTACAATTTGGGCCCAAGTTAGAAGCAGAGTCTAAGGTGTAAATTATCGATAGTCCATATCTCGGAAACTATAAGAGATAATGCAATTTGGCAACCGGCAATGTAATTAGCATGCCGAATACCACTTGGAATGTGAATTGGAACGAAATCGCCAATAGATAAGACCATTTTACAATTTGGGCCCAAGTTAGAAGCAGAGCCTAAGGTGTAAATTATCGATAGTCCATATCTCGGAAACTAAAAGAGATAATGCAATTTGGCAACCGGCAATGTAATTAGCATGCCGAATATTACTTGGAATGTGAATTGGAACGAAATCGCCAATAGATAAGACCATTTTACACTTTGGGCCCAAGTTAGAAGCAGAGCCTAAGGTGTAAATTATCGATAGTCCATATCTCGGAAACTATAAGAGATAATGCAGTTTCGCAACCGGCAATGTAATTAGCATGCCGAATATTACTTGGAATGTGAATTGGGACGAAATCGCCAATAGATAAGACCATTTTACAATTTGGGCCCAAGTTAGAAGCAGAGCCTAAGGTGTAAATTATCGATAGTCCATATCTCGGAAACTATAAGAGATAATGCAATTTGGCAACCGGCAATGTAATTAGCAACCTTAGGCTCTGCTTCTAACTTGGGCCCAAATTGTAAAATGGTCTTATCTATTGGCGATTTCGTTCCAATTCACATTCCAAGTAATATTCGGCATGCTAATTACATTGCCGGTTGCCAAATTGCAGTATCTCTTATAGTTTCCGATATATGGACTATCGATAATTTACACCTTAGGCTCTGCTTCTAACTTGGGCCCAAATTGTAAAATGGTCTTATCTATTGGCGATTTCGTTCCAATTCACATTCCAAGTAATATTCGGCATGCTAATTACATTGCCGGTTGCCAAATTGCATTATCTCTTATAGTTTCCGAGATATGGACTATGGATAATTTACACCTTAGGCTCTGCTTCTAACTTGGGCCCAAATTTTAAAATGGTCTTATCTATTGGCGATTTCGTTCCAATTCACATTCCAAGTAATATTCGGCATGCTAATTACATTGCCGGTTGCCAAATTGCATTATCTCTTATAGTTTCCGAGATATGGACTATCGATAATTTACACCTTAGGCTCTGCTTCTAACTTGGGCCCAAATTGTAAAATGGTCTTATCTATTGGCGATTTCATTCCAATTCACATTCCAAGTAATATTCGGCATGTTAATTACATTGCCGGTTGCCAAATTGCATTATCTCTTATAGTCTCCGAGATATGGACTATCGATAATTTACACCTTAGGCTCTGCTTCTAACTTGGGCCCAAATTGTAAAATAGTCTTATCTATTGGCGATTTCGTTCCAATTCACATTCCAAGTAATATTCGGCATGCTAATTACATTGCCGGTTGCCAAATTGCATTATCTCTTATAGTTTCCGAGATATGGACTATCGATAATTTACACCTTAGGCTCTGCTTCTAACTTGGGCCCAAATTGTAAAATGGTCTTATCTATTGGCGATTTCGTCCCAATTCACATTCCAAGTAATATTCGGCATGCTAATTACATTGCCGGTTGCGAAACTGCATTATCTCTTATAGTTTCCGAGATATGGACTATCGATAATTTACACCTTAGGCTCTGCTTCTAACTTGGGCCCAAAGTGTAAAATGGTCTTATCTATTGGCGATTTGGTTCCAATTCACATTCCAAGTAATATTCGGCATGCTAATTACATTGCCGGTTGCCAAATTGCATTATCTCTTTTAGTTTCCGAGATATGGACTATCGATAATTTACACCTTAGGCTCTGCTTCTAACTTGGGCCCAAATTGTAAAATCGTCTTATCTATTGGCGATTTCGTTCCAATTCACATTCCAAGTAATATTCGGCATGCTAATTACATTGCCGGTTGCCAAATTGCATTATCTCTTATAGTTCCCGAGATATGGACTATCGATAATTTACACCTTAGGCTCTGCTTCTAACTTGGGCCCAAATTGTAAAATGGTCTTATCTATTGGCGATTTCGTTCCAATTCACATTCCAAGTAATATTCGGCATGCTAATTACATTGCCGGTTGCCAAATTGAATTATCCCTTATAGTTTCCGAGATATGGACTATCGATAATTTACACCTTAGGCTCTGCTTCTAACTTGGGCCCAAATTGTAAAATGGTCTTATCTATTGGCGATTTCGTTCCAATTCACATTCCAAGTGGTATTCGGCAAGCTAATTACATTGCCGGTTGCCAAATTGCATTATCTCTTATAGTTTCCGAGATATGGACTATCGATAATTTACACCTTAGGCTCTGCTTCTAACTTGGGCCCAAATTGTAAAATGGTCTTATCTATTGGCGATTTCGTTACAATTCACATTCCAAGTAATATTCGGCATGCTAATTACATAGCCGGTTGCCAAATTGAATTATCTCCTATAGTTTCCGAGATATGGACTATCGATAATTTACACCTTAGGCTCTGCTTCTAACTTGGGCCCAAATTGTAAAATGGTCTTACCAATTGGCGATTTCGTTCCAATTCACATTCCAAGTAATATTCGGCATGCTAATTACATTGCCGGTGGCCAAGTTGCATTATCTCTTATAGTTTCCGAGATATGGACTATCGATAATTTACACCTTAGGCTCTGCTTCTAACTTGGGCCCAAATTGTAAAATGGTATTATCTATTGGCGATTTCGTCCCAATTCACATTCCAAGTAATATTCGGCATGCTAATTACATTGCCAGTTGCCAAATTGCATTATCCCTTATAGTTTCCGAGATATGGACTATCGATTATTTTTAACCTTAGGCTCTGCTTCTAACTTGGGCCCAAACTGTAAAATGGTCTTATCTATTGGCGATTTCGTTCCAATTCACATTCCAAGTAGTATTCGGCATGCTAGCTACATTGCCGGTTGCCAAATTGCATTATCTCTTATAGTTTCCGAGATATGGACTATCGATAATTTACACCTTAGGCTCTGCTTCTAACTTGGGCCCAAATTGTAAAATGGTCTTATCTATTGGCGATTTCGTCCCAATTCACATTCCAAGTAATATTCGGCATGCTAATTACATTGCCAGTTGCCAAATTGCATTATCTCTTATAGTTTTCGAGATATGGACTATGGATAATTTACACCTTAGGCTCTGCTTCTAACTTGGGCCCAAATTGTAAAATGGTCTTATCTATTGGCGATTTCATTCCAATTCACATTCCAAGTAATATTCGGCATGCTAATTACATTGCCGTTTGCCAAATTGCATTATCTCTTATAGTTTCCGAGATATGGACTATCGATAATTTACACCTTAGGCTCTGCTTCTAACTTGGGCCCAAATTGTAAAATGGTCTTATCTATTGGCGATTTCGTTCCAATTCACATTCCAAGTGGTATTCAGCATGCTAATTACATTGCCGGTTGCCAAATTGCATTATCTCTTATAGTTTCCGAGATATGGACTATCGATAATTTACACCTTAGGCTCTGCTTCTAACTTGGGCCCAAATTGTAAAATGGTCTTATCTATTGGCGATTTCGTTCCAATTCACATTCCAAGTAATATTCGGCATGCTAATTACATTGCCGGTTGCAAAATTGCATTATCTCTTATAGTTTCCGAGATATGGACTATCGATAATTTACACCTTAGGCTCTGCTTCTAACTTGGGCCCAAATTGTAAAATGGTCTTATCTATTGGCGATTTCGTCCCAATTCACATTCCAAGTAAAATTCGGCATGCTAATTACTTTGCCGGTTGCGAAACTGCATTATCTCTTATAGTTTCCGAGATATGGACTATCGATAATTTACACCTTAGGCTCTGCTTCTAACTTGGGCCCAAATTGTAAAATGGTCTTATCTATTGGCGATTTCGTTCCAATTCACATTCCAAGTAATATTCGGCATGCTAATTACATTGCCGGTTGCCAAATTGCATTATCTCTTATAGTTTCCGAGATATGGACTATCGATAATTTACACCTTAGGCTCTGCTTCTAACTTGGGCCCAAATTGTAATATGGTCTTATCTATTGGCGATTTCGTTCCAATTCACATTCCAAGTAATATTCGGCATGCTAATTACATTGCCGGTTGCCAAATTGCATTATCTCTTATAGTTTCCGAGATACGGACTATCGATAATTTACACCTTAGGCTCTGCTTCTAACTTGGGCCCAAATTGTAAAATGGTCTTATCTATTGGCGATTTCGTTCCAATTCACACTCCAAGTAATATTCGGCATGCTAATTACATTGCCGGTTGCGAAATTGCATTATCTCTTATAGTTTCCGAGATATGGACTATCCATAATTTACACCTTAGGCTCTGCTTCTAACTTGGGCCCAAATTGTAAAATGGTCTTATCTATTGGCGATTTCGTTCCAATTCACATTCCAAGTAATATTCGGCATGCTAATTACATTGCCGGTTGCCAAATTGCATTATCTCTTATAGTTTCCGAGATATGGACTATGGATAATTTACACCTTAGGCTCTGCTTCTAACTTGGGCCCAAATTGTAAAATGGTCTTATCTATTGGCGATTTCGTTCCAATTCACATTCCAAGTAATATTCGGCATGCTAATTACAATGCCGGTTCCCAAATTGCATTATCTCTTATAGTTTCCGAGATATGGACTATAGATTATTTTTAACCTTAGGCTCTGCTTCTAACTTGGGCCCAAACTGTAAAATGGACTTATCTATTGGCGATTTCGTTCCAATTCACATTCCAAGTAGTATTCGGCATGCTAATTACATTGCCGGTTGCCAAATTGCATTATCTCTTATAGTTTCCGAGATATGGACTATCGATAATTTACACCTTAGGCTCTGCTTCTAACTTGGGCCCAAATTGTAAAATGGTCTTATCTATTGGCGATTTCGTCCCAATTCACATTCCAAGTAATATTCGGCATGCTAATTACATTGCCAGTTGCCAAATTGCATTATCTCTTATAGTTTCCGAGATATGGACTATGGATAATTTACACCTTAGGCTCTGCTTCTAACTTGGGCCCAAATTGTAAAATTTTCTTATCTATTGGCGATTTCATTCCAATTCACATTCCAAGTAATATTCGGCATGCTAATTACATTGCCGGTTGCCAAATTGCATTATCTCTTATAGTTTCCGAGATATGGACTATCGATAATTTACACCTTAGGCTCTGCTTCTAACTTGGGCCCAAATTGTAAAATCGTCTTATCTATTGGCGATTTCGTTCCAATTCACATTCCAAGTAATATTCGGCATGCTAATTACATTGCCGGTTGCCAAATTGCATTATCTCTGATAGTTTCCGAGATATGGACTATCGATAATTTACACCTTAGGCTCTGCTTCTAACTTGGGCCCAAATTGTAAAATGGTCTTATCTATTGGCGATTTCATTCCAATTCACATTCCAAGTAATATTCGGCATGCTAATTACATTGCCGGTTGCCAAATTGCATTATATCTTATAGTTTCCGAGAAATGGACTATCGATAATTTACACCTTAGGCTCTGCTTCTAACTTGGGCCCAAATTGTAAAATGGTCTTATCTATTGGCGATTTCGTTCCAATTCACATTCCAAGTAATATTCGGCATGCTAATTACATTGCCGGTTGCCAAATTGCATTATCTTTTATAGTTTCCGAGATATGGACTATCGGTAATTTACACCTTAGGCTCTGCTTCTAACTTGGGCCCAAATTGTAAAATCGTCTTATCTATTGGCGATTTCGTTCCAATTCACATTCCAAGTAATATTCGGCATGCTAATTACATTGCCGGTTGCCAAATTGCATTATCTCTTATAGTTTCCGAGATATGGACTATCGATAATTTACACCTTAGGCTCTGCTTCTAACTTGGGCCCAAATTGTAAAATGGTTTTATCTATTGGCGATTTCGTTCCAATTCACATTCCAAGTAATATTCGGCATGCTAATTACATTGCCGGTTGCCAAATTGAATTATCTCTTATAGTTTCCGAGATATGGACTATCGATAATTTACACCTTAGGCTCTGCTTCTAACTGGGGCCCAAATTGTAAAATGGTTTTATCTATTGGCGATTTCGTTCCAATTCACATTCCAAGTGGTATTCGGCATGCTAATTACATTGCCGGTTGCCAAATTGCATTATCTCTTATAGTTTCCGAGATATGGACTATCGATAATTTACACCTTAGGTTCTGCTTCTAACTTGGGCCCAAATTGTAAAATGGTCTTATCTATTGGCGATTTCGTTCCAATTCACATTCCAAGTAATATTCGGCATGCTAATTACATTGCCGGTTGCCAAATTGCATTATCTCTTATAGTTTCCGAGATATGGACTATCGATAATTTACACCTTAGGCTCTGCTTCTAACTTGGGCCCAAATTGTAAAATGGTCTTATCTATTGGAACGAAATCGCCAATAGATAAGACCATTTTACAATTTGGGCCCAAGTTAGAAGCAGAGCCTAAGGTGTAAATTATCGATAGTCCATATCTCGGAAACTAAAAGAGATAATGCAATTTGGCAACCGGCAATGTAATTAGCATGCCGAATATTACTTGGAATGTGAATTGGAACGAAATCGCCAATAGATAAGACCATTTTACAATTTGGGCCCAAGTTAGAAGCAGAGCCTAAGGTGTAAATTATCGATACTCCATATCTCGGAAACTATAAGAGATAATGCAGTTTCGCAACCGGCAATGTAATTAGCATGCCGAATATTACTTGGAATGTGAATTGGGACGAAATCGCCAATAGATAAGACCATTTTACAATTTGGGCCCAAGTTAGAAGCAGAGCCTAAGGTGTAAATTATCGATAGTCCATATCTCGGAAACTATAAGAGATAATGCAATTTGGCAACCTGCAATGTAATTAGCATGCCGAATATTACTTGGAATGTGAATTGGAACGAAATCGCCAATAGATAAGACCATTTTACAATTTGGGCCCAAGTTAGAAGCAGAGCCTAAGGTGTAAATTATCGATAGTCCATATCTCGGAAACTATAAGAGATAATGCAATTTGGCAACCGGCAATGTAATTAGCATGCCGAATACCACTTGGAATGTGAATTGGAACGAAATCGCCAATAGATAAGACCATTTTACAATTTGGGCCCAAGTTAGAAGCAGAGCCTAAGGTGTAAATTATCGATAGTCCATATCTCGGAAACTATAAGAGATAATTCAATTTGGCAACCGGCAATGTAATTAGCATGCCGAATATTACTTGGAATGTGAATTGGAACGAAATCGCCAATAGATAAGACCATTTTACAATTTGGGCCCAAGTTAGAAGCAGAGCCTAAGGTGTAAATTATCGATAGTCCATATCTCGGAAACTAAAAGAGATAATGCAATTTGGCAACCGGCAATGTAATTAGCATGCCGAATACCACTTGGAATGTGAATTGGAACGAAATCGCCAATAGATAAGACCATTTTACAATTTGGGCCCAAGTTAGAAGCAGAGCCTAAGGTGTAAATTATCGATAGTCCATATCTCGGAAACTATAAGAGATAATTCAATTTGGCAACCGGCAATGTAATTAGCATGCCGAATATTACTTGGAATGTGAATTGGAACGAAATCGCCAATAGATAAAACCATTTTACAATTTGGGCCCAAGTTAGAAGCAGAGCCTAAGGTGTAAATTATCGATAGTCCATATCTCGGAAACTATAAGAGATAATGCAATTTGGCAACCGGCAATGTAATTAGCATGCCGAATATTACTTGGAATGTGAATTGGAACGAAATCGCCAATAGATAAGACCATTTTACAATTTGGGCCCAAGTTAGAAGCAGAGCCTAAGGTGTAAATTATCGATAGTCCATATCTCGGAAACTATAAGAGATAATGCAATTTGGCCACCGGCAATGTAATTAGCATGTCGAATATTACTTGGAATGTGAATTGGAACGAAATCGCCAATAGATAAGACCATTTTACAATTTGGGCCCAAGTTAGAAGCAGAGCCTAAGGTGTAAATTATCGATAGTCCATATCTCGGAAACTATAAGAGATAATGCAATTTGGCAACCGGCAATGTAATTAGCATGCCGAATATTACTTGGAATGTGAATTGGAACGAAATCGCCAATAGATAAGACCATTTTACAATTTGGGACCAAGTTAGAAGCAGAGCCTAATGTGTAAATTATCCATAGTCCATATCTCGGAAACTATAAGAGATAATGCAATTTGGCAACCGGCAATGTAATTAGCATGCCGAATATTATTTGGAATGTGAATTGGAACGAAATCGCCAATAGATAAGACCATTTTACAATTTGGGCCCAAGTTAGAAGCAGAGCCTAAGGTGTAAATTATGGATAGTCCATATCTCGGAAGCTATAAGAGATAATTCAATTTGGCAACCGGCAATGTAATTAGCATGCCGAATATTACTTGGAATGTGAATTGGAATGAAATCGCCAATAGATAAGACCATTTTACAATTTGGGCCCAAGTTAGAAGCAGAGCCTAAGGTGTAAATTATCGATAGTCCATATCTCGGAAACTATAAGAGATAATGCAATTTGGCAACCGGCAATGTAATTAGCATGCCGAATATTACTTGGAATGTGAATTGGAACGAAATCGCCAATAGATAAGACGATTTTACAATTTGGGCCCAAGTTAGAAGCAGAGCCTAAGGTGTAAATTACCGATAGTCCATATCTCGGAAACTATAAGAGATAATGCAATTTGGCAACCGGCAATGTAATTAGCATGCCGAATATTACTTGGAATGTGAATTGGAACGAAATCGCCAATAGATAAGACCATTTTACAATTTGGGCCCAAGTTAGAAGCAGAGCCTAAGGTGTAAATTATCGATAGTCCATATCTCGGAAACTATAAGAGATAATGCAATTTGGCAACCGGCAATGTAATTAGCATGCCGAATATTACTTGGAATGTGAATTGGAATGAAATCGCCAATAGATAAGACCATTTTACAATTTGGGCCCAAGTTAGAAGCAGAGCCTAAGGTGTAAATTATCGATAGTCCATATCTCGGAAACTATCAGAGATAATGCAATTTGGCAACCGGCAATGTAATTAGCATGCCGAATATTACTTGGAATGTGAATTGGAACGAAATCGCCAATAGATAAGACGATTTTACAATTTGGGCCCATGTTAGAAGCAGAGCCTAAGGTGTAAATTACCGATAGTCCATATCTCGGAAACTATAAGTGATAATGCAATTTGGCAACCGGCAATGTAATTAGCATGCCGAATATTACTTGGAATGTGAATTGGAACGAAATCGCCAATAGATAAGACCATTTTACAATTTGGGCCCAAGTTAGAAGCAGAGCCTAAGGTGTAAATTATCGATAGTCCATATCTCGGAAACTATAAGAGATAATGCAATTTGGCAACCGGCAATGTAATTAGCATGCCGAATATTACTTGGAATGTGAATTGGAATGAAATCGCCAATAGATAAGAAAATTTTACAATTTGGGCCCAAGTTAGAAGCAGAGCCTAATATGTAAATTATCCATAGTCCATATCTCGGAAACTATAAGAGATAATGCAATTTGGCAACTGGCAATGTAATTAGCATGCCGAATATTACTTGGAATGTGAATTGGGACGAAATCGCCAATAGATAAGACCATTTTACAATTTGGGCCCAAGTTAGAAGCAGAGCCTAAGGTGTAAATTATCGATAGTCCATATCTCGGAAACTATAAGAGATAATGCAATTTGGCAACCGGCAATGTAATTAGCATGCCGAATACTACTTGGAATGTGAATTGGAACGAAATCGCCAATAGATAAGACCATTTTACAGTTTGGGCCCAAGTTAGAAGCAGAGCCTAAGGTTAAAAACAATCGATAGTCCATATCTCGGAAACTATAAGAGATAATGCAATTTGGGAACCGGCATTGTAATTAGCATGCCGAATATTACTTGGAATGTGAATTGGAACGAAATCGCCAATAGATAAGACCATTTTACAATTTGGGCCCAAGTTAGAAGCAGAGCCTAAGGTGTAAATTATCGATAGTCCATATCTCGGAAACTATAAGAGATAATGCAATTTGGCCACCGGCAATGTAATTAGCATGTCGAATATTACTTGGAATGTGAATTGGAACGAAATCGCCAATAGATAAGACCATTTTACAATTTGGGCCCAAGTTAGAAGCAGAGCCTAAGGTGTAAATTATCGATAGTCCATATCTCGGAAACTATAAGAGATAATGCAATTTGGCAACCGGCAATGTAATTAGCATGCCGAATATTACTTGGAATGTGAATTGGAACGAAATCGCCAATAGATAAGACCATTTTACAATTTGGGACCAAGTTAGAAGCAGAGCCTAATGTGTAAATTATCCATAGTCCATATCTCGGAAACTATAAGAGATAATGCAATTTGGCAACCGGCAATGTAATTAGCATGCCGAATATTATTTGGAATGTGAATTGGAACGAAATCGCCAATAGATAAGACCATTTTACAATTTGGGCCCAAGTTAGAAGCAGAGCCTAAGGTGTAAATTATGGATAGTCCATATCTCGGAAACTATAAGAGATAATGCAATTTCGCAACCGGCAATGTAATTAGCATGCCGAATATTACTTGGAGTGTGAATTGGAACGAAATCGCCAATAGATAAGACCATTTTACAATTTGGGCCCAAGTTAGAAGCAGAGCCTACGGTGTAAATTATCGATAGTCCGTATCTCGGAAACTATAAGAGATAATGCAATTTGGCAACCGGCAATGTAATTAGCATGCCGAATATTACTTGGAATGTGAATTGGAACGAAATCGCCAATAGATAAGACCATATTACAATTTGGGCCCAAGTTAGAAGCAGAGCCTAAGGTGTAAATTATCGATAGTCCATATCTCGGAAACTATAAGAGATAATGCAATTTGGCAACCGGCAATGTAATTAGCATGCCGAATATTACTTGGAATGTGAATTGGAACGAAATCGCCAATAGATAAGACCATTTTACAATTTGGGCCCAAGTTAGAAGCAGAGCCTAAGGTGTAAATTATCGATAGTCCATATCTCGGAAACTATAAGAGATAATGCAGTTTCGCAACCGGCAAAGTAATTAGCATGCCGAATATTACTCGGAATGTGAATTGGGACGAAATCGCCAATAGATAAGACCATTTTACAATTTGGGCCCAAGTTAGAAGCAGAGCCTAAGGTGTAAATTATCGATAGTCCATATCTCGGAAACTATAAGAGATAATGCAATTTGGCCACCGGCAATGTAATTAGCATGCCGAATATTACTTGGAATGTGAATTGAAACGAAATCGCCAATAGATAAGACCATTTTACAATTTGGGCCCAAGTTAGAAGCAGAGCCTAAGGTGTAAATTATCGATAGTCCATATCTCGAAAACTATAAGAGATAATGCAATTTGGCAACCGGCAATGTAATTAGCGTGCCGAATACCACTTGGAATGTGAATTGGAACGAAATCGCCAATAGATAAGACCATTTTACAATTTGGGCCCAAGTTAGAAGCAGAGCCTAAGGTGTAAATTATCGATAGTCCATATCTCGGAAACTATAAGAGATAATTCAATTTGGCAACCGGCAATGTAATTAGCATGCCGAATATTACTTGGAATGTGAATTGGAACGAAATCGCCAATAGATAAGACCATTTTACAATTTGGGCCCAAGTTAGAAGCAGAGCCTAAGGTGTAAATTATCGATAGTCCATATCTCGGAAACTATAAGAGATAATGCAATTTGGCAACCGGCAATGTAATCAGCATGCCGAATATTACTTGGAATGTGAATTGGAACGAAATCGCCAATAGATAAGACGATTTTACAATTTGGGCCCAAGTTAGAAGCAGAGCCTAAGGTGTAAATTACCGATAGTCCATATCTCGGAAACTATAAGAGATAATACAATTTGGCAACCGGCAATGTAATTAGCATGCCGAATATTACTTGGAATGTGAATTGGAACGAAATCGCCAATAGATAAGACCATTTTACAATTTGGCCCCAAGTTAGAAGCAGAGCCTAAGGTGTAAATTATCGATAGTCCATATCTCGGAAACTATAAGAGATAATGCAATTTGGCAAACGGCAATGTAATTAGCATGCCGAATATTACTTGGAATGTGAATTGGGACGAAATCGCCAATAGATAAGACCATTTTACAATTTGGGCCCAAGTTAGAAGCAGAGCCTAAGGTGTAAATTATCGATAGTCCATATCTCGGAAACTATAAGAGATAATGCAATTTGGCAACCGGCAATGTAACTAGCATGCCGAATACTACTTGGAATGTGAATTGGAACGAAATCGTCAATAGATAAGACCATTTTACAGTTTGGGCCCAAGTTAGAAGCAGAGCCTAAGGTTAAAAATAATCGATAGTCCATATCTCGGAAACTATAAGAGATAATGCAATTTGGGAACCGGCAATGTAATTAGCATGCCGAATATTACTTGGAATGTGAATTGGAACGAAATCGCCAATAGATAAGACCATTTTACAATTTGGGCCCAAGTTAGAAGCAGAGCTTAAGGTGTAAATTATCGATAGTCCATATCTCGGAAACTATAAGAGATAATGCAACTTGGCCACCGGCAATGTAATTAGCATGCCGAATATTACTTGGAATGTGAATTGGAACGAAATCGCCAATAGGTAAGACCATTTTACAATTTGGGCCCAAGTTAGAAGCAGAGCCTAAGGTGTAAATTATCGATAGTCCATATCTCGGAAACTATAGGAGATAATTCAATTTGGCAACCGGCTATGTAATTAGCATGCCGAATATTACTTGGAATGTGAATTGGAAAGAAATCGCCAATAGATAAGACGATTTTACAATTTGGGCCCAAGTTAGAACCAGAGCCTAAGGTGTAAATTATCGATAGTTCATATCTCGGAAACTATAAGAGATAATGCAATTTGGCAACCGGCAATTTAATTAACATGCCGAATATTACTTGGAATGTGAATTGGAACGAAATCGCCAATAGATAAGACGATTTTACAATTTGGGCCCAAGTTAGAAGCAGAGCCTAAGGTGTAAATTACCGATAGTCCATATCTCGGAAACTATAAGAGATAATGCAATTTGGCAACCGGCAATGTAATTAGCATGCCGAATGTTCCTTGGAATGTGAATTGGAACGAAATCGCCAATAGATAAGACCATTTTACAATTTGGGCCCAAGTTAGAAGCAGAGCCTAAGGTGTAAATTATCGATAGTCCATATCTCGGAAACTATAAGAGATAATGCAATTTGGCAACCGGCAATGTAATTAGCATGCCGAATATTACTTGGAATGTGAATTGGAAAGAAATCGCCAATAGATAAGACGATTTTACAATTTGGGCCCAAGTTAGAAGCAGAGCCTAAGGTGTAAATTATCGATAGTCCATATCTCGGAAACTATAAGAGATAATGCAATTTGGCAACCGGCAATGTAATTAGCATGCCGAATATTACTTGGAATGTGAATTGGAAAGAAATCGCCAATAGATAAGACGATTTTACAATTTGGGCCCAAGTTAGAAGCAGAGCCTAAGGTGTAAATTATCGATAGTTCATATCTCGGAAACTATAAGAGATAATGCAATTTGGCAACCGGCAATTTAATTAACATGCCGAATATTACTTGGAATGTGAATTGGAACGAAATCGCCAATAGATAAGACCATTTTACAATTTGGGCCCAAGTTAGAAGCAGAGCCTAAGGTGTAAATTATCGATAGTCCATATCTCGGAAACTATAAGAGATAATGCAATTTGGCAACCGGCAATGTAATTAGCATGCCGAATATTACTTGGAATGTGAATTGGAACGAAATCGCCAATAGATAAGACGATTTTACAATTTGGGCCCAAGTTAGAAGCAGAGCCTAAGGTGTAAATTACCGATAGTCCATATCTCGGAAACTATAAGAGATAATGCAATTTGGCAACCGGCAATGTAATTAGCATGCCGAATATTCCTTGGAATGTGAATTGGAACGAAATCGCCAATAGATAAGACCATTTTACAATTTGGGCCCAAGTTAGAAGCAGAGCCTAAGGTGTAAATTATCGATAGTCCATATCTCGGAAACTATAACAGATAATGCAATTTGGCAACCGGCAATGTAATTAGCATGCCGAATATTACTTGGAATGTGAATTCGAATGAAATCGCCAATAGATAAACCATTTTACAATTTGGGCCCAAGTTAGAAGCAGAGCCTAAGGTGTAAATTATCCATAGTCCATATCTCGGAAACTATAAGAGATAATGCAATTTGGCAACCGGCAATGTAATTAGCATGCCGAATATTACTTGGAATGTGAATTGGAACGAAATCGCCAATAGATAAGACCATTTTACAATTTGGGCCCAAGTTAGAAGCAGAGCCTAAGGTGTAAATTATCGATAGTCCATATCTCGGAAACTAAAAGAGATAATGCAATTTGGCAACCGGCAATGTAATTAGCATGCCGAATATTACTTGGAATGTGAATTGGAACGAAATTGCCAATAGATAAGACCATTTTACAATTTGGGCCCAAGTTAGAAGCAGAGCCTAAGGTGTAAATTATCGATAGTCCATATCTCGGAAACTATAAGAGATAATGCAGTTTCGCAACCGGCAATGTAATTAGCATGCCGAATATTACTTGGAATGTGAATTGGGACGAAATCGCCAATAGATAAGACCATTTTACAATTTGGGCCCAAGTTAGAAGCAGAGCCTAAGGTGTAAATTATCGAGAGTCCATATCTCGGAAACTATAAGAGATAATGCAAATTGGCAACCGGCAATGTAATTAGCATGCCGAATATTACTTGGAATGTGAATTGGAACGAAATCGCCAATAGATAAGACCATTTTACAATTTGGGCCCAAGTTAGAAGCAGAGTCTAAGGTGTAAATTATCGATAGTCCATATCTCGGAAACTATAAGAGATAATGCAATTTGGCAACCGGCAATGTAATTAGCATGCCGAATACCACTTGGAATGTGAATTGGAACGAAATCGCCAATAGATAAGACCATTTTACAATTTGGGCCCAAGTTAGAAGCAGAGCCTAAGGTGTAAATTATCGATAGTCCATATCTCGGAAACTAAAAGAGATAATGCAATTTGGCAACCGGCAATGTAATTAGCATGCCGAATATTACTTGGAATGTGAATTGGAACGAAATCGCCAATAGATAAGACCATTTTACACTTTGGGCCCAAGTTAGAAGCAGAGCCTAAGGTGTAAATTATCGATAGTCCATATCTCGGAAACTATAAGAGATAATGCAGTTTCGCAACCGGCAATGTAATTAGCATGCCGAATATTACTTGGAATGTGAATTGGGACGAAATCGCCAATAGATAAGACCATTTTACAATTTGGGCCCAAGTTAGAAGCAGAGCCTAAGGTGTAAATTATCGATAGTCCATATCTCGGAAACTATAAGAGATAATGCAATTTGGCAACCGGCAATGTAATTAGCAACCTTAGGCTCTGCTTCTAACTTGGGCCCAAATTGTAAAATGGTCTTATCTATTGGCGATTTCGTTCCAATTCACATTCCAAGTAATATTCGGCATGCTAATTACATTGCCGGTTGCCAAATTGCATTATCTCTTATAGTTTCCGAGATATGGACTATGGATAATTTACACCTTAGGCTCTGCTTCTAACTTGGGCCCAAATTTTAAAATGGTCTTATCTATTGGCGATTTCGTTCCAATTCACATTCCAAGTAATATTCGGCATGCTAATTACATTGCCGGTTGCCAAATTGCATTATCTCTTATAGTTTCCGAGATATGGACTATCGATAATTTACACCTTAGGCTCTGCTTCTAACTTGGGCCCAAATTGTAAAATGGTCTTATCTATTGGCGATTTCATTCCAATTCACATTCCAAGTAATATTCGGCATGCTAATTACATTGCCGGTTGCCAAATTGCATTATCTCTTATAGTCTCCGAGATATGGACTATCGATAATTTACACCTTAGGCTCTGCTTCTAACTTGGGCCCAAATTGTAAAATGGTCTTATCTATTGGCGATTTCGTTCCAATTCACATTCCAAGTAATATTCGGCATGCTAATTACATTGCCGGTTGCCAAATTGCATTATCTCTTATAGTTTCCGAGATATGGACTATCGATAATTTACACCTTAGGCTCTGCTTCTAACTTGGGCCCAAATTGTAAAATGGTCTTATCTATTGGCGATTTCGTCCCAATTCACATTCCAAGTAATATTCGGCATGCTAATTACATTGCCGGTTGCGAAACTGCATTATCTCTTATAGTTTCCGAGATATGGACTATCGATAATTTACACCTTAGGCTCTGCTTCTAACTTGGGCCCAAAGTGTAAAATGGTCTTATCTATTGGCGATTTCGTTCCAATTCACATTCCAAGTAATATTCGGCATGCTAATTACATTGCCGGTTGCCAAATTGCATTATCTCTTTTAGTTTCCGAGATATGGACTATCGATAATTTACACCTTAGGCTCTGCTTCTAACTTGGGCCCAAATTGTAAAATCGTCTTATCTATTGGCGATTTCGTTCCAATTCACATTCCAAGTAATATTCGGCATGCTAATTACATTGCCGGTTGCCAAATTGCATTATCTCTTATAGTTCCCGAGATATGGACTATCGATAATTTACACCTTAGGCTCTGCTTCTAACTTGGGCCCAAATTGTAAAATGGTCTTATCTATTGGCGATTTCGTTCCAATTCACATTCCAAGTAATATTCGGCATGCTAATTACATTGCCGGTTGCCAAATTGAATTATCCCTTATAGTTTCCGAGATATGGACTATTGATAATTTACACCTTAGGCTCTGCTTCTAACTTGGGCCCAAATTGTAAAATGGTCTTATCTATTGGCGATTTCGTTCCAATTCACATTCCAATTAATATTCGGCATGCTAATTACATTGCCGGTTGCCAATTTGCATTATCTCTTATAGTTTCCGAGATATGGACTATCGATAATTTACACCTTAGGCTCTGCTTCTAACTTGGGCCCAAATTGTAAAATGGTCTTATCTATTGGCGATTTCGTCCCAATTCACATTCCAAGTAATATTCGGCATGCTAATTACATTGCCGGTTGCGAAACTGCATTATCTCTTATAGTTTCCGAGATATGGACTATCGATAATTTACACCTTAGGCTCTGCTTCTAACTTGGGCCCAAATTGTAAAATGGTCTTATCTATTGGCGATTTCGTTCCAATTCACATTCCAAGGTATATTCGGCATGCTAATTACATTGCCGGTTGCCAAATTGCATTATCTCTTTTAGTTTCCGAGATATGGACTATCGATAATTTACACCTTAGGCTCTGCTTCTAACTTGGGCCCAAATTGTAAAATGGTCTTATCTATTGGCGATTTCGTTCCAATTCACATTCCAAGTAATATTCGGCATGCTAATTACATTGCCGGTTGCCAAATTGCATTATCTCTTATAGTTTCCGAGATATGGACTATCGATAATTTACACCTTAGGCTCTGCTTCTAACTTGGGCCCAAATTGTAAAATGGCCTTATCTATTGGCGATTTCGTTCCAATTCACATTCCAAGTAATATTCGGCATGCTAATTACATTGCCGGTTACCAAATTGCATTATCTCTTATAGTTTCCGAGATATGGACTATCGATAATTTACACCTTAGGCTCTGCTTCTAACTTGGGCCCAAATTGTAAAATGGTCTAATCTATTGGCGATTTCGTTCCAATTCACATTCCAAGTAATATTCGGCATGCTAATTACATTGCCGGTTGCCAAATTGCATTATCTCTTATAGTTTCCGAGATATGGACTATCGATAATTTACACCTTAGGCTCTGCTTCTAACTTGGGCCCAAATTGTAAAATGGTCTTATCTATTGGCGATTTCGTTCCAATTCACATTCCAAGTAATATTCGGCATGCTAATTACATTGCCGGTTGCCAAATTGCATTATCTCTTATAGTTTCCGAGATATGGACTATCGATAATTTACACTTTAGGCTCTGCTTCTAACTTGGGCCCAAATTGTAAAATGGTCTTATCTATTGGCGATTTCGTTCCAATTCACATTCCAAGTAATATTCGGAATGCTAATTACATTGCCGGTTGCCAAATTGCATTATCTCTTATAGTTTCCGAGATATGGACTATGGATAATTTACACCTTAGGCTCTGCTTCTAACTTGGGCCCAAATTGTAAAATGGTCTTATCTATTGGCGATTTCGTTCCAATTTACATTCCAAGTAATATTGGGCATGCTAATTACATTGCCGGTTGCCAAATTGCATTATCTCTTATAGTTTCCGAGATATGGACTATCGATAATTTACACCTTAGGCTCTGCTTCTAACTTGGGCCCAAATTGTAAAATGGTCTTATCTATTGGCGATTTCGTTCCAATTCACATTCCAAGTAATATTCGGCATGCTAATTACATTGCCGGTGGCCAAGTTGCATTATCTCTTATAGTTTCCGAGATATGGACTATCGATAATTTACACCTTAGGCTCTGCTTCTAACTTGGGCCCAAATTGTAAAATGGTCTTATCTATTGGCGATTTCGTTCCAATTCACATTCCAAGTAATATTCGGCATGCTAATTACATTGCCGGTTCCCAAATTGCATTATCTCTTATAGTTTCCGAGATATGGACTATCGATTATTTTTAACCTTTGGCTCTGCTTCTAACTTGGGCCCAAACTGTAAAATGGTCTTATCTATTGGCGATTTCGTTCCAATTCACATTCCAAGTAGTATTCGGCATGCTAATTACATTGCCGGTTGCCAAATTGCATTATCTCTTATAGTTTCCGAGATATGGACTATCGATAATTTACACCTTAGGCTCTGCTTCTAACTTGGGCCCAAATTGTAAAATGGTCTTATCTATTGGCGATTTCGTTCCAATTCACATTCCAAGGAATATTCGGCATGCTAATTACATTGCCGGTTGCCAAATTGCATTATCTCTTATAGTTTCCGAGATATGGACTATCGGTAATTTACACCTTAGGCTCTGCTTCTAACTTGGGCCCAAATTGTAAAATCGTCTTATCTATTGGCGATTTCATTCCAATTCACATTCCAAGTAATATTCGGCATGCTAATTACATTGCCGGTTGCCAAATTGCATTATCTCTTATAGTTTCCGAGATATGGACTATCGATAATTTACACCTTAGGCTCTGCTTCTAACTTGGGCCCAAATTGTAAAATGGTCTTATCTATTGGCGATTTCATTCCAATTCACATTCCAAGTAATATTCGGCATGCTAATTACATTGCCGGTTGCCAAATTGCATTATCTCTTATAGTTTCCGAGATATGGACTATCGATAATTTACACCTTAGGCTCTGCTTCTAACTTGGGCCCAAATTGTAAAATGGTCTTATCTATTGGCGATATCGTTCCAATTCACATTCCAAGGAATATTCGGCATGATAATTACATTGCCGGTTGCCAAATTGCATTATCTCTTATAGTTTCCGAGATATGGACTATCGGTAATTTACACCTTAGGCTCTGCTTCTAACTTGGGCCCAAATTGTAAAATCGTCTTATCTATTGGCGATTTCGTTCCAATTCACATTCCAAGTAATATTCGGCATGCTAATTACATTGCCGGTTGCCAAATTGCATTATCTCTTATAGTTTCCGAGATATGGACTATCGATAATTTACACCTTAGGCTCTGCTTCTAACTTGGGCCCAAATTGTAAAATGGTCTTATCTATTGGCGATTTCGTTCCAATTCACATTCCAAGTAATATTCGGCATGTTAATTAAATTGCCGGTTGCCAAATTGCATTATCTCTTATAGTTTCCGAGATATGGACTATCGATAATTTACACCTTAGGCTCTGCTTCTAACTTGGGCCCAAATTGTAAAATCGTCTTATCTATTGGCGATTTCTTTCCAATTCACATTCCAAGTAATATTCGGCATGCTAATTACATTGCCGATTGCCAAATTGCATTATCTCTTATAGTTTCCGAGATATGGACTATCGATAATTTACACCTTAGGCTCTGCTTCTAACTTGGGCCCAAATTGTAAAATGGTCTTATCTATTGGCGATTTCGTTACAATTCACATTCCAAGTAATATTCGGCATGCTAATTACATAGCCGGTTGCCAAATTGAATTATCTCCTATAGTTTCCGAGATATGGACTATCGATAATTTACACCTTAGGCTCTGCTTCTAACTTGGGCCCAAATTGTAAAATGGTCTTACCTATTGGCGATTTCGTTCCAATTCACATTCCAAGTAATATTCGGCATGCTAATTACATTGCCGATGGCCAAGTTGCATTATCTCTTATAGTTTCCGAGATATGGACTATCGATAATTTACACCTTAGGCTCTGCTTCTAACTTGGGCCCAAATTGTAAAATGGTCTTATCTATTGGCGATTTCGTCCCAATTCACATTCCAAGTAATATTCGGCATGCTAATTACATTGCCAGTTGCCAAATTGCATTATCCCTTATAGTTTCCGAGATATGGACTATCGATTATTTTTAACCTTAGGCTCTGCTTCTAACTTGGGCCCAAACTGTAAAATGGTCTTATCTATTGGCAATTTCGTTCCAATTCACATTCCAAGTAGTATTGGGCATGCTAGCTACATTGCCGGTTGCCAAATTGCATTATCTCTTATAGTTTCCGAGATATGGACTATCGATAATTTACACCTTAGGCTCTGCTTCTAACTTGGGCCCAAATTGTAAAATGGTCTTATCTATTGGCGATTTCGTCCCAATTCACATTCCAAGTAATATTCGGCATGCTAATTACATTGCCAGTTGCCAAATTGCATTATCTCTTATAGTTTTCGAGATATGGACTATGGATAATTTACACCTTAGGCTCTGCTTCTAACTTGGACCCAAATTGTAAAATGGTCTTATCTATTGGCGATTTCATTCCAATTCACATTCCAAGTAATATTCGGCATGCTAATTACATTGCCGTTTGCCAAATTGCATTATCTCTTATAGTTTCCGAGATATGGACTATCGATAATTTACACCTTAGGCTCTGCTTCTAACTTGGGCCCAAATTGTAAAATGGTCTTATCTATTGGCGATTTCGTTCCAATTCACATTCCAAGTAATATTCGGCATGCTAATTACATTGCCGGTTGCCAAATTGAATTATCTCTTATAGTTTCCGAGATATGGACTATCGATAATTTACACCTTAGGCTCTGCTTCTAACTTGGGCCCAAATTGTAAAATGGTCTTATCTATTGGCGATTTCGTTCCAATTCACATTCCAAGTGGTATTCGGCATGCTAATTACATTGCCGGTTGCCAAATTGCATTATCTCTTATAGTTTCCGAGATATGGACTATCGATAATTTACACCTTAGGCTCTGCTTCTAACTTGGGCCCAAATTGTAAAATGGTCTTATCTATTGGCGATTTCGTTCCAATTCACATTCCAAGTAATATTCGGCATGCTAATTACATTGCCGGTTGCAAAATTGCATTATCTCTTATAGTTTCCGAGATATGGACTATCGATAATTTACACCTTAGGCTCTGCTTCTAACTTGGGCCCAAATTGTAAAATGGTCTTATCTATTGGCGATTTCGTCCCAATTCACATTCCAAGTAAAATTCGGCATGCTAATTACTTTCCCGGTTGCGAAACTGCATTATCTCTTATAGTTTCCGAGATATGGACTATCGATAATTTACACCTTAGGCTCTGCTTCTAACTTGGGCCCAAATTGTAAAATGGTCTTATCTATTGGCGATTTCGTTCCAATTCACATTCCAAGTAATATTCGGCATGCTAATTACATTGCCGGTTGCCAAATTGCATTATCTCTTATAGTTTCCGAGATATGGACTATCGATAATTTACACCTTAGGCTCTGCTTCTAACTTGGGCCCAAATTGTAATATGGTCTTATCTATTGGCGATTTCGTTCCAATTCACATTCCAAGTAATATTCGGCATGCTAATTACATTGCCGGTTGCCAAATTGCATTATCTCTTATAGTTTCCGAGATACGGACTATCGATAATTTACACCTTAGGCTCTGCTTCTAACTTGGGCCCAAATTGTAAAATGGTCTTATCTATTGGCGATTTCGTTCCAATTCACACTCCAAGTAATATTCGGCATGCTAATTACATTGCCGGTTGCGAAATTGCATTATCTCTTATAGTTTCCGAGATATGGACTATCCATAATTTACACCTTAGGCTCTGCTTCTAACTTGGGCCCAAATTGTAAAATGGTCTTATCTATTGGCGATTTCGTTCCAATTCACATTCCAAGTAATATTCGGCATGCTAATTACATTGCCGGTTGCCAAATTGCATTATCTCTTATAGTTTCCGAGATATGGACTATGGATAATTTACACCTTAGGCTCTGCTTCTAACTTGGGCCCAAATTGTAAAATGGTCTTATCTATTGGCGATTTCGTTCCAATTCACATTCCAAGTAATATTCGGTATGCTAATTACAATGCCGGTTCCCAAATTGCATTATCTCTTATAGTTTCCGAGATATGGACTATCGATTATTTTTAACCTTAGGCTCTGCTTCTAACTTGGGCCCAAACTGTAAAATGGACTTATCTATTGGCGATTTCGTTCCAATTCACATTCCAAGTAGTATTCGGCATGCTAATTACATTGCCGGTTGCCAAATTGCATTATCTCTTATAGTTTCCGAGATATGGACTATCGATAATTTACACCTTAGGCTCTGCTTCTAACTTGGGCCCAAATTGTAAAATGGTCTTATCTATTGGCGATTTCGTCCCAATTCACATTCCAAGTAATATTCGGCATGCTAATTACATTGCCAGTTGCCAAATTGCATTATCTCTTATAGTTTCCGAGATATGGACTATGGATAATTTACACCTTAGGCTCTGCTTCTAACTTGGGCCCAAATTGTAAAATGGTCTTATCTATTGGCGATTTCGTTCCAATTCACATTCCAAGTAATATTCGGCATGCTAATTACATTGCCGGTTGCCAAATTGCATTATCACTTATAGTTTCCGAGATATGGACTATCGGTAATTTACACCTTAGGCTCTGCTTCTAACTTGGGCCCAAATTGTAAAATCGTCTTATCTATTGGCGATTTCGTTCCAATTCACATTCCAAGTAATATTCGGCATGCTAATTACATTGCCGGTTGCCAAATTGCATTATCTCTGATAGTTTCCGAGATATGGACTATCGATAATTTACACCTTAGGCTCTGCTTCTAACTTGGGCCCAAATTGTAAAATGGTCTTATCTATTGGCGATTTCATTCCAATTCACATTCCAAGTAATATTCGGCATGCTAATTACATTGCCGGTTGCCAAATTGCATTATATCTTATAGTTTCCGAGAAATGGACTATCGATAATTTACACCTTAGGCTCTGCTTCTAACTTGGGCCCAAATTGTAAAATGGTCTTATCTATTGGCGATTTCGTTCCAATTCACATTCCAAGTAATATTCGGCATGCTAATTACATTGCCGGTTGCCAAATTGCATTATCTTTTATAGTTTCCGAGATATGGACTATCGGTAATTTACACCTTAGGCTCTGCTTCTAACTTGGGCCCAAATTGTAAAATCGTCTTATCTATTGGCGATTTCGTTCCAATTCACATTCCAAGTAATATTCGGCATGCTAATTACATTGCCGGTTGCCAAATTGCATTATCTCTTATAGTTTCCGAGATATGGACTATCGATAATTTACACCTTAGGCTCTGCTTCTAACTTGGGCCCAAATTGTAAAATGGTCTTATCTATTGGCGATTTCGTCCCAATTCACATTCCAAGTAATATTCGGCATGCTAATTACATTGCCAGTTGCCAAATTGCATTATCTCTTATAGTTTCCGAGATATGGACTATGGATAATTTACACCTTAGGCTCTGCTTCTAACTTGGGCCCAAATTGTAAAATGGTCTTATCTATTGGCGATTTCGTTCCAATTCACATTCCAAGTAATATTCGGCATGCTAATTACATTGCCGGTTGCCAAATTGCATTATCACTTATAGTTTCCGAGATATGGACTATCGGTAATTTACACCTTAGGCTCTGCTTCTAACTTGGGCCCAAATTGTAAAATCGTCTTATCTATTGGCGATTTCGTTCCAATTCACATTCCAAGTAATATTCGGCATGCTAATTACATTGCCGGTTGCCAAATTGCATTATCTCTGATAGTTTCCGAGATATGGACTATCGATAATTTACACCTTAGGCTCTGCTTCTAACTTGGGCCCAAATTGTAAAATGGTCTTATCTATTGGCGATTTCATTCCAATTCACATTCCAAGTAATATTCGGCATGCTAATTACATTGCCGGTTGCCAAATTGCATTATATCTTATAGTTTCCGAGAAATGGACTATCGATAATTTACACCTTAGGCTCTGCTTCTAACTTGGGCCCAAATTGTAAAATGGTCTTATCTATTGGCGATTTCGTTCCAATTCACATTCCAAGTAATATTCGGCATGCTAATTACATTGCCGGTTGCCAAATTGCATTATCTTTTATAGTTTCCGAGATATGGACTATCGGTAATTTACACCTTAGGCTCTGCTTCTAACTTGGGCCCAAATTGTAAAATCGTCTTATCTATTGGCGATTTCGTTCCAATTCACATTCCAAGTAATATTCGGCATGCTAATTACATTGCCGGTTGCCAAATTGCATTATCTCTTATAGTTTCCGAGATATGGACTATCGATAATTTACACCTTAGGCTCTGCTTCTAACTTGGGCCCAAATTGTAAAATGGTTTTATCTATTGGCGATTTCGTTCCAATTCACATTCCAAGTAATATTCGGCATGCTAATTACATTGCCGGTTGCCAAATTGAATTATCTCTTATAGTTTCCGAGATATGGACTATCGATAATTTACACCTTAGGCTCTGCTTCTAACTGGGGCCCAAATTGTAAAATGGTTTTATCTATTGGCGATTTCGTTCCAATTCACATTCCAAGTGGTATTCGGCATGCTAATTACATTGCCGGTTGCCAAATTGCATTATCTCTTATAGTTTCCGAGATATGGACTATCGATAATTTACACCTTAGGCTCTGCTTCTAACTTGGGCCCAAATTGTAAAATGGTCTTATCTATTGGCGATTTCGTTCCAATTCACATTCCAAGTAATATTCGGCATGCTAATTACATTGCCGGTTGCCAAATTGCATTATCTCTTATAGTTTCCGAGATATGGACTATCGATAATTTACACCTTAGGCTCTGCTTCTAACTTGGGCCCAAATTGTAAAATGGTCTTATCTATTGGAACGAAATCGCCAATAGATAAGACCATTTTACAATTTGGGCCCAAGTTAGAAGCAGAGCCTAAGGTGTAAATTATCGATAGTCCATATCTCGGAAACTAAAAGAGATAATGCAATTTGGCAACCGGCAATGTAATTAGCATGCCGAATATTACTTGGAATGTGAATTGGAACGAAATCGCCAATAGATAAGACCATTTTACAATTTGGGCCCAAGTTAGAAGCAGAGCCTAAGGTGTAAATTATCGATACTCCATATCTCGGAAACTATAAGAGATAATGCAGTTTCGCAACCGGCAATGTAATTAGCATGCCGAATATTACTTGGAATGTGAATTGGGATGAAATCGCCAATAGATAAGACCATTTTACAATTTGGGCCCAAGTTAGAAGCAGAGCCTAAGGTGTAAATTATCGATAGTCCATATCTCGGAAACTATAAGAGATAATGCAATTTGGCAACCGGCAATGTAATTAGCATGCCGAATATTACTTGGAATGTGAATTGGAACGAAATCGCCAATAGATAAGACCATTTTACAATTTGGGCCCAAGTTAGAAGCAGAGCCTAAGGTGTAAATTATCGATAGTCCATATCTCGGAAACTATAAGAGATAATGCAATTTGGCAACCGGCAATGTAATTAGCATGCCGAATACCACTTGGAATGTGAATTGGAACGAAATCGCCAATAGATAAGACCATTTTACAATTTGGGCCCAAGTTAGAAGCAGAGCCTAAGGTGTAAATTATCGATAGTCCATATCTCGGAAACTATAAGAGATAATTCAATTTGGCAACCGGCAATGTAATTAGCATGCCGAATATTACTTGGAATGTGAATTGGAACGAAATCGCCAATAGATAAGACCATTTTACAATTTGGGCCCAAGTTAGAAGCAGAGCCTAAGGTGTAAATTATCGATAGTCCATATCTCGGAAACTAAAAGAGATAATGCAATTTGGCAACCGGCAATGTAATTAGCATGCCGAATACCACTTGGAATGTGAATTGGAACGAAATCGCCAATAGATAAGACCATTTTACAATTTGGGCCCAAGTTAGAAGCAGAGCCTAAGGTGTAAATTATCGATAGTCCATATCTCGGAAACTATAAGAGATAATGCAATTTGGCAACCGGCAATGTAATTAGCATGCCGAATACCACTTGGAATGTGAATTGGAACGAAATCGCCAATAGATAAGACCATTTTACAATTTGGGACCAAGTTAGAAGCAGAGCCTAATGTGTAAATTATCCATAGTCCATATCTCGGAAACTATAAGAGATAATGCAATTTGGCAACCGGCAATGTAATTAGCATGCCGAATATTATTTGGAATGTGAATTGGAACGAAATCGCCAATAGATAAGACCATTTTACAATTTGGGCCCAAGTTAGAAGCAGAGCCTAAGGTGTAAATTATGGATAGTCCATATCTCGGAAGCTATAAGAGATAATTCAATTTGGCAACCGGCAATGTAATTAGCATGCCGAATATTACTTGGAATGTGAATTGGAATGAAATCGCCAATAGATAAGACCATTTTACAATTTGGGCCCAAGTTAGAAGCAGAGCCTAAGGTGTAAATTATCGATAGTCCATATCTCGGAAACTATAAGAGATAATGCAATTTGGCAACCGGCAATGTAATTAGCATGCCGAATATTACTTGGAATGTGAATTGGAACGAAATCGCCAATAGATAAGACGATTTTACAATTTGGGCCCAAGTTAGAAGCAGAGCCTAAGGTGTAAATTACCGATAGTCCATATCTCGGAAACTATAAGAGATAATGCAATTTGGCAACCGGCAATGTAATTAGCATGCCGAATATTACTTGGAATGTGAATTGGAATGAAATCGCCAATAGATAAGACCATTTTACAATTTGGGCCCAAGTTAGAAGCAGAGCCTAAGGTGTAAATTATCGATAGTCCATATCTCGGAAACTATCAGAGATAATGCAATTTGGCAACCGGCAATGTAATTAGCATGCCGAATATTACTTGGAATGTGAATTGGAACGAAATCGCCAATAGATAAGACCATTTTACAATTTGGGCCCAAGTTAGAAGCAGAGCCTAAGGTGTAAATTATCGATAGTCCATATCTCGGAAACTATAAGAGATAATGCAATTTGGCAACCGGCAATGTAATTAGCATGCCGAATATTACTTGGAATGTGAATTGGAATGAAATCGCCAATAGATAAGAAAATTTTACAATTTGGGCCCAAGTTAGAAGCAGAGCCTAATATGTAAATTATCCATAGTCCATATCTCGGAAACTATAAGAGATAATGCAATTTGGCAACTGGCAATGTAATTAGCATGCCGAATATTACTTGGAATGTGAATTGGGACGAAATCGCCAATAGATAAGACCATTTTACAATTTGGGCCCAAGTTAGAAGCAGAGCCTAAGGTGTAAATTATCGATAGTCCATATCTCGGAAACTATAAGAGATAATGCAATTTGGCAACCGGCAATGTAATTAGCATGCCGAATACTACTTGGAATGTGAATTGGAACGAAATCGCCAATAGATAAGACCATTTTACAGTTTGGGCCCAAGTTAGAAGCAGAGCCTAAGGTTAAAAATAATCGATAGTCCATATCTCGGAAACTATAAGAGATAATGCAATTTGGGAACCGGCATTGTAATTAGCATGCCGAATATTACTTGGAATGTGAATTGGAACGAAATCGCCAATAGATAAGACCATTTTACAATTTGGGCCCAAGTTAGAAGCAGAGCCTAAGGTGTAAATTATCGATAGTCCATATCTCGGAAACTATAAGAGATAATGCAATTTGGCCACCGGCAATGTAATTAGCATGTCGAATATTACTTGGAATGTGAATTGGAACGAAATCGCCAATAGATAAGACCATTTTACAATTTGGGCCCAAGTTAGAAGCAGAGCCTAAGGTGTAAATTATCGATAGTCCATATCTCGGAAACTATAAGAGATAATGCAATTTGGCAACCGGCAATGTAATTAGCATGCCGAATATTACTTGGAATGTGAATTGGAACGAAATCGCCAATAGATAAGACCATTTTACAATTTGGGACCAAGTTAGAAGCAGAGCCTAATGTGTAAATTATCCATAGTCCATATCTCGGAAACTATAAGAGATAATGCAATTTGGCAACCGGCAATGTAATTAGCATGCCGAATATTATTTGGAATGTGAATTGGAACGAAATCGCCAATAGATAAGACCATTTTACAATTTGGGCCCAAGTTAGAAGCAGAGCCTAAGGTGTAAATTATGGATAGTCCATATCTCGGAAACTATAAGAGATAATGCAATTTCGCAACCGGCAATGTAATTAGCATGCCGAATATTACTTGGAGTGTGAATTGGAACGAAATCGCCAATAGATAAGACCATTTTACAATTTGGGCCCAAGTTAGAAGCAGAGCCTAAGGTGTAAATTATCGATAGTCCGTATCTCGGAAACTATAAGAGATAATGCAATTTGGCAACCGGCAATGTAATTAGCATGCCGAATATTACTTGGAATGTGAATTGGAACGAAATCGCCAATAGATAAGACCATATTACAATTTGGGCCCAAGTTAGAAGCAGAGCCTAAGGTGTAAATTATCGATAGTCCATATCTCGGAAACTATAAGAGATAATGCAATTTGGCAACCGGCAATGTAATTAGCATGCCGAATATTACTTGGAATATGAATTGGAACGAAATCGCCAATAGATAAGACCATTTTACAATTTGGGCCCAAGTTAGAAGCAGAGCCTAAGGTGTAAATTATCGATAGTCCATATCTCGGAAACTATAAGAGATAATGCAGTTTCGCAACCGGCAAAGTAATTAGCATGCCGAATATTACTCGGAATGTGAATTGGGACGAAATCGCCAATAGATAAGACCATTTTACAATTTGGGCCCAAGTTAGAAGCAGAGCCTAAGGTGTAAATTATCGATAGTCCATATCTCGGAAACTATAAGAGATAATGCAATTTGGCAACCGGCAATGTAATTAGCATGCCGAATATTACTTGGAATGTGAATTGGAACGAAATCGCCAATAGATAAGACCATTTTACAATTTGGGCCCAAGTTAGAAGCAGAGCCTAAGGTGTAAATTATCGATAGTCCATATCTCGGAAACTATAAGAGATAATGCAATTTGGCAACCGGCAATGTAATTAGCGTGCCGAATACCACTTGGAATGTGAATTGGAACGAAATCGCCAATAGATAAGACCATTTTACAATTTGGGCCCAAGTTAGAAGCAGAGCCTAAGGTGTAAATTATCGATAGTCCATATCTCGGAAACTATAAGAGATAATTCAATTTGGCAACCGGCAATGTAATTAGCATGCCGAATATTACTTGGAATGTGAATTGGAACGAAATCGCCAATAGATAAGACCATTTTACAATTTGGGCCCAAGTTAGAAGCAGAGCCTAAGGTGTAAATTATCGATAGTCCATATCTCGGAAACTATAAGAGATAATGCAATTTGGCAACCGGCAATGTAATCAGCATGCCGAATATTACTTGGAATGTGAATTGGAACGAAATCGCCAATAGATAAGACGATTTTACAATTTGGGCCCAAGTTAGAAGCAGAGCCTAAGGTGTAAATTACCGATAGTCCATATCTCGGAAACTATAAGAGATAATACAATTTGGCAACCGGCAATGTAATTAGCATGCCGAATATTACTTGGAATGTGAATTGGAACGAAATCGCCAATAGATAAGACCATTTTACAATTTGGCCCCAAGTTAGAAGCAGAGCCTAAGGTGTAAATTATCGATAGTCCATATCTCGGAAACTATAAGAGATAATGCAATTTGGCAACCGGCAATGTAATTAGCATGCCGAATATTACTTGGAATGTGAATTGGAACGAAATCGCCAGTAGATAAGATGATTTTACAATTTGGGCCCAAGTTAGAAGCAGAGCCTAAAGTGTAAATTACCGATAGTCCATATCTCGGAAACTATAAGAGATAATGCAATTTGGCAACCGGCAATGTAATTAGCATGCCGAATATTACTTGGAATGTGAATTAGAACGAAATCGCCAATAGATAAGACCATTTTACAATTTGGGCCCAAGTTAGAAGCAGAGCCTAAGGTGTAAATTATCGATAGTCCATATCTCGGAAACTATAAGAGATAATGCAATTTGGCAAACGGCAATGTAATTAGCATGCCGAATATTACTTGGAATGTGAATTGGAATGAAATCGCCAATAGATAAGACCATTTTACAATTTGGGCCCAAGTTAGAAGCAGAGCCTAAGGTGTAAATTATCCATAGTCCATATCTCGAAAACTATAAGAGATAATGCAATTTGGCAACTGGCAATGTAATTAGCATGCCGAATATTACTTGGAATGTGAATTGGGACGAAATCGCCAATAGATAAGACCATTTTACAATTTGGGCCCAAGTTAGAAGCAGAGCCTAAGGTGTAAATTATCGATAGTCCATATCTCGGAAACTATAAGAGATAATGCAATTTGGCAACCGGCAATGTAACTAGCATGCCGAATACTACTTGGAATGTGAATTGGAACGAAATCGCCAATAGATAAGACCATTTTACAGTTTGGGCCCAAGTTAGAAGCAGAGCCTAAGGTTAAAAATAATCGATAGTCCATATCTCGGAAACTATAAGAGATAATGCAATTTGGGAACCGGCAATGTAATTAGCATGCCGAATATTACTTGGAATGTGAATTGGAACGAAATCGCCAATAGATAAGACCATTTTACAATTTGGGCCCAAGTTAGAAGCAGAGCTTAAGGTGTAAATTATCGATAGTCCATATCTCGGAAACTATAAGAGATAATGCAACTTGGCAACCGGCTATGTAATTAGCATGCCGAATATTACTTGGAATGTGAATTGTAACGAAATCGCCAATAGATAAGACCATTTTACAATTTGGGCCCAAGTTAGAAGCAGAGCCTAAGGTGTAAATTATCGATAGTCCATATCTCGGAAACTATAAGAGATAATGCAATTTGGCAACCGGCAATGTAATTAGCATGCCGAATATTACTTGGAATGTGAATTGGAAAGAAATCGCCAATAGATAAGACGATTTTACAATTTGGGCCCAAGTTAGAAGCAGAGCCTAAGGTGTAAATTATCGATAGTTCATATCTCGGAAACTATAAGAGATAATGCAATTTGGCAACCGGCAATTTAATTAACATGCCGAATATTACTTGGAATGTGAATTGGAACGAAATCGCCAATAGATAAGACCATTTTACAATTTGGGCCCAAGTTAGAAGCAGAGCCTAAGGTGTAAATTATCGATAGTCCATATCTCGGAAACTATAAGAGATAATGCAATTTGGCAACCGGCAATGTAATTAGCATGCCGAATATTACTTGGAATGTGATTTGGAACGAAATCGCCAATAGATAAGACGATTTTACAATTTGGGCCCAAGTTAGAAGCAGAGCCTAAGGTGTAAATTACCGATAGTCCATATCTCGGAAACTATAAGAGATAATGCAATTTGGCAACCGGCAATGTAATTAGCATGCCGAATATTACTTGGAATGTGAATTGGAACGAAATCGCCAATAGATAAGACCATTTTACAATTTGGGCCCAAGTTAGAAGCAGAGCCTAAGGTGTAAATTATCGATAGTCCATATCTCGGAAACTATAAGAGATAATGCAATTTGGCAACCGGCAATGTAATTAGCATGCCGAATACCACTTGGAATGTGAATTGGAACGAAATCGCCAATAGATAAGACCATTTTACAATTTGGGCCCAAGTTAGAAGCAGAGCCTAAGGTGTAAATTATCGATAGTCCATATCTCGGAAACTATAAGAGATAATTCAATTTGGCAACCGGCAATGTAATTAGCATGCCGAATATTACTTGGAATGTGAATTGGAACGAAATCGCCAATAGATAAGACCATTTTACAATTTGGGCCCAAGTTAGAAGCAGAGCCTAAGGTGTAAATTATCGATAGTCCATATCTCGGAAACTAAAAGAGATAATGCAATTTGGCAACCGGCAATGTAATTAGCATGCCGAATACCACTTGGAATGTGAATTGGAACGAAATCGCCAATAGATAAGACCATTTTACAATTTGGGCCCAAGTTAGAAGCAGAGCCTAAGGTGTAAATTATCGATAGTCCATATCTCGGAAACTATAAGAGATAATGCAATTTGGCAACCGGCAATGTAATTAGCATGCCGAATACCACTTGGAATGTGAATTGGAACGAAATCGCCAATAGATAAGACCATTTTACAATTTGGGCCCAAGTTAGAAGCAGAGCCTAAGGTGTAAATTATCGATAGTCCATATCTCGGAAACTATAAGAGATAATTCAATTTGGCAACCGGCAATGTAATTAGCATGCCGAATATTACTTGGAATGTGAATTGGAACGAAATCGCCAATAGATAAAACCATTTTACAATTTGGGCCCAAGTTAGAAGCAGAGCCTAAGGTGTAAATTATCGATAGTCCATATCTCGGAAACTATAAGAGATAATGCAATTTGGCAACCGGCAATGTAATTAGCATGCCGAATATTACTTGGAATGTGAATTGGAACGAAATCGCCAATAGATAAGACCATTTTACAATTTGGGCCCAAGTTAGAAGCAGAGCCTAAGGTGTAAATTATCGATAGTCCATATCTCGGAAACTATAAGAGATAATGCAATTTGGCCACCGGCAATGTAATTAGCATGTCGAATATTACTTGGAATGTGAATTGGAACGAAATCGCCAATAGATAAGACCATTTTACAATTTGGGCCCAAGTTAGAAGCAGAGCCTAAGGTGTAAATTATCGATAGTCCATATCTCGGAAACTATAAGAGATAATGCAATTTGGCAACCGGCAATGTAATTAGCATGCCGAATATTACTTGGAATGTGAATTGGAACGAAATCGCCAATAGATAAGACCATTTTACAATTTGGGACCAAGTTAGAAGCAGAGCCTAATGTGTAAATTATCCATAGTCCATATCTCGGAAACTATAAGAGATAATGCAATTTGGCAACCGGCAATGTAATTAGCATGCCGAATATTATTTGGAATGTGAATTGGAACGAAATCGCCAATAGATAAGACCATTTTACAATTTGGGCCCAAGTTAGAAGCAGAGCCTAAGGTGTAAATTATGGATAGTCCATATCTCGGAAGCTATAAGAGATAATTCAATTTGGCAACCGGCAATGTAATTAGCATGCCGAATATTACTTGGAATGTGAATTGGAATGAAATCGCCAATAGATAAGACCATTTTACAATTTGGGCCCAAGTTAGAAGCAGAGCCTAAGGTGTAAATTATCGATAGTCCATATCTCGGAAACTATAAGAGATAATGCAATTTGGCAACCGGCAATGTAATTAGCATGCCGAATATTACTTGGAATGTGAATTGGAACGAAATCGCCAATAGATAAGACGATTTTACAATTTGGGCCCAAGTTAGAAGCAGAGCCTAAGGTGTAAATTACCGATAGTCCATATCTCGGAAACTATAAGAGATAATGCAATTTGGCAACCGGCAATGTAATTAGCATGCCGAATATTACTTGGAATGTGAATTGGAATGAAATCGCCAATAGATAAGACCATTTTACAATTTGGGCCCAAGTTAGAAGCAGAGCCTAAGGTGTAAATTATCGATAGTCCATATCTCGGAAACTATCAGAGATAATTGCAATTTGGCAACCGGCAATGTAATTAGCATGCCGAATATTACTTGGAATGTGAATTGGAACGAAATCGCCAATAGATAAGACGATTTTACAATTTGGGCCCATGTTAGAAGCAGAGCCTAAGGTGTAAATTACCGATAGTCCATATCTCGGAAACTATAAGTGATAATGCAATTTGGCAACCGGCAATGTAATTAGCATGCCGAATATTACTTGGAATATGAATTGGAACGAAATCGCCAATAGATAAGACCATTTTACAATTTGGGTCCAAGTTAGAAGCAGAGCCTAAGGTGTAAATTATCGATAGTCCATATCTCGGAAACTATAAGAAATAATGCAATTTGGCAACCGGCAATGTAATTAGCATGCCGAATATTACTTGGAATGTGAATTGGAATGAAATCGCCAATAGATAAGAAAATTTTACAATTTGGGCCCAAGTTAGAAGCAGAGCCTAATATGTAAATTATCCATAGTCCATATCTCGGAAACTATAAGAGATAATGCAATTTGGCAACTGGCAATGTAATTAGCATGCCGAATATTACTTGGAAGGTGAATTGGGACGAAATCGCCAATAGATAAGACCATTTTACAATTTGGGCCCAAGTTAGAAGCAGAGCCTAAGGTGTAAATTATCGATAGTCCATATCTCGGAAACTATAAGAGATAATGCAATTTGGCAACCGGCAATGTAATTAGCATGCCGAATACTACTTGGAATGTGAATTGGAACGAAATCGCCAATAGATAAGACCATTTTACAGTTTGGGCCCAAGTTAGAAGCAGAGCCTAAGGTTAAAAATAATCGATAGTCCATATCTCGGAAACTATAAGAGATAATGCAATTTGGGAACCGGCATTGTAATTAGCATGCCGAATATTACTTGGAATGTGAATTGGAACGAAATCGCCAATAGATAAGACCATTTTACAATTTGGGCCCAAGTTAGAAGCAGAGCCTAAGGTGTAAATTATCGATAGTCCATATCTCGGAAACTATAAGAGATAATGCAATTTGGCCACCGGCAATGTAATTAGCATGTCGAATATTACTTGGAATGTGAATTGGAACGAAATCGCCAATAGATAAGACCATTTTACAATTTGGGCCCAAGTTAGAAGCAGAGCCTAAGGTGTAAATTATCGATAGTCCATATCTCGGAAACTATAAGAGATAATGCAATTTGGCAACCGGCAATGTAATTAGCATGCCGAATATTACTTGGAATGTGAATTGGAACGAAATCGCCAATAGATAAGACCATTTTACAATTTGGGACCAAGTTAGAAGCAGAGCCTAAGGTGTAAATTATCGATAGTCCATATCTCGGAAACTATAAGAGATAATGCAATTTGGCAACCGGCAATGTAATTAGCATGCCGAATATTACTTGGAATGTGAATTGGAACGAAATCGCCAATAGATAAGACCATTTTACAATTTGGGCCCAAGTTAGAAGCAGAGCCTAAGGTGTAAATTATCGATAGTCCATATCTCGGAAACTATAAGAGATAATGCAGTTTCGCAACCGGCAAAGTAATTAGCATGCCGAATATTACTCGGAATGTGAATTGGGACGAAATCGCCAATAGATAAGACCATTTTACAATTTGGGCCCAAGTTAGAAGCAGAGCCTAAGGTGTAAATTATCGATAGTCCATATCTCGGAAACTATAAGAGATAATGCAATTTGGCAACCGGCAATGTAATTAGCATGCCGAATATTACTTGGAATGTGAATTGGAACGAAATCGCCAATAGATAAGACCATTTTACAATTTGGGCCCAAGTTAGAAGCAGAGCCTAAGGTGTAAATTATCGATAGTCCATATCTCGGAAACTATAAGAGATAATGCAATTTGGCAACCGGCAATGTAATTAGCGTGCCGAATACCACTTGGAATGTGAATTGGAACGAAATCGCCAATAGATAAGACCATTTTACAATTTGGGCCCAAGTTAGAAGCAGAGCCTAAGGTGTAAATTATCGATAGTCCATATCTCGGAAACTATAAGAGATAATTCAATTTGGCAACCGGCAATGTAATTAGCATGCCGAATATTACTTGGAATGTGAATTGGAACGAAATCGCCAATAGATAAGACCATTTTACAATTTGGGCCCAAGTTAGAAGCAGAGCCTAAGGTGTAAATTATCGATAGTCCATATCTCGGGAACTATAAGAGATAATGCAATTTGGCAACCGGCAATGTAATCAGCATGCCGAATATTACTTGGAATGTGAATTGGAACGAAATCGCCAATAGATAAGACGATTTTACAATTTGGGCCCAAGTTAGAAGCAGAGCCTAAGGTGTAAATTACCGATAGTCCATATCTCGGAAACTATAAGAGATAATACAATTTGGCAACCGGCAATGTAATTAGCATGCCGAATATTACTTGGAATGTGAATTGGAACGAAATCGCCAATAGATAAGACCATTTTACAATTTGGCCCCAAGTTAGAAGCAGAGCCTAAGGTGTAAATTATCGATAGTCCATATCTCGGAAACTATAAGAGATAATGCAATTTGGCAACCGGCAATGTAATTAGCATGCCGAATATTACTTGGAATGTGAATTGGAACGAAATCGCCAGTAGATAAGATGATTTTACAATTTGGGCCCAAGTTAGAAGCAGAGCCTAAAGTGTAAATTACCGATAGTCCATATCTCGGAAACTATAAGAGATAATGCAATTTGGCAACCGGCAATGTAATTAGCATGCCGAATATTACTTGGAATGTGAATTAGAACGAAATCGCCAATAGATAAGACCATTTTACAATTTGGGCCCAAGTTAGAAGCAGAGCCTAAGGTGTAAATTATCGATAGTCCATATCTCGGAAACTATAAGAGATAATGCAATTTGGCAAACGGCAATGTAATTAGCATGCCGAATATTACTTGGAATGTGAATTGGAATGAAATCGCCAATAGATAAGACCATTTTACAATTTGGGCCCAAGTTAGAAGCAGAGCCTAAGGTGTAAATTATCCATAGTCCATATCTCGAAAACTATAAGAGATAATGCAATTTGGCAACTGGCAATGTAATTAGCATGCCGAATATTACTTGGAATGTGAATTGGGACGAAATCGCCAATAGATAAGACCATTTTACAATTTGGGCCCAAGTTAGAAGCAGAGCCTAAGGTGTAAATTATCGATAGTCCATATCTCGGAAACTATAAGAGATAATGCAATTTGGCAACCGGCAATGTAACTAGCATGCCGAATACTACTTGGAATGTGAATTGGAACGAAATCGCCAATAGATAAGACCATTTTACAGTTTGGGCCCAAGTTAGAAGCAGAGCCTAAGGTTAAAAATAATCGATAGTCCATATCTCGGAAACTATAAGAGATAATGCAATTTGGGAACCGGCAATGTAATTAGCATGCCGAATATTACTTGGAATGTGAATTGGAACGAAATCGCCAATAGATAAGACCATTTTACAATTTGGGCCCAAGTTAGAAGCAGAGCTTAAGGTGTAAATTATCGATAGTCCATATCTCGGAAACTATAAGAGATAATGCAACTTGGCCACCGGCAATGTAATTAGCATGCCGAATATTACTTGGAATTTGAATTGGAACGAAATCGCCAATAGGTAAGACCATTTTACAATTTGGGCCCAAGTTAGAAGCAGAGCCTAAGGTGTAAATTATCGATAGTCCATATCTCGGAAACTATAGGAGATAATTCAATTTGGCAACCGGCTATGTAATTAGCATGCCGAATATTACTTGGAATGTGAATTGTAACGAAATCGCCAATAGATAAGACCATTTTACAATTTGGGCCCAAGTTAGAAGCAGAGCCTAAGGTGTAAATTATCGATAGTCCATATCTCGGAAACTATAAGAGATAATGCAATTTGGCAACCGGCAATGTAATTAGCATGCCGAATATTACTTGGAATGTGAATTGGAAAGAAATCGCCAATAGATAAGACGATTTTACAATTTGGGCCCAAGTTAGAAGCAGAGCCTAAGGTGTAAATTATCGATAGTTCATATCTCGGAAACTATAAGAGATAATGCAATTTGGCAACCGGCAATTTAATTAACATGCCGAATATTACTTGGAATGTGAATTGGAACGAAATCGCCAATAGATAAGACCATTTTACAATTTGGGCCCAAGTTAGAAGCAGAGCCTAAGGTGTAAATTATCGATAGTCCATATCTCGGAAACTATAAGAGATAATGCAATTTGGCAACCGGCAATGTAATTAGCATGCCGAATATTACTTGGAATGTGAATTGGAACGAAATCGCCAATAGATAAGACGATTTTACAATTTGGGCCCAAGTTAGAAGCAGAGCCTAAGGTGTAAATTACCGATAGTCCATATCTCGGAAACTATAAGAGATAATGCAATTTGGCAACCGGCAATGTAATTAGCATGCCGAATGTTCCTTGGAATGTGAATTGGAACGAAATCGCCAATAGAAAAGACCATTTTACAATTTGGGCCCAAGTTAGAAGCCGAGCCTAAGGTGTAAATTATCGATAGTCCATATCTCGGAAACTATAACAGATAATGCAATTTGGCAACCGGCAATGTAATTAGCATGCCGAATATTACTTGGAATGTGAATTCGAATGAAATCGCCAATAGATAAACCATTTTACAATTTGGGCCCAAGTTAGAAGCAGAGCCTAAGGTGTAAATTATCCATAGTCCATATCTCGGAAACTATAAGAGATAATGCAATTTGGCAACTGGCAATGTAATTAGCATGCCGAATATTACTTGGAATGTGAATTGGGACGAAATCGCCAATAGATAAGACCATTTTACAATTTGGGCCCAAGTTAGAAGCAGAGCCTAAGGTGTAAATTATCGATAGTCCATATCTCGGAAACTATAAGAGATAATGCAATTTGGCAACCGGCAATGTAATTAGCATGCCGAATACTACTTGGAATGTGAATTGGAACGAAATCGCCAATAGATAAGACCATTTTACAGTTTGGGCTCAAGTTAGAAGCAGAGCCTAAGGTTAAAAATAATCGATAGTCCATATCTCGGAAACTATAAGAGATAATGCAATTTGGGAACCGGCAATGTAATTAGCATGCCGAATATTACTTGGAATGTGAATTGGAACGAAATCGCCAATAGAGAAGACCATTTTACAATTTGGGCCCAAGTTAGAAGCAGAGCCTAAGGTGTAAATTATCGATAGTCCATATCTCGGAAACTATAAGAGATAATGCAATTTGGCAACCGGCAATGTAATTAGCATGCCGAATATTACTTGGAATGTGAATTGGCACGAAATCGCCAATAGATAAGACCATTTTACAATTTGGGCCCAAGTTAGAAGCAGAGCCTAAGGTGTAAATTATCGATAGTCCATATCTCGGAAACTATAAGAGATAATGCAATTTGGCAACCGGCAATGTAATTAGCATGCCGAATATTACTAGGAATGTGAATTGGAACGAAATCGCCAATAGATAAGACCATTTTACAATTTGGGCCCAAGTTAGAAGCAGAGCCTAAGGTGTAAATTATCCATAGTCCATATCCCGGAAACTATAAGAGATAATGCAATTTGGCAACCGGCAATGTAATTAGCATGCCGAATATTACTTGGAATGTGAATTGGAACGAAATCGCCAATAGATAAGACGATTTTACAATTTGGGCCCAAGTTAGAAGCAGAGCCTAAGGTGTAAATTACCGATAGTCCATATCTCGGAAACTATAAGAGATAATGCAATTTGGCAACCGGCAATGTAATAAGCATGCCGAATATTCCTTGGAATGTGAATTGGAACGAAATCGCCAATAGATAAGACCATTTTACAATTTGGGCCCAAGTTAGAAGCAGAGCCTAAGGTGTAAATTATCGATAGTCCATATCTCGGAAACTATAAGAGATAATGCAATTTGGCAACCGGCAATGTAATTAGCATGCCGAATATTACTTGGAATGTGAATTGGAATGAAATCGCCAATAGATAAGACCATTTTACAATTTGGGCCCAAGTTAGAAGCAGAGCCTAAGGTGTAAATTATCCATAGTCCATATCTCGGAAATTATAAGAGATAATGCAATTTGGCAACTGGCAATGTAATTAGCATGCCGAATATTACTTGGAATGTGAATTGGGACGAAATCGCCAATAGATAAGACCATTTTACAATTTGAGCCCAAGTTAGAAGCAGAGCCTAAGGTGTAAATTATCGATAGTTCATATCTCGGAAACTATAAGAGATAATGCAATTTGGCAACCGGCAATGTAATTAGCATGCCGAATACTACTTGGAATGTGAATTGGAACGAAATCGCCAATAGATAAGACCATTTTACAGTTTGGGCCCAAGTTAGAAGCAGAGCCTAAGGTTAAAAATAATCGATAGTCCATATCTCGGAAACTATAAGAGATAATGCAATTTGGGAACCGGCAATGTAATTAGCATGCCGAATATTACTTGGATTGTGAATTGGAACGAAATCGCCAATAGAGAAGACCATTTTACAATTTGGGCCCAAGTTAGAAGCAGAGCCTAAGGTGTAAATTATCGATAGTCCATATCTCGGAAACTATAAGAGATAATGCAATTTGGCAACCGGCAATGTAATTAGCATGCCGAATATTACTTGGAATGTGAATTGGAACGAAATCGCCAATAGATAAGACCATTTTACAATTTGGGCCCAAGTTAGAAGCAGAGCCTAAGGTGTAAATTATCGATAGTCCATATCTCGGAAACTATAAGAGATAATGCAATTTGGCAAATGGCAATGTAATTAGCATGCCGAATATTACTAGGAATGTGAATTGGAACGAAATCGCCAATAGATAAGACCATTTTACAATTTGGGCCCAAGTTAGAAGCAGAGCCTAAGGTGTAAATTATCCATAGTCCATATCTCGGAAACTATAAGAGATAATGCAATTTGGCAACCGGCAATGTAATTAGCATGCCGAATATTACTTGGAATGTGAATTGGAACGAAATCGCCAATAGATAAGACCATTTTACAATTTGGGCCCAAGTTAGAAGCAGAGCCTAAGGTGTAATTTATCGATAGTCCATATCTCGGAAACTATAAGAGATAATGCAATTTGGCAACCGGCAATGTAATTAGCATGCCGAATATTACTTGGAATGTGAATTGGAACGAAATCGCCAATAGATAAGACCATTTTACAATTTGGGCCCAAGTTAGAAGCAGAGCCTAAGGTGTAAATTATCGATAGTCCATATCTCGGAAACTATAAGAGATAATGCAATTTGGCAACCGGCAATGTAATTAGCATGCCGAATATTATTTGGAATGTGAATTGGAACGAAATCGCCAATAAATAAGACCATTTTACAATTTGGGCCCAAGTTAGAAGCAGAGCCTAAGGTGTAAATTATCGATAGTCCATATCTCGGAAACTATAAGAGATAATGAAATTTGGCAACCGGCAATGTAATTAGCATGCCGAATATTACTTGGAATGTGAATTGGAACGAAATCGCCAATAGATAAGACCATATTACAATTTGGGCCCAAGTTAGAAGCAGAGCCTAAGGTGTAAATTATCGATAGTCCATATCTCGGAAACTATAAGAGATAATGCAATTTGGCAACCGGCAATGTAATTAGCATGCCGAATATTACTTGGAATGTGAATTGGAACGAAATCGCCAATAGATAAGACGATTTTACAATTTGGGCCCAAGTTAGAAGCAGAGCCTAAGGTGTAAATTATCGATAGTCCATATCTCGGAAACTAAAAGAGATAATGCAATTTGGCAACCGGCAATGTAATTAGCATGCCGAATATTACTTGGAATGTGAATTGGAACGAAATCGCCAATAGATAAGACCATTTTACAATTTGGGCCCAAGTTAGAAGCAGAGCCTAAGGTGTAAATTATCGATAGTCCATATCTCGGAAACTATAAGAGATAATGCAGTTTCGCAACCGGCAATGTAATTAGCATGCCGAATATTACTTGGAATGTGAATTGGGACGAAATCGCCAATAGATAAGACCATTTTACAATTTGGGCCCAAGTTAGAAGCAGAGCCTAAGGTGTAAATTATCGATAGTCCATATCTCGGAAACTATAAGAGATAATGCAATTTGGCAACCGGCAATGTAATTAGCATGCCGAATATTACTTGGAATGTGAATTGGAACGAAATCGCCAATAGATAAGACCATTTTACAATTTGGGCCCAAGTTAGAAGCAGAGCCTAAGGTGTAAATTATCGATAGTCCATATCTCGGAAACTATAAGAGATAATGCAATTTGGCAACCGGCAATGTAATTAGCATGCCGAATATTACTTGGAATGTGAATTGGAATGAAATCGCCAATAGATAAGACCATTTTACAATTTGGGCCCAAGTTAGAAGCAGAGCCTAAGGTGTAAATTATCGATAGTCCATATCTCGGAAACTATAAGAGATAATGCAATTTGGCAACCGGCAATGTAATTAGCATGCCGAATATTACTTGGAATGTGAATTGGAACGAAATCGCCAATAGATAAGACGATTTTACAATTTGGGCCCAAGTTAGAAGCAGAGACTAAGGTGTAAATTACCGATAGTCCATATCTCGGAAACTATAAGAGATAATGCAATTTGGCAACCGGCAATGTAATTAGCATGCCGAATATTACTTGGTATGTGAATTGGAACGAAATCGCCAATAGATTAGACCATTTTACAATTTGGGCCCAAGTTAGAAGCAGAGCCTAAGGTGTAAATTATCGATAGTCCATATCTCGGAAACTATAAGAGATAATGCAATTTGGCAACCGGCAATGTAATTAGCATGCCGAATATTACTTGGAATGTGAATTGGAATGAAATCGCCAATAGATAAGACTATTTTACAATTTGTGCCCAAGTTAGAAGCAGAGCCTAAGGTGTAAATTATCCATAGTCCATATCTCGGGAACTATAAGAGATAATGCAATTTGGCAACTGGCAATGTAATTAGCATGCCGAATATTACTTGGAATGTGAATTGGGACGAAATCGCCAATAGATAAGACCATTTTACAATTTGGGCCCAAGTTAGAAGCAGAGCCTAAGGTGTAAATTATTGATAGTCCATATCTCGGAAACTATAAGAGATAATGCAATTTGGCAACCGGCAATGTAATTAGCATGCCGAATACTACATGGAATGTGAATTGGAACGAAATCGTCAATAGATAAGACCATTTTACAGTTTGGGCCCAAGTTAGAAGCAGAGCCTAAGGTTAAAAATAATCGATAGTCCATATCTCGGAAACTATAAGAGATAATGCAATTTGGGAACCGGCAATGTAATTAGCATGCCGAATATTACTTGGAATGTGAATTGGAACGAAATCGCCAATAGATAAGACCATTTTACAATTTGGGCCCAAGTTAGAAGCAGAGCCTAAGGTGTAAATTATCGATAGTCCATATCTCGGAAACTATAAGAGATAATGCAACTTGGCCACCGGCAATGTAATTAGCATGCCGAATATTACTTGGAATGTGAATTGGAACGAAATCGCCAATAGGTAAGACCATTTTACAATTTGGGCCCAAGTTAGAAGCAGAGCCTAAGGTGTAAATTATCGATAGTCCATATCTCGGAAACTATAGGAGATAATTCAATTTGGTAACCGGCAATGTAATTAGCATGCCGAATACTACTTGGAATGTGAATTGGAACGAAATAGCCAATAGATAAGACCATTTTACAGTTTGGGCCCAAGTTAGAAGCAGAGCCTAAAGTTAAAAATAATCGATAGTCCATATCTCGGAAACTATAAGAGATAATGCAATTTGGGAACCGGCAATGTAATTAGCATGCCGAATATTACTTGGAATGTGAATTGGAACGAAATCGCCAATAGATAAGACCATTTTACAATTTGGGCCCAAGTTAGAAGCAGAGCCTAAGGTGTAAATTATCGATAGTCCATATCTCGGAAACTATAAGAGATAATGCAATTTGGCAACCGGCAATGTAATTAGCATGCCGAATATTACTTGGAATGTAAATTGGAACGAAATCGCCAATAGATAAGACCATTTTACAATTTGGGCCCAAGTTAGAAGCAGAGCCTAAGGTGTAAATTATCCATAGTCCATATCTCGGAAACTATAAGAGATAATGCAATATGGCAACCGGCAATGTAATTAGCATGCCGAATATTACTTGGAATGTGAATTGGAACGAAATCGCCAATAGATAAGACCATTTTACAATTTGGGCCCAAGTTAGAAGCAGAGCCTAAGGTGTAAATAATCGATAGTCCATATCTCGGAAACTATAAGAGATAATGCAATTTGGCAACCGGCAATGTAATTAGCATGCCGAATACTACTTGGAATGTGAATTGGAACGAAATCGCCAATAGATAAGACCATTTTACAATTTGGGCCCAAGTTAGAAGCAGAGCCTAAGGTGTAAATTATCGATAGTCCATATCTCGGAAACTATAAGAGATAATTCAATTTGGCAACCGGCAATGTAATTAGCATGCCGAATATTACTTGGAATGTGAATTGGAACGAAATCGCCAATAGATAAGACCATTTTACAATTTGGGCAAAAGTTAGAAGCAGAGCCTAAGGTGTAAATTATCGATAGTCCATATCTCGGAAACTATAAGAGATAATGCAATTTGGCAACCGGCAATGTAATTAGCATGCCGAGTATTACTTGGAATGTGAATTGGAACGAAATCGCCAATAGATAAGACGATTTTACAATTTGGGCCCAAGTTAGAAGCAGAGCCTAAGGTGTAAATTATCGATAGTCCATATCTCGGAAACTATAAGAGATAATGCAATTTGGCAACCGGCAATGTAATTAGCATGCCGAATATTACTTGGAATGTGAATTGGAACGAAATCGCCAATAGATAAGACCATTTTACAATTTGGGCAAAAGTTAGAAGCAGAGCCTAAGGTGTAAATTATCGATAGTCCATATCTCGGAAACTATAAGAGATAATGCAATTTGGCAACCGGCAATGTAATTAGCATGCCGAATATTACTTGGAATGTGAATTGGAACGAAATCGCCAATAGATAAGGCGATTTTACAATTTGGGCCCAAGTTAGAAGCAGAGCCTAAGGTGTAAATTATCGATAGTCCATATCTCGGAAACTACAAGAGATAATGCAATTTGGCAACCGGCAATGTAATTAGCATGCCGAATATTACTTGGAATGTGAATTGGAACGAAATCGCCAATAGATAAGACCATTTTACAATTTGGGCCCAAGTTAGAAGCAGAGCCTAAGGTGTAAATTATCGATAGTCCATATCTCGGAAACTATAAGAGATAATGCAATTTGGCAACCGGCAATGTAATTAGCATGCCGAATATTACTTGGAATGTGAATTGGAACGAAATCGGCAATAGATAAGACCATTTTACAATTTGGGCCCAAGTTAGATGCAGAGCCTAAGATGTAAATTATCGATAGTCCATATCTCGGAAACTATAAGAGATAATGCAATTTGGCAACCGGCAATGTAATTAGCATGCCGAATATTACTTGGAATGTGAATTGGAACGAAATCGGCAATAGATAAGACCATTTTTCAATTTGGGCCCAAGTTAGAAGCAGAGCCTAAGATGTAAATAATCGATAGTCCATATCTCGGAAACTATAAGAGATAATGCAATTTAGCAACCGGCAATGTAATTAGCATGCCGAATATTACTTGGAATGTGAATTGGAACGAAATCGCCAATAGATAAGACCATTTTACAATTTGGGCCCAAGTTAGAAGCAGAGCCTAAGGTGTAAATTATCCATAGTCCATATCTCGGAAACTATAAGAGATAATGCAATTTGGCAACCGGCAATGTAATTAGCATGCCGAATATTACTTGGAATGTGAATTGGAACGAAATCGCCAATAGATAAGACCATTTTACAATTTGGGCCCAAGTTAGAAGCAGAGCCTAAGGTGTAAATTATCGATAGTCCATATCTCGGAAACTATAAGAGATAATGCAATTTGGCAACCGGCAATGTAATTGGCATGCCGAATATTACTTGCAATGTGAATTGGAACGAAATCGCCAATAGATAAGACCATTTTACAATTTGGGCCCAAGTTAGAAGCAGAGCCTAAGGTGTAAATTATCCATAGTCCATATCTCGGAAACTATAAGAGATAATGCAATTTGGCAACCGGCAATGTAATGAGCATGCCGAATATTACTTGGAATGTGAATTGGAACGAAATCGCCAATAGATAAGACCATTTTACAATTTGGGCCCAAGTTAGAAGCAGAGCCTAAGGTGTAAATTATCGATAGTCCATATCTCGGAAACTAAAAGAGATAATGCAATTTGGCAACCGGCAATGTAATTAGCATGCCGAATATTACTTGGAATATGAATTGGAACGAAATCGCCAATAGATAAGACCATATTACAATTTGGGCCCAAGTTAGAAGCAGAGCCTAAGGTGTAAATTATCGATAGTCCATATCTCGGAAACTATAAGAGATAATGCAATTTGGCAACCGGCAATGTAATTAGCATGCTGAATATTACTTGGAATGTGAATTGGAACGAAATCGCCAATAGATAAGACCATTTTACAATTTGGGCCCAAGATAGAAGCAGAGCCTAAGGTGTAAATTATCGATAGTCCATATCTCGGAAACTATAAGAGATAATGCAATTTGGCAACCGGCAATGTAATTAGCATGCCGAATATTACTTGGAATGTGAATTGGAACGAAATCGCCAATAGATAAGACCATATTACAATTTGGGCCCAAGTTAGAAACAGAGCCTAAGGTGTAAATTATCGATAGTCCATATCTCGGAAACTATAAGAGATAATGCAATTTGGCAACCGGCAATGTAATTAGCATGCCGAATATTACTTGGAATGTGAATTGGAACGAAATCGCCAATAGATAAGACCATATTACAATTTGGGCCCAAGTTAGAAGCAGAGCCTAAGGTGTAAATTATCGATAGTCCATATCTCGGAAACTATAAGAGATAATGCAATTTGGCAACCGGCAATGTAATTAGCATGCCGAATATTACTTGGAATGTGAATTGGAACGAAATCGCCAATAGATAAGACCATTTTACAATTTGGGCCCAAGTTAGAAGCAGAGCCTAAGGTGTAAATTATCGATAGTCAATATCTCGGAAACTATAAGAGATAATTCAATTTGGCCACCGGCAATGTAATTAGCATGCCGAATATTACTTGGAATGTGAATTGGAACGAAATCGCCAATAGATAAGACCATTTTACAATTTGGGCCCAAGTTAGAAGCAGAGCCTAAGGTGTAAATTATCGATAGTCCATATCTCGGAAACTATAAGAGATAATGCAATTTGGCAACCGGCAATGTAATTAGCATGCCGAATATTACTTGGAATGTGAATTGGAACGAAATCGCCAATAGATAAGGCCATTTTACAATTTGGGCCCAAGTTAGAAGCAGAGCCTAAGGTGTAAATTATCGATAGTCCATATCTCGGAAACTATAAGAGATAATGCAATTTGGCAACCGGCAATGTAATTAGCATGCCGAATATTACTTGGAATGTGAATTGGAACGAAATCGCCAATAGATAAGACCATTTTACAATTTGGGCCCAAGTTAGAAGCAGAGCCTAAGGTGTAAATTATCGATAGTCCATATCTCGGAAACTATAAGAGATAATGCAATTTGGCAACCGGCAATGTAATTAGCATGCCGAATATTACTTGGAAAGTGAATTGGAACGAAATCGCCAATAGATAAGACCATTTTACAATTTGGGCCCAAGTTAGAAGCAGAGCCTAAGGTGTAAATTATCGACAGTCCATATCTCGGAAGCTATAAGAGATAATGCAATTTGGCAACCGGCAATGCAATTAGCATGCCGAATATTACTTGGAATGTGAATTGGAACGAAATCGCCAATAGATAAGACCATTTTACAATTTGAGCCCAAGTTAGAAGCAGAGCCTAAGGTGTAAATTATCGATAGTCCATATCTCGGAAACTGTAAGAGATAATGCAATTTGGCAACCGGCAATGTAATTAGCATGCCGAATATTACTTGGAGAGTGAATTGGAACGAAATCGCCAATAGATAAGACCATTTTACAATTTGGGCCCAAGTTAGAAGCAGAGGCTGAGGTGTAAATTATCGATAGTCCATATCTCGGAAACTATAAGAGATAATGCAATTTGGCAACCGGCAATGTAATTTGCATGCCGAATATTACTTGGAAAGTGAATTGGAACGAAATCACCAATAGATAAGGCCATTTTACAATTTGGGCCCAAGTTAGAAGCAGAGCCTAAGGTGTAAATTATCGATAGTCCATATCTCGGAAACTATAAGAGGTAATGCAATTTGGCAACCGGCAATGTAATTAGCATGCCGAATATTACTTGGAATGTGAATTGGAACGATATCGCCAATAGATAAGACCATTTTACAATTTGGGCCCAAGTTAGAAGCAGAGCCTAAGATGTAAATAATCCATAGTCCATATCTCGGAAACTATAAGAGATAATGCAATTTGGCAACTGGCAATGTAATTAGCATGCCGAATATTACTTGGAATGTGAATTGGAACGAAATCGCCAATAGATAAGACCATTTTACAATTTGGGCCCAAGTTAGAAGCAGAGCCTAAGGTGTAAATTATCGATAGTCCATATCTCGGAAACTATAAGAGATAATGCAATTTGGCAACCGGCAATGTAATTAGCATGCCGAATACTACTTGGAATGTGAATTGGAACGAAATCGCCAATAGATAAGACCATTTTACAATTTGGGCCCAAGTTAGAAGCAGAGCCTAAGGTGTAAATTATCGATAGTCCATATCTCGGAAACTATAAGAGATAATTCAATTTGGCAACCGGCAATGTAATTAGCATGCCGAATATTACTTGGAATGTGAATTGGAACGAAATCGCCAATAGATAAGACCATTTTACAATTTGGGCAAAAGTTAGAAGCAGAGCCTAAGGTGTAAATTATCGATAGTCCATATCTCGGAAACTATAAGAGATAATGCAATTTGGCAACCGGCAATGTAATTAGCATGCCGAGTATTACTTGGAATGTGAATTGGAACGAAATCGCCAATAGATAAGACGATTTTACAATTTGGGCCCAAGTTAGAAGCAGAGCCTAAGGTGTAAATTATCGATAGTCCATATCTCGGAAACTATAAGAGATAATGCAATTTGGCAACCGGCAATGTAATTAGCATGCCGAATATTACTTGGAATGTGAATTGGAACGAAATCGCCAATAGATAAGACCATTTTACAATTTGGGCCCAAGTTAGAAGCAGAGCCTAAGGTGTAAATTATCGATAGTCCATATCTCGGAAACTATAAGAGATAATGCAATTTGGCAATCGGCAATGTAATTAGCATGCCGAATATTACTTGGAATGTGAATTGGAACGAAATCGCCAATAGATAAGACCATTTTACAATTTGGGCCCAAGTTAGAAGCAGAGCCTAAGGTGTAAATTATCGATAGTCCATATCTCGGAAACTATAAGAGATAATGCAATTTGGCAACCGGCAATGTAATTAGCATGCCGAATATTACTTGGAATGTGAATTGGAACGAAATCGCCAATAGATAAGACCATTTTACAATTTGGGCCCAAGTTAGAAGCAGAGCCTAAGGTGTAAATTATCGATAGTCCATATCTCGGAAACTATAAGAGATAATGCAATTTGGCAACCGGCAATGTAATTAGCATGCCGAATATTACTTGGAATGTGAATTGGAACGAAATCGCCAATAGGTAAGACCATTTTACAATTTGGGCCCAAGTTAGAAGCAGAGCCTAAAGTGTAAATTATCGATAGTCCATATCTCGGAAACTATAAGAGATAATTCAATTTGGCAACCGGCAATGTAATTAGCATGCCGGATATTACTTGGAATGTGAATTGGAACGAAATCGCCAATAGATAAGACCATTTTACAATTTGGGCCCAAGTTAGAAGCAGAGCCTAAGGTGTAAATTATCGATAGTCCATATCTCGGAAACTATAAGAGATAATGCAATTTGGCAACCGGCAATGTAATTAGCATGCCGAATATTATTTGGAATGTGAATTGGAACGAAATCGCCAATAGATAAGGCGATTTTACAATTTGGGCCCAAGTTAGAAGCAGAGCCTAAGGTGTAAATTATCGATAGTCCATATCTCGGAAACTACAAGAGATAATGCAATTTGGCAACCGGCAATGTAATTAGCATGCCGAATATTACTTGGAATGTGAATTGGAATGAAATCGCCAATAGATAAGACCATTTTATTATTTGGGCCCAAGTTAGAAGCAGAGCCTAAGGTGTAAATTATCGATAGTCCATATCTCGGAAACTATAAGAGATAATGCAATTTGGCAACCGGCAATGTAATTAGCATGCCGAATATTACTTGGAATGTGAATTGGAACGAAATCGGCAATAGATAAGACCATTTTACAATTTGGGCCCAAGTTAGAAGCAGAGCCTAAGATGTAAATTATCGATAGTCCATATCTCGGAAACTATAAGAGATAATGCAATTTAGCAACCGGCAATGTAATTAGCATGCCGAATATTACTTGGAATGTGAATTGGAACGAAATCGCCAATAGATAAGACCATTTTACAATTTGGGCCCAAGTTAGATGCAGAGCCTAAGGTGTAAATTATCGATAGTCCATATCTCGGAATCTATAAGAGATAATGCAATTTGGCAACCGGCAATGTAATTAGCATGCCGAATATTACCTGGAATGTGAATTGGAACGAAATCGCCAATAGGTAAGACCATTTTACAATTTGGGCCCAAGTTAGAAGCAGAGCCTAAGGTGTAAATTATCGATAGTCCATATCTCGGAAACTATAAGAGATAATTCAATTTGGCAACCGGCAATGTAATTAGCATGCCGGATATTACTTGGAATGTGAATTGGAACGAAATCGCCAATAGATAAGACCATTTTACAATTTGGGCCCAAGTTAGAAGCAGAGCCTAAGGTGTAAATTACCGATAGTCCATATCTCGGAAACTATAAGAGATAATGCAATTTGGCAACCGGCAATGTAATTAGCATGCCGAATATTACTTGGAATGTGAATTGGAACGAAATCGCCAATAGATAAGACGATTTTACAATTTGGGCCCAAGTTAGAAACAGAGCCTAAGGTGTAAATTATCGATAGTCCATATCACGGAAACTATAAGAGATAATGCAATTTGGCAACCGGCAATGTAATTAGCATGCGGAATATTACTTGGAATGTGAATTGGAACGAAATCGCCAATAGATAAGACCATTTTACAATTTGGGCCCAAGTTAGAAGCAGAGCCTAAGGTGTAAATTATCGATAGTCCATATCTCGGAAACTATAAGATATAATGCAATTTGGCAACCGGCAATGTAATTAGCATGCCGAATATTACTTGGAATGTGAATTGGAACGAAATCGCCAATAGAGAAGACCATTTTACAATTTGGGCCCAAGTTAGAAGCAGAGCCTAAGGTGTAAATTATCGATAGTCCATATCTCGGAAACTATAAGAGATAATGCAATTTGGCAACCGGCAATGTAATTAGCATGCCGAATATTACTTGGAATGTGAATTGGAACGAAATCGCCAATAGATAAGACCATTTTACAATTTGGGCCCAAGTTAGAAGCAGAGCCTAAGGTGTAAATTATCGATAGTCCATATCTCGGAAACTATAAGAGATAATGCAATTTGGCAACCGGCAATGTAATTAGCATGCCGAATATTACTTGGAATGTGAATTGGAACGAAATCGCCAATAGATAAGACCATTTTACAATTTGGGCCCAAGTTAGAAGCAGAGCCTAAGGTGTAAATTATCCATAGTCCATATCTCGGAAACTATAAGAGATAACGCAATTTGGCAACCGGCAATGTAATTAGCATGCCGAATATTACTTGGAATGTGAATTGGAACGAAATCGCCAATAGATAAGACCATTTTACAATTTGGGCCCAAATTAGAAGCAGAGCCTAAGGTGTAAATTATTGATAGTCCATATCTCGGAAACTATAAGAGATAATGCAATTTCGCAACCGGCAATGTAATTAGCATGCCGAATATTACTTGGAGTGTGAATCGGAACGAAATCGCCAATAGATAAGACCATTTTACAATTTGGGCCCAAGTTAGAAGCAGAGCCTAAGGTGTAAATTATCGATAGTCCGTATCTCGGAAACTATAAGAGATAATGCAATTTGGCAACCGGCAATGTAATTAACATGCCGAATATTACTTGGAATGTGAATTGGAACGAAATAGCCAATAGATAAGACCATTTTACAATTTGGGCCCAAGTTAGAAGCAGAGCCTAAGGTGTAAATTATCGATAGTCCATATCTCGGAAACTATAAGAGATAATGCAATTTGGCAACCGGCAGTGTAATTAGCATGCCGAATATTACTTGGAATGTGAATTGGAACGAAATCGCCAATAGATAAGACCATTTTACAATTTGGGCCCAAGTTAGAAGCAGAGCCTAAGGTGTAAATTATCGATAGTCCATATTTCGGAAACTATAAGAGATAATGCAATTTGGCAACCGGCAATGTAATTAGCATGCCGAATATTACTTGGAATGTGAATTGGAACGAAATCGCCAATAGATAAGACCATTTTACAATTTGGGCCCAAGTTAGAAGCAGAGCCTAAGGTGTAAATTATCGATAGTCCATATCTCGGAAACTATAAGAGATAATGCAATTTGGCAACCGGCAATGTAATTAGCATGCCGAATATTACTTGGAATGTGAATTGGAACGAAATCGCCAATAGATAAGACCATTTTACAATTTGGGCCCAAGTTAGAAGCAGAGCCTAAGGTGTAAATTATTGATAGTCCATATCTCGGAAACTATAAGAGATAATGCAATTTGGCAACCGGCAATGTAATTAGCATGCCGAATATTACTTGGAATGTGAATTGGAACGAAATCGCCAATAGGTAAGACCATTTTACAATTTGGGCCCAAGTTAGAAGCAGAGCCTAAGGTGTAAATTATCGATAGTCCATATCTCGGAAACTATAAGAGATAATTCAATTTGGCCACCGGCAATGTAATTAGCATGCCGAATATTACTTGGAATGTGAATTGGAACGAAATCGCCAATATATAAGACCATTTTACAATTTGGGCCCAAGTTAGAAGCAGAGCCTAAGGTGTAAATTATCGATAGTCCATATCTCGGAAACTATAAGAGATAATGCAATTTGGCAACCGGCAATGTAATTAGCATGCCGAATATTACTTGGAATGTGAATTGGAACGAAATCGCCAATAGATAAGGCCATTTTACAATTTGGGCCCAAGTTAGAAGCAGAGCCTAAGGTGTAAATTATCGATATTCCATATCTCGGAAACTATAAGAGATAATGCAATTTGGCAACCGGCAATGTAATTAGCATGCCGAATATTACTTGGAATGTGAATTGGAACGAAATCGCCAATAGATAAGACCATTTTACAATTTGGGCCCTAGTTAGAAGCAGAGCCTAAGGTGTAAATTATCGATAGTCCATATCTCGGAAACTATAAGAGATAATGCAATTTGGTAACCGGCAATGTAATTAGCATGCCGAATATTACTTGGAATGTGAATTGGAACGAAATCGCCAATAGATAAGACGATTTTACAATTTGGGCCCAAGTTAGAAGCAGAGCCTAAGGTGTAAATTATCGATAGTCCATATCTCGGAAACTATAAGAGATAATGCAATTTGGCAACCGGCAATGTAATTAGCATGCCGAATATTACTTGGAATGTGAATTGGAATGAAATCGCCAATAGATAAGACCATTTTACAATTTGGGCCCAAGTTAGAAGCAGAGCCTAAGGTGTAAATTATCGATAGTCCATATCTCGGAAACTATAAGAGATAATGCAATTTGGCAACCGGCAATGTAATTAGCATGCCGAATATTACTTGGAATGTGAATTGGAACGAAATCGCCAATAGATAAGACCATTTTACAATTTGGGACCAAGTTAGAAGCAGAGCCTAAGGTGTAAATTATCTATAGTCCATATCTCGGAAACTATAAGAGATAATGCAATTTGGCAACCGGCAATGTAATTAGCATGCCGAATATTACTTGGAATGTGAATTGGAACGAAATCGCCAATAGATAAGACCATTTTACAATTTGGGCCCAAGTTAGAAGCAGAGCCTAAGGTGTAAATTATCGATAGTCCGTATCTCGGAAACTATAAGAGATAATGCAATTTGGCAACCGGCAATGTAATTAGCATGCCGAATATTACTTGGAATGTGAATTGGAACGAAATCGCCAATAGATAAGACCATATTACAATTTGGGCCCAAGTTAGAAGCAGAGCCTAAGGTGTAAATTATCGATAGTCCATATCTCGGAAACTATAAGAGATAATGCAATTTGGCAGCCGGCAATGTAATTAGCATGCCGAATATTACTTGGAATGTGAATTGGAACGAAATCGCCAATAGATAAGACCATTTTACAATTTGGGCCCAAGTTAGAAGCAGAGCCTAAGGTGTAAATTATCGATAGTCCATATCTCGGAAACTATAAGACATAATGCAGTTTCGCAACCGGCAAAGTAATTAGCATGCCGAATATTACTTGGAATGTGAATTGGGACGAAATCGCCAATAGATAAGACCATTTTACAATTTGGGCCCAAGTTAGAAGCAGAGCCTAAGGTGTAAATTATCGATAGTCCATATCTCGGAAACTATAAGAGATAATGCAATTTGGCAACCGGCATTGTAATTAGCATGCCGAATATTACTTGGAATGTGAATTGGAACGAAATCGCCAATAGATAAGAGCATTTTACAATTTGGGCCCAAGTTAGAAGCAGAGCCTAAGGTGTAAATTATCGATAGTCCATATCTCGGAAACTATAAGAGATAATGCAATTTGGCAACCGGCAATGTAATTAGCATGCCGAATACCACTTGGAATGTGAATTGGAACGAAATCGCCAATAGATAAGACCATTTTACAATTTGGGCCCAAGTTAGAAGCAGAGCCTAAGGTGTAAATTATCGATAGTCCATATCTCGGAAACTATAAGAGATAATTCAATTTGGCAACCGGCAATGTAATTAGCATGCCCAATATTACTTGGAATGTGAATTGGAACGAAATCGCCAATAGATAAGACCATTTTACAATTTGGGCCCAAGTTAGAAGCAGAGCCTAAGGTGTAAATTATCGATAGTCCATATCTCGGAAACTATAAGAGATAATGCAATTTGGCAACCGGCAATGTAATCAGCATGCCGAATATTACTTGGAATGTGAATTGGAACGAAATCGCCAATAGATAAGACCATTTTACAATTTGGGCCCAAGTTAGAAGCAGAGCCTAAGGTGTAAATTATCGATAGTCCATATCTCGGAAACTATAAGAGATAATGCAATTTGGCAGCCGGCAATGTAATTAGCATGCCGAATATTACTTGGAATGTGAATTGGAACGAAATCGCCAATAGATAAGACCATTTTACAATTTGGGCCCAAGTTAGAAGCAGAGCCTAAGGTGTAAATTATCGATAGTCCATATCTCGGAAACTATAAGACATAATGCAGTTTCGCAACCGGCAAAGTAATTAGCATGCCGAATATTACTTGGAATGTGAATTGGGACGAAATCGCCAATAGATAAGACCATTTTACAATTTGGGCCCAAGTTAGAAGCAGAGCCTAAGGTGTAAATTATCGATAGTCCATATCTCGGAAACTATAAGACATAATGCAATTTGGCAACCGGCATTGTAATTAGCATGCCGAATATTACTTGGAATGTGAATTGGAACGAAATCGCCAATAGATAAGAGCATTTTACAATTTGGGCCCAAGTTAGAAGCAGAGCCTAAGGTGTAAATTATCGATAGTCCATATCTCGGAAACTATAAGAGATAATGCAATTTGGCAACCGGCAATGTAATTAGCATGCCGAATACCACTTGGAATGTGAATTGGAACGAAATCGCCAATAGATAAGACCATTTTACAATTTGGGCCCAAGTTAGAAGCAGAGCCTAAGGTGTAAATTATCGATAGTCCATATCTCGGAAACTATAAGAGATAATTCAATTTGGCAACCGGCAATGTAATTAGCATGCCGAATATTACTTGGAATGTGAATTGGAACGAAATCGCCAATAGATAAGACCATATTACAATTTGGGCCCAAGTTAGAAGCAGAGCCTAAGGTGTAAATTATCGATAGTCCATATCTCGGAAACTATAACAGATAATGCATTTTGGCAACCGGCAATGTAATTAGCATGCCGAATATTACTTGGAATGTGAATTGGAACGAAATCGCCAATAGATAAGACCATTTTACAATTTGGGCCCAAGTTAGAAGCAGAGCCTAAGGTGTAAATTATCGATAGTCCATATCTCGGAAACTATAAGAGATAATGCAATTTGGCAACCGGCAATGTAATTAGCATGCCGAATATTACTTGGAATGTGAATTGGAACGAAATCGCCAATAGATAAGACCATTTTACAATTTGGGCCCAAGTTAGAAGCAGAGCCTAAGGTGTAAATTATCGATAGTCCATATCTCGGAAACTATAAGAGATAATGCAATTTGGCAACCGGCAATGTAATTAGCATGCCGAATACCACTTGGAATGTGAATTGGAACGAAATCGCCAATAGATAAGACCATTTTACAATTTGAGCCCAAGTTAGAAGCAGAGCCTAAGGTGTAAATTATCGATAGTCCATATCTCGGAAACTATAAGAGATAATTCAATTTGGCAACCGGCAATGTAATTAGCATGCCGAATATTACTTGGAATGTGAATTGGAACGAAATCGCCAATAGATAAGACCATTTTACAATTTGGGCCCAAGTTAGAAGCAGTGCCTAAGGTGTAAATTATCGATAGTCCATATCTCGGAAACTATAAGAGATAATGCAAATTGGCAACCGGCAATGTAATCAGCATGCCGAATATTACTTGGAATGTGAATTGGAACGAAATCGTCAATAGATAAGACGATTTTACAATTTGGGCCCAAGTTAGAAGCAGAGCCTAAAGTGTAAATTACCGATAGTCCATATCTCGGAAACTATAAGAGATAATACAATTTGGCAACCGGCAATGTAATTAGCATGCCGAATATTACTTGGAATGTGAATTGGAACGAAATCGCCAATAGATAAGACCATTTTACAATTTGGCCCCAAGTTAGAAGCAGAGCCTAAGGTGTAAATTATCGATAGTCCATATCTCGGAAACTATAAGAGATAATGCAATTTGGCAACCGGCAATGTAATTAGCATGCCGAATACCACTTGGAATGTGAATTGGAACGAAATCGCCAATAGATAAGACCATTTTACAATTTGAGCCCAAGTTAGAAGCAGAGCCTAAGGTGTAAATTATCGATAGTCCATATCTCGGAAACTATAAGAGATAATTCAATTTGGCAACCGGCAATGTAATTAGCATGCCGAATATTACTTGGAATGTGAATTGGAACGAAATCGCCAATAGATAAGACCATTTTACAATTTGGGCCCAAGTTAGAAGCAGTGCCTAAGGTGTAAATTATCGATAGTCCATATCTCGGAAACTATAAGAGATAATGCAAATTGGCAACCGGCAATGTAATCAGCATGCCGAATATTACTTGGAATGTGAATTGGAACGAAATCGCCAATAGATAAGACCATTTTACAATTTGGGCCCAAGTTAGAAGCAGAGCCTAAGGTGTAAATTATCGATAGTCCATATCTCGGAAACTATAAGAGATAATGCAATTTGGCAACCGGCAATGTAATTAGCATGCCGAATATTACTTGGAATGTGAATTGGAACGAAATCGCCAATAGATAAGACCATTTTACAATTTGGGCCCAAGTTAGAAGCAGAGCCTAAGGTGTAAATTATCGATAGTCCATATCTCGGAAACTATAAGAGATAATGCAATTTGGCAACCGGCAATGTAATTAGCATGCCGAATACCACTTGGAATGTGAATTGGAACGAAATCGCCAATAGATAAGACCATTTTACAATTTGAGCCCAAGTTAGAAGCAGAGCCTAAGGTGTAAATTATCGATAGTCCATATCTCGGAAACTATAAGAGATAATTCAATTTGGCAACCGGCAATGTAATTAGCATGCCGAATATTACTTGGAATGTGAATTGGAACGAAATCGCCAATAGATAAGACCATTTTACAATTTGGGCCCAAGTTAGAAGCAGTGCCTAAGGTGTAAATTATCGATAGTCCATATCTCGGAAACTATAAGAGATAATGCAATTTGGCAACCGGCAATGTAATCAGCATGCCGAATATTACTTGGAATGTGAATTGGAACGAAATCGTCAATAGATAAGACGATTTTACAATTTGGGCCCAAGTTAGAAGCAGAGCCTAAGGTGTAAATTACCGATAGTCCATATCTCGGAAACTATAAGAGATAATACAATTTGGCAACACGGCAATGTAATTAGCATGCCGAATATTACTTGGAATGTGAATTGGAACGAAATCGCCAATAGATAAGACGATTTTACAATTTGGGCCCAAGTTAGAAGCAGAGCCTAAGGTGTAAATTATCGATAGTCCATATCTCGGAAACTATAAGAGATAATGCAATTTGGCAACCGGCAATGTAATTAGCATGCCGAATATTACTTGGAATGTGAATTGGAACGAAATCGCCAATAGATAAGACCATTTTACAATTTGGGCCCAAGTTAGAAGCAGAGCCTAAGGTGTAAATTATCGATAGTCCATATCTCGGAAACTATAAGAGATAATTCAATTTGGCAACCGGCAATGTAATTAGCATGCCGAATATTACTTGGAATGTGAATTGGAACGAAATCGCCAATAGATAAGACCATTTTACAATTTGGGCCCAAGTTAGAAGCAGTGCCTAAGGTGTAAATTATCGATAGTCCATATCTCGGAAACTATAAGAGATAATGCAATTTGGCAACCGGCAATGTAATCAGCATGCCGAATATTACTTGGAATGTGAATTGGAACGAAATCGTCAATAGATAAGACGATTTTACAATTTGGGCCCAAGTTAGAAGCAGAGCCTAAGGTGTAAATTACCGATAGTCCATATCTCGGAAACTATAAGAGATAATACAATTTGGCAACCGGCAATGTAATTAGCATGCCGAATATTACTTGGAATGTGAATTGGAACGAAATCGCCAATAGATAAGACGATTTTACAATTTGGGCCCAAGTTAGAAGCAGAGCCTAAGGTGTAAATTATCGATAGTCCATATCTCGGAAACTATAAGAGATAATGCAATTTGGCAACCGGCAATGTAATTAGCATGCCGAATATTACTTGGAATGTGAATTGGAACGAAATCGCCAATAGATAAGACCATTTTACAATTTGGGCCCAAGTTAGAAGCAGTGCCTAAGGTGTAAATTATCGATAGTCCATATCTCGGAAACTATAAGAGATAATGCAAATTGGCAACCGGCAATGTAATCAGCATGCCGAATATTACTTGGAATGTGAATTGGAACGAAATCGTCAATAGATAAGACGATTTTACAATTTGGGCCCAAGTTAGAAGCAGAGCCTAAAGTGTAAATTACCGATAGTCCATATCTCGGAAACTATAAGAGATAATACAATTTGGCAACCGGCAATGTAATTAGCATGCCGAATATTACTTGGAATGTGAATTGGAACGAAATCGCCAATAGATAAGACCATTTTACAATTTGGCCCCAAGTTAGAAGCAGAGCCTAAGGTGTAAATTATCGATAGTCCATATCTCGGAAACTATAAGAGATAATGCAATTTGGCAACCGGCAATGTAATTAGCATGCCGAATACCACTTGGAATGTGAATTGGAACGAAATCGCCAATAGATAAGACCATTTTACAATTTGAGCCCAAGTTAGAAGCAGAGCCTAAGGTGTAAATTATCGATAGTCCATATCTCGGAAACTATAAGAGATAATTCAATTTGGCAACCGGCAATGTAATTAGCATGCCGAATATTACTTGGAATGTGAATTGGAACGAAATCGCCAATAGATAAGACCATTTTACAATTTGGGCCCAAGTTAGAAGCAGTGCCTAAGGTGTAAATTATCGATAGTCCATATCTCGGAAACTATAAGAGATAATGCAAATTGGCAACCGGCAATGTAATCAGCATGCCGAATATTACTTGGAATGTGAATTGGAACGAAATCGCCAATAGATAAGACCATTTTACAATTTGGGCCCAAGTTAGAAGCAGAGCCTAAGGTGTAAATTATCGATAGTCCATATCTCGGAAACTATAAGAGATAATGCAATTTGGCAACCGGCAATGTAATTAGCATGCCGAATATTACTTGGAATGTGAATTGGAACGAAATCGCCAATAGATAAGACCATTTTACAATTTGGGCCCAAGTTAGAAGCAGAGCCTAAGGTGTAAATTATCGATAGTCCATATCTCGGAAACTATAAGAGATAATGCAATTTGGCAACCGGCAATGTAATTAGCATGCCGAATACCACTTGGAATGTGAATTGGAACGAAATCGCCAATAGATAAGACCATTTTACAATTTGAGCCCAAGTTAGAAGCAGAGCCTAAGGTGTAAATTATCGATAGTCCATATCTCGGAAACTATAAGAGATAATTCAATTTGGCAACCGGCAATGTAATTAGCATGCCGAATATTACTTGGAATGTGAATTGGAACGAAATCGCCAATAGATAAGACCATTTTACAATTTGGGCCCAAGTTAGAAGCAGTGCCTAAGGTGTAAATTATCGATAGTCCATATCTCGGAAACTATAAGAGATAATGCAATTTGGCAACCGGCAATGTAATCAGCATGCCGAATATTACTTGGAATGTGAATTGGAACGAAATCGTCAATAGATAAGACGATTTTACAATTTGGGCCCAAGTTAGAAGCAGAGCCTAAGGTGTAAATTACCGATAGTCCATATCTCGGAAACTATAAGAGATAATACAATTTGGCAACCGGCAATGTAATTAGCATGCCGAATATTACTTGGAATGTGAATTGGAACGAAATCGCCAATAGATAAGACCATTTTACAATTTGGCCCCAAGTTAGAAGCAGAGCCTAAGGTGTAAATTATCGATAGTCCATATCTCGGAAACTATAAGAGATAATGCAATTTGGCAACCGGCAATGTAATTAGCATGCCGAATATTACTTGGAATGTGAATTGGAATGAAATCGCCAATAGATAAGACCATTTTACAATTTGGGCCCAAGTTAGAAGCAGAGCCTAAGGTGTAAATAATCGATAGTCCATATCTCGGAATCTATAAGAGATAATGCAATTTGGCAACCGGCAATGTAATTAGCATGCCGAATATTACTTGGAATGTGAATTGGAACGAAATCGCCAATAGATAAGACGATTTTACAATTTGGGCCCAAGTTAGAAGCAGAGCCTAAGGTGTAAATTACCGATAGTCCATATCTCGGAGACTATAAGAGATAATGCAATTTGGCAACCGGCAATGTAATTAGCATGCCGAATATTACTTGGAATGTGAATTGGAACGAAATCGCCAATAGATAAGACCATTTTACAATTTGGGCCCAAGTTAGAAGCAGAGCCTAAGGTGTAAATTATCGATAGTCCATATCTCGGAAACTATAAGAGATAATGCAATTTGGCAAACGGCAATGTAATTAGCATGCCGAATATTACTTGGAATGTGAAGTGGAATGAAATCGCCAATAGATAAGACCATTTTACAATTTGGGCCCAAGTTAGAAGCAGAGCCTAAGGTGTAAATTATCCATAGTCCATATCTCGAAAACTATAAGAGATAATGCAATTTGGCAACTGGCAATGTAATTAGCATGCCGAATATTACTTGCAATGTGAATTGGGACGAAATCGCCAATAGATAAGACCATTTTACAATTTGGGCCCAAGTTAGAAGCAGAGCCTAAGGTGTAAATTATCGATAGTCCATATCTCGGAAACTATAAGAGATAATGCAATTTGGCAACCGGCAATGTAACTAGCATGCCGAATACTACTTGGAATGTGAATTGGAACGAAATCGCCAATAGATAAGACCATTTTACAGTTTGGGCCCAAGTTAGAAGCAGAGCCTAAGGTTAAAAATAATCGATAGTCCATATCTCGGAAACTATAAGAGATAATGCAATTTGGGAACCGGCAATGTAATTAGCATGCCGAATATTACTTGCAATGTGAATTGGGACGAAATCGCCAATAGATAAGACCATTTTACAATTTGGGCCCAAGTTAGAAGCAGAGCCTAAGGTGTAAATTATCGATAGTCCATATCTCGGAGACTATAAGAGATAATGCAATTTGGCAACCGGCAATGTAATTAGCATGCCGAATATTACTTGGAATGTGAATTGGAACGAAATCGCCAATAGATAAGACCATTTTACAATTTGGGCCCAAGTTAGAAGCAGAGCCTAAGGTGTAAATTATCGATAGTCCATATCTCGGAAACTATAAGAGATAATGCAATTTGGCAACCGGCAATGTAACTAGCATGCCGAATACTACTTGGAATGTGAATTGGAACGAAATCGCCAATAGATAAGACCATTTTACAGTTTGGGCCCAAGTTAGAAGCAGAGCCTAAGGTTAAAAATAATCGATAGTCCATATCTCGGAAACTATAAGAGATAATGCAATTTGGGAACCGGCAATGTAATTAGCATGCCGAATATTACTTGCAATGTGAATTGGGACGAAATCGCCAATAGATAAGACCATTTTACAATTTGGGCCCAAGTTAGAAGCAGAGCCTAAGGTGTAAATTATCGATAGTCCATATCTCGGAGACTATAAGAGATAATGCAATTTGGCAACCGGCAATGTAATTAGCATGCCGAATATTACTTGGAATGTGAATTGGAACGAAATCGCCAATAGATAAGACCATTTTACAATTTGGGCCCAAGTTAGAAGCAGAGCCTAAGGTGTAAATTATCGATAGTCCATATCTCGGAAACTATAAGAGATAATGCAATTTGGCAAACGGCAATGTAATTAGCATGCCGAATATTACTTGGAATGTGAATTGGAATGAAATCGCCAATAGATAAGACCATTTTACAATTTGGGCCCAAGTTAGAAGCAGAGCCTAAGGTGTAAATTATCCATAGTCCATATCTCGAAAACTATAAGAGATAATGCAATTTGGCAACTGGCAATGTAATTAGCATGCCGAATATTACTTGCAATGTGAATTGGGACGAAATCGCCAATAGATAAAACCATTTTACAATTTGGGCCCAAGTTAGAAGCAGAGCCTAAGGTGTAAATTATCGATAGTCCATATCTCGGAAACTATAAGAGATAATGCAATTTGGCAACCGGCAATGTAACTAGCATGCCGAATACTACTTGGAATGTGAATTGGAACGAAATCGCCAATAGATAAGACCATTTTACAGTTTGGGCCCAAGTTAGAAGCAGAGCCTAAGGTTAAAAATAATCGATAGTCCATATCTCGGAAACTATAAGAGATAATGCAATTTGGGAACCGGCAATGTAATTAGCATGCCGAATATTACTTGCAATGTGAATTGGGACGAAATCGCCAATAGATAAGACCATTTTACAATTTGGGCCCAAGTTAGAAGCAGAGCCTAAGGTGTAAATTATCGATAGTCCATATCTCGGAAACTATAAGAGATAATGCAATTTGGCAACCGGCAATGTAACTAGCATGCCGAATATTACTTGGAATGTGAATTGGAACGAAATCGCCAATAGATAAGACCATTTTACAATTTGGCCCCAAGTTAGAAGCAGAGCCTAAGGTGTAAATTATCGATAGTCCATATCTCGGAAACTATAAGAGATAATGCAATTTGGCAACCGGCAATGTAATTAGCATGCCGAATATTACTTGGAATGTGAATTGGAATGAAATCGCCAATAGATAAGACCATTTTACAATTTGGGCCCAAGTTAGAAGCAGAGCCTAAGGTGTAAATTATCGATAGTCCATATCTCGGAATCTATAAGAGATAATGCAATTTGGCAACCGGCAATGTAATTAGCATGCCGAATATTACTTGGAATGTGAATTGGAACGAAATCGCCAATAGATAAGACGATTTTACAATTTGGGCCCAAGTTAGAAGCAGAGCCTAAGGTGTAAATTACCGATAGTCCATATCTCGGAGACTATAAGAGATAATGCAATTTGGCAACCGGCAATGTAATTAGCATGCCGAATATTACTTGGAATGTGAATTGGAACGAAATCGCCAATAGATAAGACCATTTTACAATTTGGGCCCAAGTTAGAAGCAGAGCCTAAGGTGTAAATTATCGATAGTCCATATCTCGGAAACTATAAGAGATAATGCAATTTGGCAAACGGCAATGTAATTAGCATGCCGAATATTACTTGGAATGTGAATTGGAATGAAATCGCCAATAGATAAGACCATTTTACAATTTGGGCCCAAGTTAGAAGCAGAGCCTAAGGTGTAAATTATCCATAGTCCATATCTCGAAAACTATAAGAGATAATGCAATTTGGCAACTGGCAATGTAATTAGCATGCCGAATATTACTTGCAATGTGAATTGGGACGAAATCGCCAATAGATAAGACCATTTTACAATTTGGGCCCAAGTTAGAAGCAGAGCCTAAGGTGTAAATTATCGATAGTCCATATCTCGGAAACTATAAGAGATAATGCAATTTGGCAACCGGCAATGTAACTAGCATGCCGAATACTACTTGGAATGTGAATTGGAACGAAATCGCCAATAGATAAGACCATTTTACAGTTTGGGCCCAAGTTAGAAGCAGAGCCTAAGGTTAAAAATAATCGATAGTCCATATCTCGGAAACTATAAGAGATAATGCAATTTGGGAACCGGCAATGTAATTAGCATGCCGAATATTACTTGGAATGTGAATTGGAACGAAATCGCCAATAGGTAAGACCATTTAACAATTTGGGCCCAAGTTAGAAGCAGAGCCTAAGGTGTAAATTATCGATAGTCCATATCTCGGAAACTATAGGAGATAATTCAATTTGGCAACCGGCTATGTAATTAGCATGCCGAATATTACTTGGAATGTGAATTGTAACGAAATCGCCAATAGATAAGACCATTTTACAATTTGGGCCCAAGTTAGAAGCAGAGCCTAAGGTGTAAATTATCGATAGTCCATATCTCGGAAACTATAAGAGATAATGCAATTTGGCAACCGGCAATGTAATTAGCATGCCGAATATTACTTGGAATGTGAATTGGAAAGAAATCGCCAATAGATAAGGCGATTTTACAATTTGGGGCCCAAGTTAGAAGAAGAGCCCAAGGTGTAAATAATCGATAGTCCATATCTCGGAAACTATAAGAGATAATGCAATTTGGCAACCGGCAATTTAATTAACATGCCGAATATTACTTGGAATGTGAATTGGAACGAAATCGCCAATAGATAAGACCATTTTACAATTTGGGCCCAAGTTAGAAGCAGAGCCTAAGGTGTAAATTATCGATAGTCCATATCTCGGAAACTATAAGAGATAATGCAATTTGGCAACCGGCAATGTAATTAGCATGCCGAATATTACTTGGAATGTGAATTGGAACGAAATCGCCAATAGATAAGACGATTTTACAATTTGGGCCCAAGTTAGAAGCAGAGCCTAAGGTGTAAATTACCGATAGTCAATATCTCGGAAACTATAAGAGATAATGCAATTTGGCAACCGGCAATGTAATTAGCATGCCGAATATTCCTTGGAATGTGAATTGGAACGAAATCGCCAATAGATAAGACCATTTTACAATTTGGGCCCAAGTTAGAAGCAGAGCCTAAGGTGTAAATTATCGATAGTCCATATCTCGGAAACTATAAGAGATAATGCAATTTGGCAACCGGCAATGTAATTAGCATGCCGAATATTACTTGGAATGTGAATTGGAATGAAATCGCCAATAGATAAGACCATTTTACAATTTGGGCCCAAGTTAGAAGCAGAGCCTAAGGTGTAAATTATCCATAGTCCATATCTCGGAAACTATAAGAGATAATGCAATTTGGCAACTGGCAATGTAATTAGCATGCCGAATATTACTTGGAATGGGAATTGGGACGAAATCGCCAATAGATAAGACCATTTTACAATTTGGGCCCAAGTTAGAAGCAGAGCCTAAGGTGTAAATTATCGATAGTCCATATCTCGGAAACTATAAGAGATAATGCAATTTGGCAACCGGCAATGTAATTAGCATGCCGAATACTAATTGGAATGTGAATTGGAACGAAATCGCCAATAGATGAGACCATTTTACAGTTTGGGCCCAAGTTAGAAGCAGAGCCTAAGGTTAAAAATAATCGATAGTCCATATCTCGGAAACTATAAGAGATAATGCAATTTGGGAACCGGCAATGTAATTAGCATGCCGAATATTACTTGGAATGTGAATTGGAACGAAATCGCCAATAGAGAAGACCATTTTACAATTTGGGCCCAAGTTAGAAGCAGAGCCTAAGGTGTAAATTATCGATAGTCCATATCTCGGAAACTATAAGAGATAATGCAATTTGGCAACCGGCAATGTAATTAGCATGCCGAATATTACTTGGAATGTGAATTGGAACGAAATCGCCAATAGATAAGACCATTTTACAATTTGGGCCCAAGTTAGAAGCAGAGCCTAAGGTGTAAATTATCGATAGTCCATATCTCGGAAACTATAAGAGATAATGCAATTTGGCAACCGGCAATGTAATTAGCATGCCGAATATTACTTGGAATGTGAATTGGAACGAAATCGCCAATAGATAAGACCATTTTACAATTTGGGCCCAAGTTAGAAGCAGAGCCTAAGGTGTAAATTATCGATAGTCCATATCTCGGAAACTATAAGAGATAATGCAATTTGGCAAACGGCAATGTAATTAGCATGCCGAATATTACTTGGAATGTGAATTGGAATGAAATCGCCAATAGATAAGACCATTTTACAATTTGGGCCCAAGTTAGAAGCAGAGCCTAAGGTGTAAATTATCCATAGTCCATATCTCGAAAACTATAAGAGATAATGCAATTTGGCAACTGGCAATGTAATTAGCATGCCGAATATTACTTGCAATGTGAATTGGGACGAAATCGCCAATAGATAAGACCATTTTACAATTTGGGCCCAAGTTAGAAGCAGAGCCTAAGGTGTAAATTATCGATAGTCCATATCTCGGAAACTATAAGAGATAATGCAATTTGGCAACCGGCAATGTAACTAGCATGCCGAATACTACTTGGACTGTGAATTGGAACGAAATCGCCAATAGATAAGACCATTTTACAGTTTGGGCCCAAGTTAGAAGCAGAGCCTAAGGTTAAAAATAATCGATAGTCCATATCTCGGAAACTATAAGAGATAATGTAATTTGGGAACCGGCAATGTAATTAGCATGCCGAATATTACTTGGAATGTGAATTGGAACGAAATCGCCAATAGGTAAGACCATTTAACAATTTGGGCCCAAGTTAGAAGCAGAGCCTAAGGTGTAAATTATCGATAGTCCATATCTCGGAAACTATAGGAGATAATTCAATTTGGCAACCGGCAATGTAACTAGCATGCCGAATACTACTTGGAATGTGAATTGGAACGAAATCGCCAATAGATAAGACCATTTTACAGTTTGGGCCCAAGTTAGAAGCAGAGCCTAAGGTTAAAAATAATCGATAGTCCATATCTCGGAAACTATAGGAGATAATGCAATTTGGCAACCGGCAATGTAATTAGCATGCCGAATATTACTTGGAATGTGAATTGGAACGAAATCGCCAATAGGTAAGACCATTTAACAATTTGGGCCCAAGTTAGAAGCAGAGCCTAAGGTGTAAATTATCGATAGTCCATATCTCGGAAACTATAGGAGATAATTCAATTTGGCAACCGGCTATGTAATTAGCATGCCGAATATTACTTGGAATGTGAATTGTAACGAAATCGCCAATAGATAAGACCATTTTACAATTTGGGCCCAAGTTAGAAGCAGAGCCTAAGGTGTAAATTATCGATAGTCCATATCTCGGAAACTATAAGAGATAATGCAATTTGGCAACCGGCAATGTAATTAGCATGCCGAATATTACTTGGAATGTGAATTGGAAAGAAATCGCCTATAGATAAGACGATTTTACAATTTGGGCCCAAGTTAGAAGCAGAGCCCAAGGTGTAAATAATCGATAGTCCATATCTCGGAAACTATAAGAGATAATGCATTTTGGCAACCGGCAATTTAATTAACATGCCGAATATTACTTGGAATGTGAATTGGAACGAAATCGCCAATAGATAAGACCATTTTACAATTTGGGCCCAAGTTAGAAGCAGAGCCTAAGGTGTAAATTATCGATAGTCCATATCTCGGAAACTATAAGAGATAATGCAATTTGGCAACCGGCAATGTAATTAGCATGCCGAATATTACTTGGAATGTGAATTGGAACGAAATCGCCAATAGATAAGACGATTTTACAATTTGGGCCCAAGTTAGAAGCATAGCCTAAGGTGTAAATTACCGATAGTCAATATCTCGGAAACTATAAGAGATAATGCAATTTGGCAACCGGCAATGTAATTAGCATGCCGAATATTCCTTGGAATGTGAATTGGAACGAAATCGCCAATAGATAAGACCATTTTACAATTTGGGCCCAAGTTAGAAGCAGAGCCTAAGGTGTAAATTATCGATAGTCCATATCTCGGAAACTATAAGAGATAATGCAATTTGGCAACCGGCAATGTAATTAGCATGCCGAATATTACTTGGAATGTGAATTGGAATGAAATCGCCAATAGATAAGACCATTTTACAATTTGGGCCCAAGTTAGAAGCAGAGCCTAAGGTGTAAATTATCCATAGTCCATATCTCGGAAACTATAAGAGATAATGCAATTTGGCAACTGGCAATGTAATTAGCATGCCGAATATTACTTGGAATGGGAATTGGGACGAAATCGCCAATAGATAAGGCCATTTTACAATTTGGGCCCAAGTTAGAAGCAGAGCCTAAGGTGTAAATTATCGATAGTCCATATCTCGGAAACTATAAGAGATAATGCAATTTGGCAACCGGCAATGTAATTAGCATGCCGAATACTACTTGGAATGTGAATTGGAACGAAATCGCCAATAGATGAGACCATTTTACAGTTTGGGCCCAAGTTAGAAGCAGAGCCTAAGGTTAAAAATAATCGATAGTCCATATCTCGGAAACTATAAGAGATAATGCAATTTGGCAACCGGCAATGTAATTAGCATGCTGAATATTACTTGGAATGTGAATTGGAACGAAATCGCCAATAGATAAGACCATTTTATAATTTGGGCCCAAGATAGAAGCAGAGCCTAAGGTGTAAATTATCGATAGTCCATATCTCGGAAACTATAAGAGATAATGCAATTTGGCAACCGGCAATGTAATTAGCATGCCGAATATTACTTGGAATGTGAATTGGAACGAAATCGCCAATAGATAAGACCATATTACAATTTGGGCCCAAGTTAGAAACAGAGCCTAAGGTGTAAATTATCGATAGTCCATATCTCGGAAACTATAAGAGATAATGCAATTTGGCAACCGGCAATGTAATTAGCATGCCGAATATTACTTGGAATGTGAATTGGAACGAAATCGCCAATAGATAAGACCATATTACAATTTGGGCCCAAGTTAGAAGCAGAGCCTAAGGTGTAAATTATCGATAGTCCATATCTCGGAAACTATAAGAGATAATGCAATTTGGCAACCGGCAATGTAATTAGCATGCCGAATATTACTTGGAATGTGAATTGGAACGAAATCGCCAATAGATAAGACCATTTTACAATTTGGGCCCAAGTTAGAAGCAGAGCCTAAGGTGTAAATTATCGATAGTCAATATCTCGGAAACTATAAGAGATAATTCAATTTGGCCACCGGCAATGTAATTAGCATGCCGAATATTACTTGGAATGTGAATTGGAACGAAATCGCCAATAGATAAGACCATTTTACAATTTGGGCCCAAGTTAGAAGCAGAGCCTAAGGTGTAAATTATCGATAGTCCATATCTCGGAAACTATAAGAGATAATGCAATTTGGCAACCGGCAATGTAATTAGCATGCCGAATATTACTTGGAATGTGAATTGGAACGAAATCGCCAATAGATAAGGCCATTTTACAATTTGGGCCCAAGTTAGAAGCAGAGCCTAAGGTGTAAATTATCGATAGTCCATATCTCGGAAACTATAAGAGATAATGCAATTTGGCAACCGGCAATGTAATTAGCATGCCGAATATTACTTGGAATGTGAATTGGAACGAAATCGCCAATAGATAAGACCATTTTACAATTTGGGCCCAAGTTAGAAGCAGAGCCTAAGGTGTAAATTATCGATAGTCCATATCTCGGAAACTATAAGAGATAATGCAATTTGGCAACCGGCAATGTAATTAGCATGCCGAATATTACTTGGAAAGTGAATTGGAACGAAATCGCCAATAGATAAGACCATTTTACAATTTGGGCCCAAGTTAGAAGCAGAGCCTAAGGTGTAAATTATCGACAGTCCATATCTCGGAAGCTATAAGAGATAATGCAATTTGGCAACCGGCAATGCAATTAGCATGCCGAATATTACTTGGAATGTGAATTGGAACGAAATCGCCAATAGATAAGACCATTTTACAATTTGAGCCCAAGTTAGAAGCAGAGCCTAAGGTGTAAATTATCGATAGTCCATATCTCGGAAACTGTAAGAGATAATGCAATTTGGCAACCGGCAATGTAATTAGCATGCCGAATATTACTTGGAGAGTGAATTGGAACGAAATCGCCAATAGATAAGACCATTTTACAATTTGGGCCCAAGTTAGAAGCAGAGGCTGAGGTGTAAATTATCGATAGTCCATATCTCGGAAACTATAAGAGATAATGCAATTTGGCAACCGGCAATGTAATTTGCATGCCGAATATTACTTGGAAAGTGAATTGGAACGAAATCACCAATAGATAAGGCCATTTTACAATTTGGGCCCAAGTTAGAAGCAGAGCCTAAGGTGTAAATTATCGATAGTCCATATCTCGGAAACTATAAGAGGTAATGCAATTTGGCAACCGGCAATGTAATTAGCATGCCGAATATTACTTGGAATGTGAATTGGAACGATATCGCCAATAGATAAGACCATTTTACAATTTGGGCCCAAGTTAGAAGCAGAGCCTAAGATGTAAATAATCCATAGTCCATATCTCGGAAACTATAAGAGATAATGCAATTTGGCAACTGGCAATGTAATTAGCATGCCGAATATTACTTGGAATGTGAATTGGAACGAAATCGCCAATAGATAAGACCATTTTACAATTTGGGCCCAAGTTAGAAGCAGAGCCTAAGGTGTAAATTATCGATAGTCCATATCTCGGAAACTATAAGAGATAATGCAATTTGGCAACCGGCAATGTAATTAGCATGCCGAATACTACTTGGAATGTGAATTGGAACGAAATCGCCAATAGATAAGACCATTTTACAATTTGGGCCCAAGTTAGAAGCAGAGCCTAAGGTGTAAATTATCGATAGTCCATATCTCGGAAACTATAAGAGATAATTCAATTTGGCAACCGGCAATGTAATTAGCATGCCGAATATTACTTGGAATGTGAATTGGAACGAAATCGCCAATAGATAAGACCATTTTACAATTTGGGCAAAAGTTAGAAGCAGAGCCTAAGGTGTAAATTATCGATAGTCCATATCTCGGAAACTATAAGAGATAATGCAATTTGGCAACCGGCAATGTAATTAGCATGCCGAGTATTACTTGGAATGTGAATTGGAACGAAATCGCCAATAGATAAGACGATTTTACAATTTGGGCCCAAGTTAGAAGCAGAGCCTAAGGTGTAAATTATCGATAGTCCATATCTCGGAAACTATAAGAGATAATGCAATTTGGCAACCGGCAATGTAATTAGCATGCCGAATATTACTTGGAATGTGAATTGGAACGAAATCGCCAATAGATAAGACCATTTTACAATTTGGGCCCAAGTTAGAAGCAGAGCCTAAGGTGTAAATTATCGATAGTCCATATCTCGGAAACTATAAGAGATAATGCAATTTGGCAATCGGCAATGTAATTAGCATGCCGAATATTACTTGGAATGTGAATTGGAACGAAATCGCCAATAGATAAGACCATTTTACAATTTGGGCCCAAGTTAGAAGCAGAGCCTAAGGTGTAAATTATCGATAGTCCATATCTCGGAAACTATAAGAGATAATGCAATTTGGCAACCGGCAATGTAATTAGCATGCCGAATATTACTTGGAATGTGAATTGGAACGAAATCGCCAATAGATAAGACCATTTTACAATTTGGGCCCAAGTTAGAAGCAGAGCCTAAGGTGTAAATTATCGATAGTCCATATCTCGGAAACTATAAGAGATAATGCAATTTGGCAACCGGCAATGTAATTAGCATGCCGAATATTACTTGGAATGTGAATTGGAACGAAATCGCCAATAGGTAAGACCATTTTACAATTTGGGCCCAAGTTAGAAGCAGAGCCTAAAGTGTAAATTATCGATAGTCCATATCTCGGAAACTATAAGAGATAATTCAATTTGGCAACCGGCAATGTAATTAGCATGCCGGATATTACTTGGAATGTGAATTGGAACGAAATCGCCAATAGATAAGACCATTTTACAATTTGGGCCCAAGTTAGAAGCAGAGCCTAAGGTGTAAATTATCGATAGTCCATATCTCGGAAACTATAAGAGATAATGCAATTTGGCAACCGGCAATGTAATTAGCATGCCGAATATTATTTGGAATGTGAATTGGAACGAAATCGCCAATAGATAAGGCGATTTTACAATTTGGGCCCAAGTTAGAAGCAGAGCCTAAGGTGTAAATTATCGATAGTCCATATCTCGGAAACTACAAGAGATAATGCAATTTGGCAACCGGCAATGTAATTAGCATGCCGAATATTACTTGGAATGTGAATTGGAATGAAATCGCCAATAGATAAGACCATTTTATTATTTGGGCCCAAGTTAGAAGCAGAGCCTAAGGTGTAAATTATCGATAGTCCATATCTCGGAAACTATAAGAGATAATGCAATTTGGCAACCGGCAATGTAATTAGCATGCCGAATATTACTTGGAATGTGAATTGGAACGAAATCGGCAATAGATAAGACCATTTTACAATTTGGGCCCAAGTTAGAAGCAGAGCCTAAGATGTAAATTATCGATAGTCCATATCTCGGAAACTATAAGAGATAATGCAATTTAGCAACCGGCAATGTAATTAGCATGCCGAATATTACTTGGAATGTGAATTGGAACGAAATCGCCAATAGATAAGACCATTTTACAATTTGGGCCCAAGTTAGATGCAGAGCCTAAGGTGTAAATTATCGATAGTCCATATCTCGGAATCTATAAGAGATAATGCAATTTGGCAACCGGCAATGTAATTAGCATGCCGAATATTACCTGGAATGTGAATTGGAACGAAATCGCCAATAGGTAAGACCATTTTACAATTTGGGCCCAAGTTAGAAGCAGAGCCTAAGGTGTAAATTATCGATAGTCCATATCTCGGAAACTATAAGAGATAATTCAATTTGGCAACCGGCAATGTAATTAGCATGCCGGATATTACTTGGAATGTGAATTGGAACGAAATCGCCAATAGATAAGACCATTTTACAATTTGGGCCCAAGTTAGAAGCAGAGCCTAAGGTGTAAATTACCGATAGTCCATATCTCGGAAACTATAAGAGATAATGCAATTTGGCAACCGGCAATGTAATTAGCATGCCGAATATTACTTGGAATGTGAATTGGAACGAAATCGCCAATAGATAAGACGATTTTACAATTTGGGCCCAAGTTAGAAACAGAGCCTAAGGTGTAAATTATCGATAGTCCATATCACGGAAACTATAAGAGATAATGCAATTTGGCAACCGGCAATGTAATTAGCATGCGGAATATTACTTGGAATGTGAATTGGAACGAAATCGCCAATAGATAAGACCATTTTACAATTTGGGCCCAAGTTAGAAGCAGAGCCTAAGGTGTAAATTATCGATAGTCCATATCTCGGAAACTATAAGATATAATGCAATTTGGCAACCGGCAATGTAATTAGCATGCCGAATATTACTTGGAATGTGAATTGGAACGAAATCGCCAATAGAGAAGACCATTTTACAATTTGGGCCCAAGTTAGAAGCAGAGCCTAAGGTGTAAATTATCGATAGTCCATATCTCGGAAACTATAAGAGATAATGCAATTTGGCAACCGGCAATGTAATTAGCATGCCGAATATTACTTGGAATGTGAATTGGAACGAAATCGCCAATAGATAAGACCATTTTACAATTTGGGCCCAAGTTAGAAGCAGAGCCTAAGGTGTAAATTATCGATAGTCCATATCTCGGAAACTATAAGAGATAATGCAATTTGGCAACCGGCAATGTAATTAGCATGCCGAATATTACTTGGAATGTGAATTGGAACGAAATCGCCAATAGATAAGACCATTTTACAATTTGGGCCCAAGTTAGAAGCAGAGCCTAAGGTGTAAATTATCCATAGTCCATATCTCGGAAACTATAAGAGATAACGCAATTTGGCAACCGGCAATGTAATTAGCATGCCGAATATTACTTGGAATGTGAATTGGAACGAAATCGCCAATAGATAAGACCATTTTACAATTTGGGCCCAAATTAGAAGCAGAGCCTAAGGTGTAAATTATTGATAGTCCATATCTCGGAAACTATAAGAGATAATGCAATTTCGCAACCGGCAATGTAATTAGCATGCCGAATATTACTTGGAGTGTGAATCGGAACGAAATCGCCAATAGATAAGACCATTTTACAATTTGGGCCCAAGTTAGAAGCAGAGCCTAAGGTGTAAATTATCGATAGTCCGTATCTCGGAAACTATAAGAGATAATGCAATTTGGCAACCGGCAATGTAATTAACATGCCGAATATTACTTGGAATGTGAATTGGAACGAAATAGCCAATAGATAAGACCATTTTACAATTTGGGCCCAAGTTAGAAGCAGAGCCTAAGGTGTAAATTATCGATAGTCCATATCTCGGAAACTATAAGAGATAATGCAATTTGGCAACCGGCAGTGTAATTAGCATGCCGAATATTACTTGGAATGTGAATTGGAACGAAATCGCCAATAGATAAGACCATTTTACAATTTGGGCCCAAGTTAGAAGCAGAGCCTAAGGTGTAAATTATCGATAGTCCATATTTCGGAAACTATAAGAGATAATGCAATTTGGCAACCGGCAATGTAATTAGCATGCCGAATATTACTTGGAATGTGAATTGGAACGAAATCGCCAATAGATAAGACCATTTTACAATTTGGGCCCAAGTTAGAAGCAGAGCCTAAGGTGTAAATTATCGATAGTCCATATCTCGGAAACTATAAGAGATAATGCAATTTGGCAACCGGCAATGTAATTAGCATGCCGAATATTACTTGGAATGTGAATTGGAACGAAATCGCCAATAGATAAGACCATTTTACAATTTGGGCCCAAGTTAGAAGCAGAGCCTAAGGTGTAAATTATTGATAGTCCATATCTCGGAAACTATAAGAGATAATGCAATTTGGCAACCGGCAATGTAATTAGCATGCCGAATATTACTTGGAATGTGAATTGGAACGAAATCGCCAATAGGTAAGACCATTTTACAATTTGGGCCCAAGTTAGAAGCAGAGCCTAAGGTGTAAATTATCGATAGTCCATATCTCGGAAACTATAAGAGATAATTCAATTTGGCCACCGGCAATGTAATTAGCATGCCGAATATTACTTGGAATGTGAATTGGAACGAAATCGCCAATATATAAGACCATTTTACAATTTGGGCCCAAGTTAGAAGCAGAGCCTAAGGTGTAAATTATCGATAGTCCATATCTCGGAAACTATAAGAGATAATGCAATTTGGCAACCGGCAATGTAATTAGCATGCCGAATATTACTTGGAATGTGAATTGGAACGAAATCGCCAATAGATAAGGCCATTTTACAATTTGGGCCCAAGTTAGAAGCAGAGCCTAAGGTGTAAATTATCGATATTCCATATCTCGGAAACTATAAGAGATAATGCAATTTGGCAACCGGCAATGTAATTAGCATGCCGAATATTACTTGGAATGTGAATTGGAACGAAATCGCCAATAGATAAGACCATTTTACAATTTGGGCCCTAGTTAGAAGCAGAGCCTAAGGTGTAAATTATCGATAGTCCATATCTCGGAAACTATAAGAGATAATGCAATTTGGTAACCGGCAATGTAATTAGCATGCCGAATATTACTTGGAATGTGAATTGGAACGAAATCGCCAATAGATAAGACGATTTTACAATTTGGGCCCAAGTTAGAAGCAGAGCCTAAGGTGTAAATTATCGATAGTCCATATCTCGGAAACTATAAGAGATAATGCAATTTGGCAACCGGCAATGTAATTAGCATGCCGAATATTACTTGGAATGTGAATTGGAATGAAATCGCCAATAGATAAGACCATTTTACAATTTGGGCCCAAGTTAGAAGCAGAGCCTAAGGTGTAAATTATCGATAGTCCATATCTCGGAAACTATAAGAGATAATGCAATTTGGCAACCGGCAATGTAATTAGCATGCCGAATATTACTTGGAATGTGAATTGGAACGAAATCGCCAATAGATAAGACCATTTTACAATTTGGGACCAAGTTAGAAGCAGAGCCTAAGGTGTAAATTATCTATAGTCCATATCTCGGAAACTATAAGAGATAATGCAATTTGGCAACCGGCAATGTAATTAGCATGCCGAATATTACTTGGAATGTGAATTGGAACGAAATCGCCAATAGATAAGACCATTTTACAATTTGGGCCCAAGTTAGAAGCAGAGCCTAAGGTGTAAATTATCGATAGTCCGTATCTCGGAAACTATAAGAGATAATGCAATTTGGCAACCGGCAATGTAATTAGCATGCCGAATATTACTTGGAATGTGAATTGGAACGAAATCGCCAATAGATAAGACCATATTACAATTTGGGCCCAAGTTAGAAGCAGAGCCTAAGGTGTAAATTATCGATAGTCCATATCTCGGAAACTATAAGAGATAATGCAATTTGGCAGCCGGCAATGTAATTAGCATGCCGAATATTACTTGGAATGTGAATTGGAACGAAATCGCCAATAGATAAGACCATTTTACAATTTGGGCCCAAGTTAGAAGCAGAGCCTAAGGTGTAAATTATCGATAGTCCATATCTCGGAAACTATAAGACATAATGCAGTTTCGCAACCGGCAAAGTAATTAGCATGCCGAATATTACTTGGAATGTGAATTGGGACGAAATCGCCAATAGATAAGACCATTTTACAATTTGGGCCCAAGTTAGAAGCAGAGCCTAAGGTGTAAATTATCGATAGTCCATATCTCGGAAACTATAAGAGATAATGCAATTTGGCAACCGGCATTGTAATTAGCATGCCGAATATTACTTGGAATGTGAATTGGAACGAAATCGCCAATAGATAAGAGCATTTTACAATTTGGGCCCAAGTTAGAAGCAGAGCCTAAGGTGTAAATTATCGATAGTCCATATCTCGGAAACTATAAGAGATAATGCAATTTGGCAACCGGCAATGTAATTAGCATGCCGAATACCACTTGGAATGTGAATTGGAACGAAATCGCCAATAGATAAGACCATTTTACAATTTGGGCCCAAGTTAGAAGCAGAGCCTAAGGTGTAAATTATCGATAGTCCATATCTCGGAAACTATAAGAGATAATTCAATTTGGCAACCGGCAATGTAATTAGCATGCCCAATATTACTTGGAATGTGAATTGGAACGAAATCGCCAATAGATAAGACCATTTTACAATTTGGGCCCAAGTTAGAAGCAGAGCCTAAGGTGTAAATTATCGATAGTCCATATCTCGGAAACTATAAGAGATAATGCAATTTGGCAACCGGCAATGTAATCAGCATGCCGAATATTACTTGGAATGTGAATTGGAACGAAATCGCCAATAGATAAGACCATTTTACAATTTGGGCCCAAGTTAGAAGCAGAGCCTAAGGTGTAAATTATCGATAGTCCATATCTCGGAAACTATAAGAGATAATGCAATTTGGCAGCCGGCAATGTAATTAGCATGCCGAATATTACTTGGAATGTGAATTGGAACGAAATCGCCAATAGATAAGACCATTTTACAATTTGGGCCCAAGTTAGAAGCAGAGCCTAAGGTGTAAATTATCGATAGTCCATATCTCGGAAACTATAAGACATAATGCAGTTTCGCAACCGGCAAAGTAATTAGCATGCCGAATATTACTTGGAATGTGAATTGGGACGAAATCGCCAATAGATAAGACCATTTTACAATTTGGGCCCAAGTTAGAAGCAGAGCCTAAGGTGTAAATTATCGATAGTCCATATCTCGGAAACTATAAGACATAATGCAATTTGGCAACCGGCATTGTAATTAGCATGCCGAATATTACTTGGAATGTGAATTGGAACGAAATCGCCAATAGATAAGAGCATTTTACAATTTGGGCCCAAGTTAGAAGCAGAGCCTAAGGTGTAAATTATCGATAGTCCATATCTCGGAAACTATAAGAGATAATGCAATTTGGCAACCGGCAATGTAATTAGCATGCCGAATACCACTTGGAATGTGAATTGGAACGAAATCGCCAATAGATAAGACCATTTTACAATTTGGGCCCAAGTTAGAAGCAGAGCCTAAGGTGTAAATTATCGATAGTCCATATCTCGGAAACTATAAGAGATAATTCAATTTGGCAACCGGCAATGTAATTAGCATGCCGAATATTACTTGGAATGTGAATTGGAACGAAATCGCCAATAGATAAGACCATATTACAATTTGGGCCCAAGTTAGAAGCAGAGCCTAAGGTGTAAATTATCGATAGTCCATATCTCGGAAACTATAACAGATAATGCATTTTGGCAACCGGCAATGTAATTAGCATGCCGAATATTACTTGGAATGTGAATTGGAACGAAATCGCCAATAGATAAGACCATTTTACAATTTGGGCCCAAGTTAGAAGCAGAGCCTAAGGTGTAAATTATCGATAGTCCATATCTCGGAAACTATAAGAGATAATGCAATTTGGCAACCGGCAATGTAATTAGCATGCCGAATATTACTTGGAATGTGAATTGGAACGAAATCGCCAATAGATAAGACCATTTTACAATTTGGGCCCAAGTTAGAAGCAGAGCCTAAGGTGTAAATTATCGATAGTCCATATCTCGGAAACTATAAGAGATAATGCAATTTGGCAACCGGCAATGTAATTAGCATGCCGAATACCACTTGGAATGTGAATTGGAACGAAATCGCCAATAGATAAGACCATTTTACAATTTGAGCCCAAGTTAGAAGCAGAGCCTAAGGTGTAAATTATCGATAGTCCATATCTCGGAAACTATAAGAGATAATTCAATTTGGCAACCGGCAATGTAATTAGCATGCCGAATATTACTTGGAATGTGAATTGGAACGAAATCGCCAATAGATAAGACCATTTTACAATTTGGGCCCAAGTTAGAAGCAGTGCCTAAGGTGTAAATTATCGATAGTCCATATCTCGGAAACTATAAGAGATAATGCAAATTGGCAACCGGCAATGTAATCAGCATGCCGAATATTACTTGGAATGTGAATTGGAACGAAATCGTCAATAGATAAGACGATTTTACAATTTGGGCCCAAGTTAGAAGCAGAGCCTAAAGTGTAAATTACCGATAGTCCATATCTCGGAAACTATAAGAGATAATACAATTTGGCAACCGGCAATGTAATTAGCATGCCGAATATTACTTGGAATGTGAATTGGAACGAAATCGCCAATAGATAAGACCATTTTACAATTTGGCCCCAAGTTAGAAGCAGAGCCTAAGGTGTAAATTATCGATAGTCCATATCTCGGAAACTATAAGAGATAATGCAATTTGGCAACCGGCAATGTAATTAGCATGCCGAATACCACTTGGAATGTGAATTGGAACGAAATCGCCAATAGATAAGACCATTTTACAATTTGAGCCCAAGTTAGAAGCAGAGCCTAAGGTGTAAATTATCGATAGTCCATATCTCGGAAACTATAAGAGATAATTCAATTTGGCAACCGGCAATGTAATTAGCATGCCGAATATTACTTGGAATGTGAATTGGAACGAAATCGCCAATAGATAAGACCATTTTACAATTTGGGCCCAAGTTAGAAGCAGTGCCTAAGGTGTAAATTATCGATAGTCCATATCTCGGAAACTATAAGAGATAATGCAAATTGGCAACCGGCAATGTAATCAGCATGCCGAATATTACTTGGAATGTGAATTGGAACGAAATCGCCAATAGATAAGACCATTTTACAATTTGGGCCCAAGTTAGAAGCAGAGCCTAAGGTGTAAATTATCGATAGTCCATATCTCGGAAACTATAAGAGATAATGCAATTTGGCAACCGGCAATGTAATTAGCATGCCGAATATTACTTGGAATGTGAATTGGAACGAAATCGCCAATAGATAAGACCATTTTACAATTTGGGCCCAAGTTAGAAGCAGAGCCTAAGGTGTAAATTATCGATAGTCCATATCTCGGAAACTATAAGAGATAATGCAATTTGGCAACCGGCAATGTAATTAGCATGCCGAATACCACTTGGAATGTGAATTGGAACGAAATCGCCAATAGATAAGACCATTTTACAATTTGAGCCCAAGTTAGAAGCAGAGCCTAAGGTGTAAATTATCGATAGTCCATATCTCGGAAACTATAAGAGATAATTCAATTTGGCAACCGGCAATGTAATTAGCATGCCGAATATTACTTGGAATGTGAATTGGAACGAAATCGCCAATAGATAAGACCATTTTACAATTTGGGCCCAAGTTAGAAGCAGTGCCTAAGGTGTAAATTATCGATAGTCCATATCTCGGAAACTATAAGAGATAATGCAATTTGGCAACCGGCAATGTAATCAGCATGCCGAATATTACTTGGAATGTGAATTGGAACGAAATCGTCAATAGATAAGACGATTTTACAATTTGGGCCCAAGTTAGAAGCAGAGCCTAAGGTGTAAATTACCGATAGTCCATATCTCGGAAACTATAAGAGATAATACAATTTGGCAACCGGCAATGTAATTAGCATGCCGAATATTACTTGGAATGTGAATTGGAACGAAATCGCCAATAGATAAGACCATTTTACAATTTGGCCCCAAGTTAGAAGCAGAGCCTAAGGTGTAAATTATCGATAGTCCATATCTCGGAAACTATAAGAGATAATGCAATTTGGCAACCGGCAATGTAATTAGCATGCCGAATATTACTTGGAATGTGAATTGGAATGAAATCGCCAATAGATAAGACCATTTTACAATTTGGGCCCAAGTTAGAAGCAGAGCCTAAGGTGTAAATAATCGATAGTCCATATCTCGGAATCTATAAGAGATAATGCAATTTGGCAACCGGCAATGTAATTAGCATGCCGAATATTACTTGGAATGTGAATTGGAACGAAATCGCCAATAGATAAGACGATTTTACAATTTGGGCCCAAGTTAGAAGCAGAGCCTAAGGTGTAAATTACCGATAGTCCATATCTCGGAAACTATAAGAGATAATGCAATTTGGCAACCGGCAATGTAATTAGCATGCCGAATATTACTTGGAATGTGAATTGGAACGAAATCGCCAATAGATAAGACCATTTTACAATTTGGGCCCAAGTTAGAAGCAGAGCCTAAGGTGTAAATTATCGATAGTCCATATCTCGGAAACTATAAGAGATAATGCAATTTGGCAAACGGCAATGTAATTAGCATGCCGAATATTACTTGGAATGTGAAGTGGAATGAAATCGCCAATAGATAAGACCATTTTACAATTTGGGCCCAAGTTAGAAGCAGAGCCTAAGGTGTAAATTATCGATAGTCCATATCTCGAAAACTATAAGAGATAATGCAATTTGGCAACTGGCAATGTAATTAGCATGCCGAATATTACTTGCAATGTGAATTGGAACGAAATCGCCAATAGATAAGACCATTTTACAATTTGGGCCCAAGTTAGAAGCAGAGCCTAAGGTGTAAATTATCGATAGTCCATATCTCGGAAACTATAAGAGATAATGCAATTTGGCAACCGGCAATGTAACTAGCATGCCGAATATTACTTGGAATGTGAATTGGAACGAAATCGCCAATAGATAAGACCATTTTACAATTTGGGCCCAAGTTAGAAGCAGAGCCTAAGGTGTAAATTATCGATAGTCCATATCTCGGAAACTATAAGAGATAATGCAATTTGGCAACCGGCAATGTAATTAGCATGCCGAATATTACTTGCAATGTGAATTGGAACGAAATCGCCAATAGATAAGACCATTTTACAATTTGGGCCCAAGTTAGAAGCAGAGCCTAAGGTGTAAATTATCGATAGTCCATATCTCGGAAACTATAAGAGATAATGCAATTTGGCAACCGGCAATGTAATTAGCATGCCGAATATTACTTGGAATGTGAATTGGAACGAAATCGCCAATAGATAAGACCATTTTACAATTTGGGCCCAAGTTAGAAGCAGAGCCTAAGGTGTAAATTATCGATAGTCCATATCTCGGAAACTATAAGAGATAATGCAATTTGGCAACCGGCAATGTAATTAGCATGCCGAATACTACTTGGAATGTGAATTGGAACGAAATCGCCAATAGATAAGACCATTTTACAGTTTGGGCCCAAGTTAGAAGCAGAGCCTAAGGTTAAAAATATCGATAGTCCATATCTCGGAAACTATAAGAGATAATGCAATTTGGGAACCGGCAATGTAATTAGCATGCCGAATATTACTTGGAATGTGAATTGGGACGAAATCGCCAATAGATAAGACCATTTTACAATTTGGGCCCAAGTTAGAAGCAGAGCCTAAGGTGTAAATTATCGATAGTCCATATCTCGGAAACTATAAGAGATAATGCAATTTGGCAACCGGCAATGTAATTAGCATGCCGAATATTACTTGGAATGTGAATTGGAACGAAATCGCCAATAGATAAGACCATTTTACAATTTGGGCCCAAGTTAGAAGCAGAGCCTAAGGTGTAAATTATCGATAGTCCATATCTCGGAAACTATAAGAGATAATGCAATTTGGCAACCGGCAATGTAATTAGCATGCCGAATATTACTTGGAATGTGAATTGGAATGAAATCGCCAATAGATAAGACCATTTTACAATTTGGGCCCAAGTTAGAAGCAGAGCCTAAGGTGTAAATTATCGATAGTCCATATCTCGGAAACTATAAGAGATAATGCAATTTGGCAACCGGCAATGTAATTAGCATGCCGAATATTACTTGGAATGTGAATTGGAACGAAATCGCCAATAGATAAAACCATTTTACAATTTGGGCCCAAGTTAGAAGCAGAGCCTAAGGTGTAAATTATCGATAGTCCATATCTCGGAAACTATAAGAGATAATGCAATTTGGCAACCGGCAATGTAATTAGCATGCCGAATATTACTTGGAATGTGAATTGGAACGAAATCGCCAATAGATAAGACCATTTTACAATTTGGGCCCAAGTTAGAAGCAGAGCCTAAGGTGTAAATTATCGATAGTCCATATCTCGGAAACTATAAGAGATAATGCAATTTGGCAACCGGCAATGTAATTAGCATGCCGAATATTACTTGGAATGTGAATTGGAACGAAATCGCCAATAGATAAGACCATTTTACAATTTGGGCCCAAGTTAGAAGCAGAGCCTAAGGTGTAAATTATCGATAGTCCATATCTCGGAAACTATAAGAGATAATGCAATTTGGCAACCGGCAATGTAATTAGCATGCCGAATATTACTTGGAATGTGAATTGGAACGAAATCGCCAATAGATAAGACCATTTTACAATTTGGGCCCAAGTTAGAAGCAGAGCCTAAGGTGTAAATTATCGATAGTCCATATCTCGGAAACTATAAGAGATAATGCAATTTGGCAACCGGCAATGTAATTAGCATGCCGAATATTACTTGGAATGTGAATTGGAACGAAATCGCCAATAGATAAGACCATTTTACAATTTGGGCCCAAGTTAGAAGCAGAGCCTAAGGTGTAAATTATCGATAGTCCATATCTCGGAAACTATAAGAGATAATGCAATTTGGCAACCGGCAATGTAATTAGCATGCCGAATATTACTTGGAATGTGAATTGGAACGAAATCGCCAATAGATAAGACCATTTTACAATTTGGGCCCAAGTTAGAAGCAGAGCCTAAGGTGTAAATTATCGATAGTCCATATCTCGGAAACTATAAGAGATAATGCAATTTGGCAACCGGCAATGTAATTAGCATGCCGAATATTACTTGGAATGTGAATTGGAACGAAATCGCCAATAGATAAGACCATTTTACAATTTGGGCCCAAGTTAGAAGCAGAGCCTAAGGTGTAAATTATCGATAGTCCATATCTCGGAAACTATAAGAGATAATGCAATTTGGCAACCGGCAATGTAATTAGCATGCCGAATATTACTTGGAATGTGAATTGGAACGAAATCGCCAATAGATAAGACCATTTTACAATTTGGGCCCAAGTTAGAAGCAGAGCCTAAGGTGTAAATTATCGATAGTCCATATCTCGGAAACTATAAGAGATAATGCAATTTGGCAACCGGCAATGTAATTAGCATGCCGAATATTACTTGGAATGTGAATTGGAACGAAATCGCCAATAGATAAGACCATTTTACAATTTGGGCCCAAGTTAGAAGCAGAGCCTAAGGTGTAAATTATCGATAGTCCATATCTCGGAAACTATAAGAGATAATGCAATTTGGCAACCGGCAATGTAATTAGCATGCCGAATATTACTTGGAATGTGAATTGGAACGAAATCGCCAATAGATAAGACCATTTTACAATTTGGGCCCAAGTTAGAAGCAGAGCCTAAGGTGTAAATTATCGATAGTCCATATCTCGGAAACTATAAGAGATAATGCAATTTGGCAACCGGCAATGTAATTAGCATGCCGAATATTACTTGGAATGTGAATTGGAACGAAATCGCCAATAGATAAGACCATTTTACAATTTGGGCCCAAGTTAGAAGCAGAGCCTAAGGTGTAAATTATCGATAGTCCATATCTCGGAAACTATAAGAGATAATGCAATTTGGCAACCGGCAATGTAATTAGCATGCCGAATACTACTTGGAATGTGAATTGGAACGAAATCGCCAATAGATAAGACCATTTTACAATTTGGGCCCAAGTTAGAAGCAGAGCCTAAGGTGTAAATTATCGATAGTCCATATCTCGGAAACTATAAGAGATAATGCAATTTGGCAACCGGCAATGTAATTAGCATGCCGAATATTACTTGGAATGTGAATTGGAACGAAATCGCCAATAGATAAGACCATTTTACAATTTGGGCAAAAGTTAGAAGCAGAGCCTAAGGTGTAAATTATCGATAGTCCATATCTCGGAAACTATAAGAGATAATGCAATTTGGCAACCGGCAATGTAATTAGCATGCCGAATATTACTTGGAATGTGAATTGGAACGAAATCGCCAATAGATAAGACCATTTTACAATTTGGGCCCAAGTTAGAAGCAGAGCCTAAGGTGTAAATTATCGATAGTCCATATCTCGGAAACTATAAGAGATAATGCAATTTGGCAACCGGCAATGTAATTAGCATGCCGAATATTACTTGGAATGTGAATTGGAACGAAATCGCCAATAGATAAGACCATTTTACAATTTGGGCCCAAGTTAGAAGCAGAGCCTAAGGTGTAAATTATCGATAGTCCATATCTCGGAAACTATAAGAGATAATGCAATTTGGCAACCGGCAATGTAATTAGCATGCCGAATATTACTTGGAATGTGAATTGGAACGAAATCGCCAATAGATAAGACCATTTTACAATTTGGGCCCAAGTTAGAAGCAGAGCCTAAGGTGTAAATTATCGATAGTCCATATCTCGGAAACTATAAGAGATAATGCAATTTGGCAACCGGCAATGTAATTAGCATGCCGAATATTACTTGGAATGTGAATTGGAACGAAATCGCCAATAGATAAGACCATTTTACAATTTGGGCCCAAGTTAGAAGCAGAGCCTAAGGTGTAAATTATCGATAGTCCATATCTCGGAAACTATAAGAGATAATGCAATTTGGCAACCGGCAATGTAATTAGCATGCCGAATATTACTTGGAATGTGAATTGGAACGAAATCGCCAATAGATAAGACCATTTTACAATTTGGGCCCAAGTTAGAAGCAGAGCCTAAGGTGTAAATTATCGATAGTCCATATCTCGGAAACTATAAGAGATAATGCAATTTGGCAACCGGCAATGTAATTAGCATGCCGAATACTACTTGGAATGTGAATTGGAACGAAATCGCCAATAGATAAGACCATTTTACAGTTTGGGCCCAAGTTAGAAGCAGAGCCTAAGGTTAAAAATAATCGATAGTCCATATCTCGGAAACTATAAGAGATAATGCAATTTGGGAACCGGCATTGTAATTAGCATGCCGAATATTACTTGGAATGTGAATTGGAACGAAATCGCCAATAGATAAGACAATTTTACAATTTGGGCCCAAGTTAGAAGCAGAGCCTAAGGTGTAAATTATCGATAGTCCATATCTCGGAAACTATAAGAGATAATGCAACTTGGCCACCGGCAATGTATTTAGCATGTCGAATATTACTTGGAATGTGAATTGGAACGAAATCGCCAATAGATAAGACCATTTTACAATTTGGGCCCAAGTTAGAAGCAGAGCCTAAGGTGTAAATTATCGATAGTCCATATCTCGGAAACTATAAGAGATAATGCAATTTGGCAACCGGCAATGTAATTAGCATGCCGAATATTACTTGGAATGTGAATTGGAACGAAATCGCCAATAGATAAGACCATTTTACAATTTGGGACCAAGTTAGAAGCAGAGCCTAAGGTGTAAATTATCCATAGTCCATATCTCGGAAACTATAAGAGATAATGCAATTTGGCAACCGGCAATGTAATTAGCATGCCCAATATTACTTGGAATGTGAATTGGAACGAAATCGCCAATAGATAAGACCATTTTACAATTTGGGCCCAAGTTAGAAGCAGAGCCTAAGGTGTAAATTATGGATAGTCCATATCTCGGAAACTATAAGAGATAATGCAATTTCGCAACCGGCAATGTAATTAGCATGCCGAATATTACTTGGAGTGTGAATTGGAACGAAATCGCCAATAGATAAGACCATTTTACAATTTGGGCCCAAGTTAGAAGCAGAGCCTAAGGTGTAAATTATCGATAGTCCGTATCTCGGAAACTATAAGAGATAATGCAATTTGGCAACCGGCAATGTAATTAGCATGCCGAATATTACTTGGAATGTGAATTGGAACGAAATCGCCAATAGATAAGACTATATTACAATTTGGGCCCAAGTTAGAAGCAGAGCCTAAGGTGTAAATTATCGATAGTCCATATCTCGGAAACTATAAGAGATAATGCAATTTGGCAACCGGCAATGTAATTAGCATGCCGAATATTACTTGGAATGTGAATTGGAACGAAATCGTCAATAGATAAGACCATTTTACAATTTGGGCCCAAGTTAGAAGCAGAGCCTAAGGTGTAAATTATGGATAGTCCATATCTCGGAAACTATAAGAGATAATGCAGTTTCGCAACCGGCGAAGTAATTAGCATGCCGAATATTACTTGGAATGTGAATTGGGACGAAATCGCCAATAGATAAGACCATTTTACAATTTGGGCCCAAGTTAGAAGCAGAGCCTAAGGTGTAAATTATCGATAGTCCATATCTCGGAAACTATAAGAGATAATGCAATTTGGCAACCGGCAATGTAATTAGCATGCCGAATATTACTTGGAATGTGAATTGGAACGAAATCGCCAATAGATAAGACCATTTTACAATTTGGGCCCAAGTTAGAAGCAGAGCCTAAGGTGTAAATTATCGATAGTCCATATCTCGGAAACTATAAGAGATAATGCAATTTGGCAACCGGCAATGTAATTAGCATGCCGAATACCACTTGGAATGTGAATTGGAACGAAATCGCCAATAGATAAGACCATTTTACAATTTGGGCCCAAGTTAGAAGCAGAGCCTAAGGTGTAAATTATCGATAGTCCATATCTCGGAAACTATAAGAGATAATGCAATTTGGCAACCGGCAATGTAATTAGCATGCCGAATATTACTTGGAATGTGAATTGGAACGAAATCGCCAATAGATAAGACCATTTTACAATTTGGGTCCAAGTTAGAAGCAGAGCCTAAGGTGTAAATTATCGATAGTCCATATCTCGGAAACTATAAGAGATAATGCAGTTTCGCAACCGGCAAAGTAATTAGCATGCAGAATATTACTTGGAATGTGAATTGGGACGAAATCGCCAATAGATAAGACCATTTTACAATTTGGGCCCAAGTTAGAAGCAGAGCCTAAGGTGTAAATTATCGATAGTCCATATCTCGGAAACTATAAGAGATAATGCAATTTGGCAACCGGCAATGTAATTAGCATGCCGAATATTACTTGGAATGTGAATTGGAACGAAATCGCCAATAGATAAGACCATTTTACAATTTGGGCCCAAGTTAGAAGCAGAGCCTAAGGTGTAAATTATCGATAGTCCATATCTCGGAAACTATAAGAGGTAATGCAATTTGGCAACCGGCAATGTAATTAGCATGCCGAATACCACTTGGAATGTGAATTGGAACGAAATCGCCAATAGATAAGACCATTTTACAATTTGGGCCCAAGTTAGAAGCAGAGCCTAAGGTGTAAATTATCGATAGTCCATATCTCGGAAACTATAAGAGATAATGCAATTTGGCAACCGGCAATGTAATCAGCATGCCGAATATTACTTGGAATGTGAATTGGAACGAAATCGCCAATAGATAAGACCATTTTACAATTTGGGCCCAAGTTAGAAGCAGAGCCTAAGGTGTAAATTATCGATAGTCCATATCTCGGAAACTATCAGAGATAATGCAATTTGGCAACCGGCAATGTAATTAGCATGCCGAATATTACTTGGAATGTGAATTGGAACGAAATCGCCAATAGATAAGACGATTTTACAATTTGGGCCCAAGTTAGAAGCAGAGCCTAAGGTGTAAATTACCGATAGTCCATATCTCGGAAACTATAAGTGATAATGCAATTTGGCAACCGGCAATGTAATTAGCATGCCGAATATTACTTGGAATGTGAATTGGAACGAAATCGCCAATAGATAAGACCATTTTACAATTTGGGCAAAAGTTAGAAGCAGAGCCTAAGGTGTAAATTATCGATAGTCCATATCTCGGAAACTATAAGAGATAATGCAATTTGGCAACCGGCAATGTAATTAGCATGCCGAATATTACTTGGAATGTGAATTGGAATGAAATCGCCAATAGATAAGAAAATTTTACAATTTGGGCCCAAGTTAGAAGCAGAGCCTAAGGTGTAAATTATCCATAGTCCATATCTCGGAAACTATAAGAGATAATGCAATTTGGCAACTGGCAATGTAATTAGCATGCCGAATATTACTTGGAATGTGAATTGGGACGAAATCGCCAATAGATAAGGCCATTTTACAATTTGGGCCCAAGTTAGAAGCAGAGCCTAAGGTGTAAATTATCGATAGTCCATATCTCGGAAACTATAAGAGATAATGCAATTTGGCAACCGGCAATGTAATTAGCATGCCGAATACTACTTGGAATGTGAATTGGAACGAAATCGCCAATAGATAAGACCATTTTACAGTTTGGGCCCAAGTTAGAAGCAGAGCCTAAGGTTAAAAATAATCGATAGTCCATATCTCGGAAACTATAAGAGATAATGCAATTTGGGAACCGGCATTGTAATTAGCATGCCGAATATTACTTGGAATGTGAATTGGAACGAAATCGCCAATAGATAAGACAATTTTACAATTTGGGCCCAAGTTAGAAGCAGAGCCTAAGGTGTAAATTATTGATAGTCCATATCTCGGAAACTATAAGAGATAATGCAACTTGGCCACCGGCAATGTATTTAGCATGTCGAATATTACTTGGAATGTGAATTGGAACGAAATCGCCAATAGATAAGACCATTTTACAATTTGGGCCCAAGTTAGAAGCAGAGCCTAAGGTGTAAATTATCGATAGTCCATATCTCGGAAACTATAAGAGATAATGCAATTTGGCAACCGGCAATGTAATTAGCATGCCGAATATTACTTGGAATGTGAATTGGAACGAAATCGCCAATAGATAAGACCATTTTACAATTTGGGACCAAGTTAGAAGCAGAGCCCAAGGTGTAAATTATCCATAGTCCATATCTCGGAAACTATAAGAGATAATGCAATTTGGCAACCGGCAATGTAATTAGCATGCCCAATATTACTTGGAATGTGAATTGGAACGAAATCGCCAATAGATAAGACCATTTTACAATTTGGGCCCAAGTTAGAAGCAGAGCCTAAGGTGTAAATTATGGATAGTCCATATCTCGGAAACTATAAGAGATAATGCAATTTCGCAACCGGCAATGTAATTAGCATGCCGAATATTACTTGGAGTGTGAATTGGAACGAAATCGCCAATAGATAAGACCATTTTACAATTTGGGCCCAAGTTAGAAGCAGAGCCTAAGGTGTAAATTATCGATAGTCCGTATCTCGGAAACTATAAGAGATAATGCAATTTGGCAACCGGCAATGTAATTAGCATGCCGAATATTACTTGGAATGTGAATTGGAACGAAATCGCCAATAGATAAGACTATATTACAATTTGGGCCCAAGTTAGAAGCAGAGCCTAAGGTGTAAATTATCGATAGTCCATATCTCGGAAACTATAAGAGATAATGCAATTTGGCAACCGGCAATGTAATTAGCATGCCGAATATTACTTGGAATGTGAATTGGAACGAAATCGTCAATAGATAAGACCATTTTACAATTTGGGCCCAAGTTAGAAGCAGAGCCTAAGGTGTAAATTATCGATAGTCCATATCTCGGAAACTATAAGAGATAATGCAGTTTCGCAACCGGCAAAGTAATTAGCATGCCGAATATTACTTGGAATGTGAATTGGGACGAAATCGCCAATAGATAAGACCATTTTACAATTTGGGCCCAAGTTAGAAGCAGAGCCTAAGGTGTAAATTATCGATAGTCCATATCTCGGAAACTATAAGAGATAATGCAATTTGGCAACCGGCAATGTAATTAGCATGCCGAATATTACTTGGAATGTGAATTGGAACGAAATCGCCAATAGATAAGACCATTTTACAATTTGGGCCCAAGTTAGAAGCAGAGCCTAAGGTGTAAATTATCGATAGTCCATATCTCGGAAACTATAAGAGATAATGCAATTTGGCAACCGGCAATGTAATTAGCATGCCGAATACCACTTGGAATGTGAATTGGAACGAAATCGCCAATAGATAAGACCATTTTACAATTTGGGCCCAAGTTAGAAGCAGAGCCTAAGGTGTAAATTATCGATAGTCCATATCTCGGAAACTATAAGAGATAATTCAATTTGGCAATCGGCAATGTAATTAGCATGCCGAATATTACTTGGAATGTGAATTGGAACGAAATCGCCAATAGATAAGACCATTTTACAATTTGGGCCCAAGTTAGAAGCAGAGCCTAAGGTGTAAATTATCGATAGTCCATATCTCGGAAACTATAAGAGATAATGCAATTTGGCAACCGGCAATGTAATTAGCATGCCGAATATTACTTGGAATGTGAATTGGAACGAAATCGCCAATAGATAAGACGATTTTACAATTTGGGCCCAAGTTAGAAGCAGAGCCTAAGGTGTAAATTACCGATAGTCCATATCTCGGAAACTATAAGAGATAATACAATTTGGCAACCGGCAATGTAATTAGCATGCCGAATATTACTTGGAATGTGAATTGGAACGAAATCGCCAATAGATAAGACCATTTTACAATTTGGGCCCAAGTTAGAAGCAGAGCCTAAGGTGTAAATTATCGATAGTCCATATCTCGGAAACTATAAGAGATAATGCAATTTGGCAACCGGCAATGTAATTAGCATGCCGAATATTACTTGGAATGTGAATTGGAACGAAATCGCCAATAGATAAGACCATTTTACAATTTGGGACCAAGTTAGAAGCAGAGCCTAAGGTGTAAATTATCCATAGTCCATATCTCGGAAACTATAAGAGATAATGCAATTTGGCAACCGGCAATGTAATTAGCATGCCGAATATTACTTGGAATGTGAATTGGAACGAAATCGCCAATAGATAAGACCATTTTACAAATTGGGCCCAAGTTAGAAGCAGAGCCTAAGGTGTAAATTATGGATAGTCCATATCTCGGAAACTATAAGAGATAATGCAATTTCGCAACCGGCAATGTAATTAGCATGCCGAATATTACTTAGACTGTGAATTGGAACGAAATCGCCAATAGATAAGCCCATTTTACAATTTGGGCCCAAGTTAGAAGCAGAGCCTAAGGTGTAAATTATCGATAGTCCATATCTCATAAACTATAAGAGATAATGCAATTTGGCAACCGGCAATGTAATTAGCATGCCGAATATTACTTGGAATATGAATTGGAATGAAATCGCCAATAGAAAAGAAAATTTTACAATTTGGGCCCAAGTTAGAAGCAGAGCCTAAGGTGTAAATTATCCATAGTCCATATCTCGGAAACTATAAGAGATAATGCAATTTGGCAACTGGCAATATAATTAGCATGCCGAATATTACTTGGAATGTGAATTGAGACGAAATCGCCAATAGATAAGGCCATTTTACAATTTGGGCCCAAGTTAGAAGCAGAGCCTAAGGTGTAAATTATCGATAGTCCATATCTCGGAAACTATAAGAGATAATGCAATTTGGCAACCGGCAATGTAATTAGCATGCCGAATACTACTTGGAATGTGAATTGGAACGAAATCGCCAATAGATAAGACCATTTTACAGTTTGGGCCCAAGTTAGAAGCAGAGCCTAAGGTTAAAAATAATCGATAGTCCATATCTCGGAAACTATAAGAGATAATGCAATTTGGGAACCGGCATTGTAATTAGCATGCCGAATATTACTTGGAATGTGAATTGGAACGAAATCGCCAATAGATAAGACAATTTTACAATTTGGGCCCAAGTTAGAAGCAGAGCCTAAGGTGTAAATTATCGATAGTCCATATCTCGGAAACTATAAGAGATAATGCAACTTGGCCACCGGCAATGTAATTAGCATGTCGAATATTACTTGGAATGTGAATTGGAACGAAATCGCCAATAGATAAGACCATTTTACAATTTGGGCCCAAGTTAGAAGCAGAGCCTAAGGTGTAAATTATCGATAGTCCATATCTCGGAAACTATAAGAGATAATGCAATTTGGCAACCGGCATTGTAATTAGCATGCCGAATATTACTTGGAATGTGAATTGGAACGAAATCGCCAATAGATAAGACCATTTTACAATTTGGGACCAAGTTAGAAGCAGAGCCTAAGGTGTAAATTATCCATAGTCCATATCTCGGAAACTATAAGAGATAATGCAATTTGGCAACCGGCAATGTAATTAGCATGCCGAATATTACTTGGAATGTGAATTGGAACGAAATCGCCAATAGATAAGACCATTTTACAATTTGGGCCCAAGTTAGAAGCAGAGCCTAAGGTGTAAATTATGGATAGTCCATATCTCGGAAACTATAAGAGATAATGCAATTTCGCAACCGGCAATGTAATTAGCATGCCCAATATTACTTGGAGTGTGAATTGGAACGAAATCGCCAATAGATAAGACCATTTTACAATTTGGGCCCAAGTTAGAAGCAGAGCCTAAGGTGTAAATTATCGATAGTCCGTATCTAGGAAACTATAAGAGATAATGCAATTTGGCAACCGGCAATGTAATTAGCATGCCGAATATTACTTGGAATGTGAATTGGAACGAAATCGCCAATAGATAAGACCATATTACAATTTGGGCCCAAGTTAGAAGCAGAGCCTAAGGTGTAAATTATCGATAGTCCATATCTCGGAAACTATAAGAGATAATGCAATTTGGCAACCGGCAATGTAATTAGCATGCCGAATATTACTTGGAATGTGAATTGGAACGAAATCGCCAATAGATAAGACCATTTTACAATTTGGGCCCAAGTTAGAAGCAGAGCCTAAGGTGTAAATTATCGATAGTCCATATCTCGGAAACTATAAGAGATAATGCAGTTTCGCAACCGGCAAAGTAATTAGCATGCCGAATATTACTTGGAATGTGAATTGGGACGAAATCGCCAATAGATAAGACCATTTTACAATTTGGGCCCAAGTTAGAAGCAGAGCCTAAGGTGTAAATTATCGATAGTCCATATCTCGGAAACTATAAGAGATAATGCAATTTGGCAACCGGCAATGTAATTAGCATGCCGAATATTACTTGGAATGTGAATTGGAACGAAATCGCCAATAGATAAGACCATTTTACAATTTGGGCCCAAGTTAGAAGCAGAGCCTAAGGTGTAAATTATCGATAGTCCATATCTCGGAAACTATAAGAGATAATGCAATTTGGCAACCGGCAATGTAATTAGCATGCCGAATACCACTTGGAATGTGAATTGGAACGAAATCGCCAATAGATAAGACCATTTTACAATTTGGGCCCAAGTTAGAAGCAGAGCCTAAGGTGTAAATTATCGATAGTCCATATCTCGGAAACTATAAGAGATAATTCAATTTGGCAATCGGCAATGTAATTAGCATGCCGAATATTACTTGGAATGTGAATTGGAACGAAATCGCCAATAGATAAGACCATTTTACAATTTGGGCCCAAGTTAGAAGCAGAGCCTAAGGTGTAAATTATCGATAGTCCATATCTCGGAAACTATAAGAGATAATGCAATTTGGCAACCGGCAATGTAATCAGCATGCCGAATATTACTTGGAATGTGAATTGGAACGAAATCGCCAATAGATAAGACGATTTTACAATTTGGGCCCAAGTTAGAAGTAGAGCCTAAGGTGTAAATTACCGATAGTCCATATCTCGGAAACTATAAGAGATAATACAATTTGGCAACCGGCAGTGTAATTAGCATGCCGAATATTACTTGGAATGTGAATTGGAACGAAATCGCCAATAGATAAGACCATTTTACAATTTGGGCCCAAGTTAGAAGCAGAGCCTAAGGTGTAAATTATCGATAGTCCATATCTCGGAAACTATAAGAGATAATGCAATTTGGCAACCGGCAATGTAATTAGCATGCCGAATATTACTTGGAATGTGAATTGGAACGAAATCGCCAATAGATAAGCCCATTTTACAATTTGGGACCAAGTTAGAAGCAGAGCCTAAGGTGTAAATTATCCATAGTCCATATCTCGGAAACTATAAGAGATAATGCAATTTGGCAACCGGCAATGTAATTAGCATGCCGAATATTACTTGGAATGTGAATTGGAACGAAATCGCCAATAGATAAGACCATTTTACAATTTGGGCCCAAGTTAGAAGCAGAGCCTAAGGTGTAGATTATGGATAGTCCATATCTCGGAAACTATAAGAGATAATGCAATTTCGCAACCGGCAATGTAATTAGCATGCCGAATATTACTTAGAGTGTGAATTAAAACGAAATCGCCAATAGATAAGACCATTTTACAATTTGGGCCCAAGTTAGAAGCAGAGCCTAAGGTGTAAATTATCGATAGTCCGTATCTCGGAAACTATAAGAGATAATGCAATTTGGCAACCGGCAATGTAATTAGCATGCCGAATATTACTTGGAATGTGAATTGGAACGAAATCGCCAATAGATAAGACCATATTACAATTTGGGCCCAAGTTAGAAGCAGAGCCTAAGGTGTAAATTATCGATAGTCCATATCTCGGAAACTATAAGAGATAATGCAATTTGGCAACCGGCAATGTAATTAGCATGCCGAATATTACTTGGAATGTGAATTGGAACGAAATCGTCAATAGATAAGACCATTTTACAATTTGGGCCCAAGTTAGAAGCAGAGCCTAAGGTGTAAATTATCGATAGTCCATATCTCGGAAACTATAAGAGATAATGCAGTTTCGCAACCGGCAAAGTAATTAGCATGCCGAATATTACTTGGAATGTGAATTGGGACGAAATCGCCAATAGATAAGACCATTTTACAATTTGGGCCCAAGTTAGAAGCAGAGCCTAAGGTGTAAATTATCGATAGTCCATATCTCGGAAACTATAAGAGATAATGCAATTTGGCAACCGGCAATGTAATTAGCATGCCGAATATTACTTGGAATGTGAATTGGAACGAAATCGCCAATAGATAAGACCATTTTACAATTTGGGCCCAAGTTAGAAGCAGAGCCTAAGGTGTAAATTATCGATAGTCCATATCTCGGAAACTATAAGAGATAATGCAATTTGGCAATCGGCAATGTAATTAGCATGCCGAATATTACTTGGAATGTGAATTGGAAAGAAATCGCCAATAGATAAGACGATTTTACAATTTGGGCCCAAGTTAGAAGCAGAGCCTAAGGTGTAAATTATCGATAGTCCATATCTCGGAAACTATAAGAGATAATGCAATTTGGCAATCGGCAATGTAATTAGCATGCCGAATATTACTTGGAATGTGAATTGGAAAGAAATCGCCAATAGATAAGACGATTTTACAATTTGGGCCCAAGTTAGAAGCAGAGCCTAAGGTGTAAATTATCGATAGTCCATATCTCGGAAACTATAAGAGATAATGCAATTTGGCAACCGGCAATGTAATTAGCATGCCGAATATTACTTGGAATGTGAATTGGGACGAAATCGCCAATAGATAAGACCATTTTACAATTTGGGCCCAAGTTAGAAGCAGAGCCTAAGGTGTAAATTATCGATAGTCCATATCTCGGAAACTATAAGAGATAATGCAACTTGGCCACCGGCAATGTAATTAGCATGCCGAATATTACTTGGAATGTGAATTGGAACGAAATCGCCAATAGGTAAGACCATTTTACAATTTGGGCCCAAGTTAGAAGCAGAGCCTAAGGTGTAAATTATCGATAGTCCATATCTCGGAAACTATAGGAGATAATTCAATTTGGCAACCGGCAATGTAATTAGCATGCCGAATATTACTTGGAATGTGAATTGTAACGAAATCGCCAATAGATAAGACCATTTTACAATTTGGGCCCAAGTTAGAAGCAGAGCCTAAGGTGTAAATTATCGATAGTCCATATCTCGGAAACTATAAGAGATAATGCAATTTGGCAACCGGCAATGTAATTAGCATGCCGAATATTACTTGGAATGTGAATTGGAACGAAATCGCCAATAGATAAGACGATTTTACAATTTGGGCCCAAGTTAGAAGCAGAGCCTAAGGTGTAAATTATCCATAGTCCATATCTCGGAAACTATAAGAGATAATGCAATTTGGCAACTGGCAATGTAATTAGCATGCCGAATATTACTTGGAATGTGAATTGGGACGAAATCGCCAATAGATAAGACCATTTTACAATTTGGGCCCAAGTTAGAAGCAGAGCCTAAGGTGTAAATTATCCATAGTCCATATCTCGGAAACTATAAGAGATAATGCAATTTGGCAACCGGCAATGTAATTAGCATGCCGAATACTACTTGGAATGTGAATTGGAACGAAATCGCCAATAGATAAGACCATTTTACAGTTTGGGCCCAAGTTAGAAGCAGAGCCTAAGGTTAAAAATAATCGATAGTCCATATCTCGGAAACTATAAGAGATAATGCAATTTGGGAACCGGCAATGTAATTAGCATGCCGAATATTACTTGGAATGTGAATTGGAACGAAATCGCCAATAGAGAAGACCATATTACAATTTGGGCCCAAGTTAGAAGCAGAGATTAAGGTGTAAATTATCGATAGTCCATATCTCGGAAACTATAAGAGATAATGCAATTTGGCAACCGGCAATGTAATTAGCATGCCGAATATTACTTGGAATGTGAATTGGAACGAAATCGCCAATAGATAAGACCATTTTACAATTTGGGCCCAAGTTAGAAGCAGAGCCTAAGGTGTAAATTATCGATAGTCCATATCTCGGAAACTATAAGAGATAATGCAATTTGGCAACCGGCAATGTAATTAGCATGCCGAATATTACTAGGAATGTGAATTGGAACGAAATCGCCAATAGATAAGACCATTTTACAATTTGGGCCCAAGTTAGAAGCAGAGCCTAAGGTGTAAATTATCCATAGTCCATATCTCGGAAACTATAAGAGATAATGCAATTTGGCAACCGGCAATGTAATTAGCATGCCGAATATTACTTGGAATGTGAATTGGAACGAAATCGCCAATAGATAAGACCATTTTACAATTTGGGCCCAAGTTAGAAGCAGAGCCTAAGGTGTAAATTATTGATAGTCCATATCTCGGAAACTATAAGAGATAATGCAATATCGCAACCGGCAATGTAATTAGCATGCCGAATATTACTTGGAGTGTGAATTGGAACGAAATCGCCAATAGATAAGACCATTTTACAATTTGGGCCCAAGTTAGAAGCAGAGCCTAAGGTGTAAATTATCGATAGTCCGTATCTCGGAAACTATAAGAGGTAATGCAATTTGGCAACCGGCAATGTAATTAGCATGCCGAATATTACTTGGAATGTGAATTGGAACGAAATCGCCAATAGATAAGACCATTTTACAATTTGGGCCCAAGTTAGAAGCAGAGCCTAAGGTGTAAATTATCGATAGTCCATATCTCGGAAACTATAAGAGATAATGCAATTTGGCAACCGGCAATGTAATTAGCATGCCGAATATTACTTGGAATGTGAATTGGAACGAAATCGCCAATAGATAAGACCATTTTACAATTTGGGCCCAAGTTAGAAGCAGAGCCTAAGGTGTAAATTATCGATAGTCCATATCTCGGAAACTATAAGAGATAATGCAATTTGGCACCCGGCAATGTAATTAGCATGCCGAATATTACTTGGAATGTGAATTGGAACGAAATCGCCAATAGATAAGACCATTTTATAATTTGGGCCCAAGTTAGAAGCAGAGCCTAAGGTGTAAATTATCGATAGTCCATATCTCGGAAACTATAAGAGATAATGCAATTTGGCAACCGGCAATGTAATTAGCATGCCGAATATTACTTGGAATGTGAATTGGAACGAAATCGCCAATAGATAAGACCATATTACAATTTGGGCCCAAGTTAGAAGCAGAGCCTAAGGTGTAAATTATCGATAGTCCATATCTCGGAAACTATAAGAGATAATGCAATTTGGCAACCGGCAATGTAATTAGCATGCCGAATATTACTTGGAATGTGAATTGGAACGAAATCGCCAATAGATAAGACCATTTTACAATTTGGGCCCAAGTTAGAAGCAGAGCCTAAGGTGTAAATTATCGATAGTCCATATCTCGGAAACTAAAAGAGATAATGCAATTTGGCAACCGGCAATGTAATTAGCATGCCGAATATTACTTGGAATGTGAATTGGAACGAAATCGCCAATAGATTAGACCATTTTACAATTTGGGCCCAAGTTAGAAGCAGAGCCTAAGGTGTAAATTATCGATAGTCCATATCTCGGAAACTATAAGAGATAATGCAATTTGGCAACCGGCAATGTAATTAGCATGCCGAATATTACTTGGAATGTGAATTGGAATGAAATCGCCAATAGATAAGACTATTTTACAATTTGTGCCCAAGTTAGAAGCAGAGACTAAGGTGTAAATTATCCATAGTCCATATCTCGGGAACTATAAGAGATAATGCAATTTGGCAACTGGCAATGTAATTAGCATGCCGAATATTACTTGGAATGTGAATTGGGACGAAATCGCCAATAGATAAGACCATTTTACAATTTGGGCCCAAGTTAGAAGCAGAGCCTAAGGTGTAAATTATCGATAGTCCATATCTCGGAAACTATAAGAGATAATGCAATTTGGCAACCGGCAATGTAATTAGCATGCCGAATATTACTTGGAATGTGAATTGGAACGAAATCGCCAATAGATAAGACCATTTTACAATTTGGGCCCAAGTTAGAAGCAGAGCCTAAGGTGTAAATTATCGATAGTCCATATCTCGGAAACTATAAGAGATAATGCAATTTGGCAACCGGCAATGTAATTAGCATGCCGAATACCACTTGGAATGTGAATTAGAACGAAATCGCCAATAGATAAGACCATTTTACAATTTGGGCCCAAGTTAGGAGCAGAGCCTAAGGTGTAAATTATCGATAGTCCATATCTCGGAAACTATAAGAGATAATTCAATTTGGCAACCGGCAATGTAATTAGCATGCCGAATATTACTTGGAATGTGAATTGGAACGAAATCGCCAATAGATAAGACCATTTTACAATTTGGGCCCAAGTTAGAAGCAGAGCCTAAGGTGTAAATTATCGATAGTCCATATCTCGGAAACTATAAGAGATAATGCAATTTGGCAACCGGCAATGTAATTAGCATGCCGAATATTACTTGGAATGTGAATTGGAACGAAATCGCCAATAGATAAGACGATTTTACAATTTGGGCCCAAGTTAGAAGCAGAGCCTAAGGTGTAAATTATCGATAGTCCATATCTCGGAAACTAAAAGAGATAATGCAAATTGGCAACCGGCAATGTAATTAGCATGCCGAATATTACTTGGAATGTGAATTGGAACGAAATCGCCAATAGATAAGACCATTTTACAATTTGGGCCCAAGTTAGAAGCAGAGCCTAAGGTGTAAATTATCGATAGTCCATATCTCGGAAACTATAAGAGATAATGCAGTTTCGCAACCGGCAATGTAATTAGCATGCCGAATATTACTTGGAATGTGAATTGGGACGAAATCGCCAATAGATAAGACCATTTTACAATTTGGGCCCAAGTTAGAAGCAGAGCCTAAGGTGTAAATTATCGATAGTCCATATCTCGGAAACTATAAGAGATAATGCAATTTGGCAACCGGCAATGTAATTAGCATGCCGAATATTACTTGGAATGTGAATTGGAACGAAATCGCCAATAGATAAGACCATTTTACAATTTGGGCCCAAGTTAGAAGCAGAGCCTAAGGTGTAAATTATCGATAGTCCATATCTCGGAAACTATAAGAGATAATGCAATTTGGCAACCGGCAATGTAATTAGCATGCCGAATATTACTTGGAATGTGAATTGGAATGAAATCGCCAATAGATAAGACCATTTTACAATTTGGGCCCAAGTTAGAAGCAGAGCCTAAGGTGTAAATTATCGATAGTCCATATCTCGGAAACTATAAGAGATAATGCAATTTGGCAACCGGCAATGTAATTAGCATGCCGAATATTACTTGGAATGTGAATTGGAACGAAATCGCCAATAGATAAGACGATTTTACAATTTGGGCCCAAGTTAGAAGCAGAGCCTAAGGTGTAAATTACCGATAGTCCATTTCTCGGAAACTATAAGAGATAATGCAATTTGGCAACCGGCAATGTAATTAGCATGCCGAATATTACTTGGTATGTGAATTGGAACGAAATCGCCAGTAGATTAGACCATTTTACAATTTGGGCCCAAGTTAGAAGCAGAGCCTAAGGTGTAAATTATCGATAGTCCATATCTCGGAAACTATAAGAGATAATGCAATTTGGCAACCGGCAATGTAATTAGCATGCCGAATACTACTTGGAATGTGAATTGGAACGAAATCGTCAATAGATAAGACCATTTTACAGTTTGGGCCCAAGTTAGAAGCAGAGCCTAAGGTTAAAAATAATCGATAGTCCATATCTCGGAAACTATAAGAGATAATGCAATTTGGGAACCGGCAATGTAATTAGCATGCCGAATATTACTTGGAATGTGAATTGGAACGAAATCGCCAATAGATAAGACCATTTTACAATTTGGGCCCAAGTTAGAAGCAGAGCGTAAGGTGTAAATTATCGATAGTCCATATCTCGGAAACTATAAGAGATAATGCAACTTGGCCACCGGCAATGTAATTAGCATGCCGAATATTACTTGGAATGTGAATTGGAACGAAATCGCCAATAGGTAAGACCATTTTACAATTTGGGCCCAAGTTAGAAGCAGAGCCTAAGGTGTAAATTATCGATAGTCCATATCTCCGAAACTATAAGAGATAATGCTATTTGGCAACCGGCAATGTAATTAGCATGCCGAATACTACTTGGAATGTGAATTGGAACGAAATCGTCAATAGATAAGACCATTTTACAGTTTGGGCCCAAGTTAGAAGCAGAGCCTAAGGTTAAAAATAATCGATAGTCCATATCTCGGAAACTATAAGAGATAATGCAATTTGGGAACCGGCAATGTAATTAGCATGCCGAATATTACTTGGAATGTGAATTGGAACGAAATCGCCAATAGATAAGACCATTTTACAATTTGGGCCCAAGTTAGAAGCAGAGCGTAAGGTGTAAATTATCGATAGTCCATATCTCGGAAACTATAAGAGATAATGCAACTTGGCCACCGGCAATGTAATTAGCATGCCGAATATTACTTGGAATGTGAATTGGAACGAAATCGCCAATAGGTAAGACCATTTTACAATTTGGGCCCAAGTTAGAAGCAGAGCCTAAGGTGTAAATTATCGATAGTCCATATCTCGGAAACTATAGGAGATAATTCAATTTGGTAACCGGCAATGTAATTAGCATGCCGAATACTACTTGGAATGTGAATTGGAACGAAATCGCCAATAGATAAGACCATTTTACAGTTTGGGCCCAAGTTGAAAGCAGAGCCTAAGGTGTAAATTATCGATAGTCCATATCTCGGAAACTATAGGAGATAATTCAATTTGGCAACCGGCAATGTAATTAGCATGCCGAATATTACTTGGAATGTGAATTGGAACGAAATCGCCAATAGATAAGACCATTTTACAATTTGGGCCCAAGTTAGAAGCAGAGCCTAAGGTGTAAATTATCGATAGTCCATATCTCGGAAACTATAAGAGATAATGCAGTTTCGCAACCGGCAATGTAATTAGCATGCCGAATATTACTTGGAATGTGAATTGGGACGAAATCGCCAATAGATAAGACCATTTTACAATTTGGGCCCAAGTTAGAAGCAGAGCCTAAGGTGTAAATTATCGATAGTCCATATTTCGGAAACTATAAGAGATAATGCAATTTGGCAACCGGCAATGTAATTAGCATGCCGAATATTACTTGGAATGTGAATTGGAACGAAATCGCCAATAGATAAGACCATTTTACAATTTGGGCCCAAGTTAGAAGCAGAGCCTAAGGTGTAAATTATCGATAGTCCATATCTCGGAAACTATAAGAGATAATGCAATTTGGCAACCGGCAATGTAATTAGCATGCCGAATATTACTTGGAATGTGAATTGGAATGAAATCGCCAATAGATAAGACCATTTTACAATTTGGGCCCAAGTTAGAAGCAGAGCCTAAGGTGTAAATTATCGATAGTCCATATCTCGGAAACTATAAGAGATAATGCAATTTGGCAACCGGCAATGTAATTAGCATGCCGAATATTACTTGGAATGTGAATTGGAACGAAATCGCCAATAGATAAGACGATTTTACAATTTGGGCCCAAGTTAGAAGCAGAGCCTAAGGTGTAAATTATCGATAGTCCATATCTCGGAAACTATAAGAGATAATGCAATTTGGCAACCGGCAATGTAATTAGCATGCCGAATATTACTTGGAATGTGAATTGGAATGAAATCGCCAATAGATAAGACCATTTTACAATTTGGGCCCAAGTTAGAAGCAGAGCCTAAGGTGTAAATTATCGATAGTCCATATCTCGGAAACTATAAGAGATAATGCAATTTGGCAACCGGCAATGTAATTAGCATGCCGAATATTACTTGGAATGTGAATTGGAATGAAATCGCCAATAGATAAGACCATTTTACAATTTGGGCCCAAGTTAGAAGCAGAGCCTAATGTGTAAATTATCGATAGTCCATATCTCGGAAACTATAAGAGATAATGCAATTTGGCAACCGGCAATGTAATTAGCATGCCGAATATTACTTGGAATGTGAATTGGAACGAAATCGCCAATAGATAAGACGATTTTACAATTTGGGCCCAAGTTAGAAGCAGAGCCTAAGGTGTAAATTACCGATAGTCCATTTCTCGGAAACTATAAGAGATAATGCAATTTGGCAACCGGCAATGTAATTAGCATGCCGAATATTACTTGGTATGTGAATTGGAACGAAATCGCCAGTAGATTAGACCATTTTACAATTTGGGCCCAAGTTAGAAGCAGAGCCTAAGGTGTAAATTATCGATAGTCCATATCTCGGAAACTATAAGAGATAATGCAATTTGGCAACCGGCAATGTAATTAGCATGCCGAATACTACTTGGAATGTGAATTGGAACGAAATCGTCAATAGATAAGACCATTTTACAGTTTGGGCCCAAGTTAGAAGCAGAGCCTAAGGTTAAAAATAATCGATAGTCCATATCTCGGAAACTATAAGAGATAATGCAATTTGGGAACCGGCAATGTAATTAGCATGCCGAATATTACTTGGAATGTGAATTGGAACGAAATCGCCAATAGATAAGACCATTTTACAATTTGGGCCCAAGTTAGAAGCAGAGCCTAAGGTGTAAATTATCGATAGTCCATATCTCCGAAACTATAAGAGATAATGCTATTTGGCAACCGGCAATGTAATTAGCATGCCGAATACTACTTGGAATGTGAATTGGAACGAAATCGTCAATAGATAAGACCATTTTACAGTTTGGGCCCAAGTTAGAAGCAGAGCCTAAGGTTAAAAATAATCGATAGTCCATATCTCGGAAACTATAAGAGATAATGCAATTTGGGAACCGGCAATGTAATTAGCATGCCGAATATTACTTGGAATGTGAATTGGAACGAAATCGCCAATAGATAAGACCATTTTACAATTTGGGCCCAAGTTAGAAGCAGAGCGTAAGGTGTAAATTATCGATAGTCCATATCTCGGAAACTATAAGAGATAATGCAACTTGGCCACCGGCAATGTAATTAGCATGCCGAATATTACTTGGAATGTGAATTGGAACGAAATCGCCAATAGGTAAGACCATTTTACAATTTGGGCCCAAGTTAGAAGCAGAGCCTAAGGTGTAAATTATCGATAGTCCATATCTCGGAAACTATAGGAGATAATTCAATTTGGCAACCGGCAATGTAATTAGCATGCCGAATACTACTTGGAATGTGAATTGGAACGAAATCGCCAATAGATAAGACCATTTTACAGTTTGGGCCCAAGTTGAAAGCAGAGCCTAAGGTGTAAATTATCGATAGTCCATATCTCGGAAACTATAGGAGATAATTCAATTTGGCAACCGGCAATGTAATTAGCATGCCGAATATTACTTGGAATGTGAATTGGAACGAAATCGCCAATAGATAAGACCATTTTACAATTTGGGCCCAAGTTAGAAGCAGAGCCTAAGGTGTAAATTATCGATAGTCCATATCTCGGAAACTATAAGAGATAATGCAGTTTCGCAACCGGCAATGTAATTAGCATGCCGAATATTACTTGGAATGTGAATTGGGACGAAATCGCCAATAGATAAGACCATTTTACAATTTGGGCCCAAGTTAGAAGCAGAGCCTAAGGTGTAAATTATCGATAGTCCATATCTCGGAAACTATAAGAGATAATGCAATTTGGCAACCGGCAATGTAATTAGCATGCCGAATATTACTTGGAATGTGAATTGGAACGAAATCGCCAATAGATAAGACCATTTTACAATTTGGGCCCAAGTTAGAAGCAGAGCCTAAGGTGTAAATTATCGATAGTCCATATCTCGGAAACTATAAGAGATAATGCAATTTGGCAACCGGCAATGTAATTAGCATGCCGAATATTACTTGGAATGTGAATTGGAATGAAATCGCCAATAGATAAGACCATTTTACAATTTGGGCCCAAGTTAGAAGCAGAGCCTAAGGTGTAAATTATCGATAGTCCATATCTCGGAAACTATAAGAGATAATGCAATTTGGCAACCGGCAATGTAATTAGCATGCCGAATATTACTTGGAATGTGAATTGGAACGAAATCGCCAATAGATAAGACGATTTTACAATTTGGGCCCAAGTTAGAAGCAGAGCCTAAGGTGTAAATTACCGATAGTCCATTTCTCGGAAACTATAAGAGATAATGCAATTTGGCAACCGGCAATGTAATTAGCATGCCGAATATTACTTGGTATGTGAATTGGAACGAAATCGCCAGTAGATTAGACCATTTTACAATTTGGGCCCAAGTTAGAAGCAGAGCCTAAGGTGTAAATTATCGATAGTCCATATCTCGGAAACTATAAGAGATAATGCAATTTGGCAACCGGCAATGTAATTAGCATGCCGAATACTACTTGGAATGTGAATTGGAACGAAATCGTCAATAGATAAGACCATTTTACAGTTTGGGCCCAAGTTAGAAGCAGAGCCTAAGGTTAAAAATAATCGATAGTCCATATCTCGGAAACTATAAGAGATAATGCAATTTGGGAACCGGCAATGTAATTAGCATGCCGAATATTACTTGGAATGTGAATTGGAACGAAATCGCCAATAGATAAGACCATTTTACAATTTGAGCCCAAGTTAGAAGCAGAGCCTAAGGTGTAAATTATCGATAGTCCATATCTCCGAAACAATAAGAGATAATGCTATTTGGCAACCGGCAATGTAATTAGCATGCCGAATACTACTTGGAATGTGAATTGGAACGAAATCGTCAATAGATAAGACCATTTTACAGTTTGGGCCCAAGTTAGAAGCAGAGCCTAAGGTTAAAAATAATCGATAGTCCATATCTCGGAAACTATAAGAGATAATGCAATTTGGGAACCGGCAATGTAATTAGCATGCCGAATATTACTTGGAATGTGAATTGGAACGAAATCGCCAATAGATAAGACCATTTTACAATTTGGGCCCAAGTTAGAAGCAGAGCGTAAGGTGTAAATTATCGATAGTCCATATCTCGGAAACTATAAGAGATAATGCAACTTGGCCACCGGCAATGTAATTAGCATGCCGAATATTACTTGGAATGTGAATTGGAACGAAATCGCCAATAGGTAAGACCATTTTACAATTTGGGCCCAAGTTAGAAGCAGAGCCTAAGGTGTAAATTATCGATAGTCCATATCTCGGAAACTATAGGAGATAATTCAATTTGGTAACCGGCAATGTAATTAGCATGCCGAATACTACTTGGAATGTGAATTGGAACGAAATCGCCAATAGATAAGACCATTTTACAGTTTGGGCCCAAGTTGAAAGCAGAGCCTAAGGTTAAAAATAATCGATAGTCCATATCTCGGAAACTATAAGAGATAATGCAATTTGGGAACCGGCAATGTAATTAGCATGCCGAATATTACTTGGAATGTGAATTGGAATGAAATCGCCAATAGATAAGACCATTTTACAATTTGGGCCCAAGTTAGAAGCAGAGCCTAAGGTGTAAATTATCGATAGTCCATATCTCGGAAACTATAAGAGATAATGCAATTTGGCAACCGGCAATGTAATTAGCATGCCGAATATTACTTGGAATGTGAATTGGAATGAAATCGCCAATAGATAAGACTATTTTACAATTTGCGCCCAAGTTAGAAGCAGAGACTAAGGTGTAAATTATCCATAGTCCATATCTCGGGAACTATAAGAGATAATGCAATTTGGCAACTGGCAATGTAATTAGCATGCCGAATATTACTTGGAATGTGAATTGGGACGAAATCGCCAATAGATAAGACCATTTTACAATTTGGGCCCAAGTTAGAAGCAGAGCCTAAGGTGTAAATTATCGATAGTCCATATCTCGGAAACTATAAGAGATAATGCAATTTGGCAACCGGCAATGTAATTAGCATGCCGAATATTACTTGGAATGTGAATTGGAACGAAATCGCCAATAGATAAGACCATTTTACAATTTGGGCCCAAGTTAGAAGCAGAGCCTAAGGTGTAAATTATCGATAGTCCATATCTCGGAAACTATAAGAGATAATGCAATTTGGCAACCGGCAATGTAATTAGCATGCCGAATACCACTTGGAATGTGAATTAGAACGAAATCGCCAATAGATAAGACCATTTTACAATTTGGGCCCAAGTTAGAAGCAGAGCCTAAGGTGTAAATTATCGATAGTCCATATCTCGGAAACTATAAGAGATAATTCAATTTGGCAACCGGCAATGTAATTAGCATGCCGAATATTACTTGGAATGTGAATTGGAACGAAATCGCCAAAAGATAAGACCATTTTACAATTTGGGCCCAAGTTAGAAGCAGAGCCTAAGGTGTAAATTATCGATAGTCCATATTTCGGAAACTATAAGAGATAATGCAGTTTCGCAACCGGCAATGTAATTAGCATGCCGAATATTACTTGGAATGTGAATTGGGACGAAATCGCCAATAGATAAGACCATTTTACAATTTGGGCCCAAGTTAGAAGCAGAGCCTAAGGTGTAAATTATCGATAGTCCATATCTCGGAAACTATAAGAGATAATGCAATTTGGCAACCGGCAATGTAATTAGCATGCCGAATATTACTTGGAATGGGAATTGGAACGAAATCGCCAATAGATAAGACGATTTTACAATTTGGGCCCAAGTTAGAAGCAGAGCCTAAGGTGTAAATTATCGATAGTCCATATCTCGGAAACTAAAAGAGATAATGCAATTTGGCAACCGGCAATGTAATTAGCATGCCGAATATTACTTGGAATGTGAATTGGAATGAAATCGCCAATAGATAAGACCATTTTACAATTTGGGCCCAAGTTAGAAGCAGAGCCTAAGGTGTAAATTATCGATAGTCCATATTTCGGAAACTATAAGAGATAATGCAGTTTCGCAACCGGCAATGTAATTAGCATGCCGAATATTACTTGGAATGTGAATTGGGACGAAATCGCCAATAGATAAGACCATTTTACAATTTGGGCCCAAGTTAGAAGCAGAGCCTAAGGTGTAAATTATCGATAGTCCATATCTCGGAAACTATAAGAGATAATGCAATTTGGCAACCGGCAATGTAATTAGCATGCCGAATATTACTTGGAATGTGAATTGGAACGAAATCGCCAATAGATAAGACCATTTTACAATTTGGGCCCAAGTTAGAAGCAGAGCCTAAGGTGTAAATTATCGATAGTCCATATCTCGGAAACTATAAGAGATAATGCAATTTGGCAACCGGCAATGTAATTAGCATGCCGAATATTACTTGGAATGTGAATTGGAATGAAATCGCCAATAGATAAGACCATTTTACAATTTGGGCCCAAGTTAGAAGCAGAGCCTAAGGTGTAAATTATCGATAGTCCATATCTCGGAAACTATAAGAGATAATGCAATTTGGCAACCGGCAATGTAATTAGCATGCCGAATATTACTTGGAATGTGAATTGGAACGAAATCGCCAATAGATAAGACGATTTTACAATTTGGGCCCAAGTTAGAAGCAGAGCCTAAGGTGTAAATTACCGATAGTCCATTTCTCGGAAACTATAAGAGATAATGCAATTTGGCAACCGGCAATGTAATTAGCATGCCGAATATTACTTGGTATGTGAATTGGAACGAAATCGCCAGTAGATTAGACCATTTTACAATTTGGGCCCAAGTTAGAAGCAGAGCCTAAGGTGTAAATTATCGATAGTCCATATCTCGGAAACTATAAGAGATAATGCAATTTGGCAACCGGCAATGTAATTAGCATGCCGAATACTACTTGGAATGTGAATTGGAACGAAATCGTCAATAGATAAGACCATTTTACAGTTTGGGCCCAAGTTAGAAGCAGAGCCTAAGGTTAAAAATAATCGATAGTCCATATCTCGGAAACTATAAGAGATAATGCAATTTGGGAACCGGCAATGTAATTAGCATGCCGAATATTACTTGGAATGTGAATTGGAACGAAATCGCCAATAGATAAGACCATTTTACAATTTGGGCCCAAGTTAGAAGCAGAGCGTAAGGTGTAAATTATCGATAGTCCATATCTCGGAAACTATAAGAGATAATGCAACTTGGCCACCGGCAATGTAATTAGCATGCCGAATATTACTTGGAATGTGAATTGGAACGAAATCGCCAATAGGTAAGACCATTTTACAATTTGGGCCCAAGTTAGAAGCAGAGCCTAAGGTGTAAATTATCGATAGTCCATATCTCGGAAACTATAGGAGATAATTCAATTTGGTAACCGGCAATGTAATTAGCATGCCGAATACTACTTGGAATGTGAATTGGAACGAAATCGCCAATAGATAAGACCATTTTACAGTTTGGGCCCAAGTTAGAAGCAGAGCCTAAGGTTAAAAATAATCGATAGTCCATATCTCGGAAACTATAAGAGATAATGCAATTTGGGAACCGGCAATGTAATTAGCATGCCGAATATTACTTGGAATGTGAATTGGAAAGAAATCGCCAATAGATAAGACCATTTTACAATTTGGGCCCAAGTTAGAAGCAGAGCCTAAGGTGTAAATTATCGATAGTCCATATCTCGGAAACTATAAGAGATAATGCAACTTGGCCACCGGCAATGTAATTAGCATGCCGAATATTACTTGGAATGTGAATTGGAACGAAATCGCCAATAGATAAGACCATTTTACAATTTGGGCCCAAGTTAGAAGCAGAGGCTAAGGTGTAAATTATCGATAGTCCATATCTCGGAAACTATAAGAGATAATGCAATTTGGCAACCGGCAATGTAATTAGCATGCCGAATATTACTTGGAATGTAAATTGGAACGAAATCGCCAATAGATAAGACCATTTTACAATTTGGGCCCAAGTTAGAAGCAGAGCCTAAGGTGTAAATTATCCATAGTCCATATCTCGGAAATTATAAGAGATAATGCAATTTGGCAACCGGCAATGTAATTAGCATGCCGAATATTACTTGGAATGTGAATTGGAACGAAATCGCCAATAGATAAGACCATTTTACAATTTGGGCCCAAGTTAGAAGCAGAGCCTAAGGTGTAAATTATCCATAGTCCATATCTCGGAAACTATAAGATATAATGCAATTTGGCAACCGGCAATGTAATTAGCATGCCGAATATTACTTGGAATGTGAATTGGAACGAAATCGCCAATATATAAGACCATTTTACAATTTGGGCCCAAGTTAGAAGCAGAGCTTAAGGTGTAAATTATCGATAGTCCATATCTCGGAAACTGTAAGAGATAATGCAATTTGGCAACCGGCAATGTAATTAGCATGCCGAATATTACTTGGAATGTAAATTGGAACGAAATCGCCAATAGATAAGACCATTTTACAATTTGGGCCCAAGTTAGAAGCAGAGCCTAAGGTGTAAATTATCGATAGTCCATATCTCGGAAACTATAAGAGATAATGCAATTTGGCAACCGGCAATGTAATTAGCATGCCGAATATTACTTGGAATGTGAATTGGAACGAAATCGCCAATAGATAAGACCATTTTACAATTTGGGCCCAAGTTAGAAGCAGAGCCTAAGGTGTAAATTATCGATAGTCCATATCTCGGAAACTATAAGAGATAATGCAATTTGGCAATCGGCAATGTAATTAGCATGCCGAATATTACTTGGAATGTGAATTGGAACGAAATCGCCAATAGATAAAACCATTTTACAATTTGGGCCCAAGTTAGAAGCAGAGCCTAAGGTGTAAATTATCGATAGTCCATATCTCGGAAACTATAAGAGATAATGCAATTTGGCAACCGGCAATGTAATCAGCATGCCGAATATTACTTGGAATGTGAATTGGAACGAAATCGCCAATAGATAAGACGATTTTACAATTTGGGCCCAAGTTAGAAGTAGAGCCTAAGGTGTAAATTACCGATAGTCCATATCTCGGAAACTATAAGAGATAATACAATTTGGCAACCGGCAGTGTAATTAGCATGCCGAATATTACTTGGAATGTGAATTGGAACGAAATCGCCAATAGATAAGACCATTTTACAATTTGGGCCCAAGTTAGAAGCAGAGCCTAAGGTGTAAATTATCGATAGTCCATATCTCGGAAACTATAAGAGATAATGCAACTTGGCCACCGGCAATGTAATTAGCATGCCGAATATTACTTGGAATGTGAATTGGAACGAAATCGCCAATAGATAAGACCATTTTACAATTTGGGCCCAAGTTAGAAGCAGAGCCTAAGGTGTAAATTATCGATAGTCCATATCTCGGAAACTATAAGAGATAATGCAATTTGGCAACCGGCAATGTAATTAGCATGCCGAATATTACTTGGAATGTAAATTGGAACGAAATCGCCAATAGATAAGACCATTTTACAATTTGGGCCCAAGTTAGAAGCAGAGCCTAAGGTGTAAATTATCCATAGTCCATATCTCGGAAATTATAAGAGATAATGCAATTTGGCAACCGGCAATGTAATTAGCATGCCGAATATTACTTGGAATGTGAATTGGAACGAAATCGCCAATAGATAAGACCATTTTACAATTTGGGCCCAAGTTAGAAGCAGAGCCTAAGGTGTAAATTATCCATAGTCCATATCTCGGAAACTATAAGAGATAATGCAATTTGGCAACCGGCAATGTAATTAGCATGCCGAATATTACTTGGAATGTGAATTGGAACGAAATCGCCAATATATAAGCCCATTTTACAATTTGGGCCCAAGTTAGAAGCAGAGCTTAAGGTGTAAATTATCGATAGTCCATATCTCGGAAACTGTAAGAGATAATGCAATTTGGCAACCGGCAATGTAATTAGCATGCCGAATATTACTTGGAATGTAAATTGGAACGAAATCGCCAATAGATAAGACCATTTTACAATTTGGGCCCAAGTTAGAAGCAGAGCCTAAGGTGTAAATTATCGATAGTCCATATCTCGGAAACTATAAGAGATAATGCAATTTGGCAACCGGCAATGTAATTAGCATGCCGAATATTACTTGGAATGTGAATTGGAACGAAATCGCCAATAGATAAGACCATTTTACAATTTGGGCCCAAGTTAGAAGCAGAGCCTAAGGTGTAAATTATCGATAGTCCATATCTCGGAAACTATAAGAGATAATGCAATTTGGCAATCGGCAATGTAATTAGCATGCCGAATATTACTTGGAATGTGAATTGGAACGAAATCGCCAATAGATAAGACCATTTTACAATTTGGGCCCAAGTTAGAAGCAGAGCCTAAGGTGTAAATTATCGATAGTCCATATCTCGGAAACTATAAGAGATAATGCAATTTGGCAACCGGCAATGTAATCAGCATGCCGAATATTACTTGGAATGTGAATTGGAACGAAATCGCCAATAGATAAGACCATTTTACAATTTGGGCCCAAGTTAGAAGCAGAGCCTAAGGTGTAAATTATCGATAGTCCATATCTCGGAAACTATAAGAGATAATGCAATTTGGCAATCGGCAATGTAATTAGCATGCCGAATATTACTTGGAATGTGAATTGGAACGAAATCGCCAATAGATAAGACCATTTTACAATTTGGGCCCAAGTTAGAAGCAGAGCCTAAGGTGTAAATTATCGATAGTCCATATCTCGGAAACTATAAGAGATAATACAATTTGGCAACCGGCAGTGTAATTAGCATGCCGAATATTACTTGGAATGTGAATTGGAACGAAATCGCCAATAGATAAGACCATTTTACAATTTGGGCCCAAGTTAGAAGCAGAGCCTAAGGTGTAAATTATCGATAGTCCATATCTCGGAAACTATAAGAGATAATGCAATTTGGCAACCGGCAATGTAATTAGCATGCCGAATATTACTTGGAATGTGAATTGGAATGAAATCGCCAATAGATAAGACTATTTTACAATTTGTGCCCAAGTTAGAAGCAGAGCCTAAGGTGTAAATTATCGATAGTCCATATCTCGGAAACTATAAGAGATAATGCAATTTGGCAACTGGCAATGTAATTAGCATGCCGAATATTACTTGGAATGTGAATTGGAACGAAATCGCCAATAGATAAGACCATTTTACAATTTGGGCCCAAGTTAGAAGCAGAGCCTAAGGTGTAAATTATCGATAGTCCATATCTCGGAAACTATAAGAGATAATGCAATTTGGCAACCGGCAATGTAATTAGCATGCCGAATATTACTTGGAATGTGAATTGGAACGAAATCGCCAATAGATAAGACCATTTTACAATTTGGGCCCAAGTTAGAAGCAGAGCCTAAGGTGTAAATTATCGATAGTCCATATCTCGGAAATTATAAGAGATAATGCAATTTGGCAACCGGCAATGTAATTAGCTTGCCGAATACCACTTGGAATGTGAATTAGAACGAAATCGCCAATAGATAAGACCATTTTACAATTTGGGCCCAAGTTAGAAGCAGAGCCTAAGGTGTAAATTATCGATAGTCCATATCTCGGAAACTATAAGAGATAATTCAATTTGGCAACCGGCAATGTAATTAGCATGCCGAATATTACTTGGAATGTGAATTGGAACGAAATCGCCAATAGATAAGACCATTTTACAATTTGGGCCCAAGTTAGAAGCAGAGCCTAAGGTGTAAATTATCGATAGTCCATATCTCGGAAACTATAAGAGATAATGCAATTTGGCAACCGGCAATGTAATTAGCATGCCGAATATTACTTGGAATGTGAATTGGAACGAAATCGCCAATAGATAAGACGATTTTACAATTTGGGCCCAAGTTAGAAGCAGAGCCTAAGGTGTAAATTATCGATAGTCCATATCTCGGAAACTAAAAGAGATAATGCAATTTGGCAACCGGCAATGTAATTAGCATGCCGAATATTACTTGGAATGTGAATTGGAACGAAATCGCCAATAGATAAAACCATTTTACAATTTGGGCCCAAGTTAGAAGCAGAGCCTAAGGTGTAAATTATCGATAGTCCATATCTCGGAAACTATAAGAGATAATGCAATTTCGCAACCGGCAATGTAATTAGCATGCCGAATATTACTTGGAATGTGAATTGGAACGAAATCGCCAATAGATAAGACCATTTTACAATTTGGGCCCAAGTTAGAAGCAGAGCCTAAGGTGTAAATTATCGATAGTCCATATCTCGGAAACTATAAGAGATAATGCAATTTGGCAACCGGCAATGTAATTAGCATGCCGAATATTACTTGGAATGTGAATTGGAACGAAATCGCCAATAGATAAGACCATTTTACAATTTGGGCCCAAGTTAGAAGCAGAGCCTAAGGTGTAAATTATCGATAGTCCATATCTCGGAAACTATAAGAGATAATGCAATTTGGCAACCGGCAATGTAATTAGCATGCCGAATATTACTTGGAATGTGAATTGGAATGAAATCGCCAATAGATAAGACCATTTTACAATTTGGGCCCAAGTTAGAAGCAGAGCCTAAGGTGTAAATTATCGATAGTCCATATCTCGGAAACTATAAGAGATAATGCAATTTGGGAACCGGCAATGTAATTAGCATGCCGAATATTACTTGGAATGTAAATTGGAACGAAATCGCCAATAGATAAGACCATTTTACAATTTGGGCCCAAGTTAGAAGCAGAGCCTAAGGTGTAAATTATCGATAGTCCATATCTCCGAAACTATAAGAGATAATGCTATTTGGCAACCGGCAATGTAATTAGCATGCCGATTATTACTTGGAATGTGAATTGGAACGAAATCGTCAATAGATAAGACCATTTTACAATTTGGGCCCAAGTTAGAAGCAGAGCCTAAGGTTTAAATTATCCATAGTCCATATCTCGGAAACTATAAGAGATAATGCAATTTGGGAACCGGCAATGTAATTAGCATGCCGAATATTACTTGGAATGTGAATTGGAACGAAATCGCCAATATATAAGACCATTTTACAATTTGGGCCCAAGTTAGAAGCAGAGCTTAAGGTGTAAATTATCGATAGTCCATATCTCGGAAACTGTAAGAGATAATGCAATTTGGCAACCGGCAATGTAATTAGCATGCCGAATATTACTTGGAATGTAAATTGGAACGAAATCGCCAATAGGTAAGACCATTTTACAATTTGGGCCCAAGTTAGAAGCAGAGCCTAAGGTGTAAATTATCGATAGTCCAAATCTCGGAAACTATAGGAGATAATTCAATTTGGTAACCGGCAATGTAATTAGCATGCCGAATACTACTTGGAATGTGAATTGGAACGAAATCGCCAATAGATAAGACCATTTTACAGTTTGGGCCCAAGTTGAAAGCAGAGCCTAAGGTTAAAAATAATCGATAGTCCATATCTCGGAAACTATAAGAGATAATGCAATTTGGGAACCGGCAATGTAATTAGCATGCCGAATATTACTTGGAATGTGAATTGGAATGAAATCGCCAATAGATAAGACCATTTTACAATTTGGGCCCAAGTTAGAAGCAGAGCCTAATGTGTAAATTATCGATAGTCCATATCTCGGAAACTATAAGAGATAATGCAATTTGGCAACCGGCAATGTAATTAGCATGCCGAATATTACTTGGAATGTGAATTGGAATGAAATCGCCAATAGATAAGACTATTTTACAATTTGTGCCCAAGTTAGAAGCAGAGACTAAGGTGTAAATTATCCATAGTCCATATCTCGGGAACTATAAGAGATAATGCAATTTGGCAATTGGCAATGTAATTAGCATGCCGAATATTACTTGGAATGTGAATTGGGACGAAATCGCCAATAGATAAGACCATTTTACAATTTGGGCCCAAGTTAGAAGCAGAGCCTAAGGTGTAAATTATCGATAGTCCATATCTCGGAAACTATAAGAGATAATGCAATTTGGCAACCGGCAATGTAATTAGCATGCCGAATATTACTTGGAATGTGAATTGGAACGAAATCGCCAATAGATAAGACCATTTTACAATTTGGGCCCAAGTTAGAAGCAGAGCCTAAGGTGTAAATTATCGATAGTCCATATCTCGGAAACTATAAGAGATAATGCAATTTGGCAACCGGCAATGTAATTAGCATGCCGAATATTACTTGGAATGTGAATTAGAACGAAATCGCCAATAGATAAGACCATTTTACAATTTGGGCCCAAGTTAGAAGCAGAGCCTAAGGTGTAAATTATCGATAGTCCATATCTCGGAAACTATAAGAGATAATTCAATTTGGCAACCGGCAATGTAATTAGCATGCCGAATATTACTTGGAATGTGAATTGGAACGAAATCGCCAAAAGATAAGACCATTTTACAATTTGGGCCCAAGTTAGAAGCAGAGCCTAAGGTGTAAATTATCGATAGTCCATATCTCGGAAACTATAAGAGATAATGCAATTTGGCAACCGGCAATGTAATTAGCATGCCGAAAATTACTTGGAATGTGAATTGGAACGAAATCGCCAATAGATAAGACGATTTTACAATTTGGGCCCAAGTTAGAAGCAGAGCCTAAGGTGTAAATTATCGATAGTCCATATCTCGGAAACTAAAAGAGATAATGCAATTTGGCAACCGGCAATGTAATTAGCATGCCGAATATTACTTGGAATGTGAATTGGAACGAAATCGCCAATAGATAAGACCATTTTACAATTTGGGCCCAAGTTAGAAGCAGAGCCTAAGGTGTAAATTATCGATAGTCCATATCTCGGAAACTATAAGAGATAATGCAGTTTCGCAACCGGCAATGTAATTAGCATGCCGAATATTACTTGGAATGTGAATTGGGACGAAATCGCCAATAGATAAGACCATTTTACAATTTGGGCCCAAGTTAGAAGCAGAGCCTAAGGTGTAAATTATCGATAGTCCATATCTCGGAAACTATAAGAGATAATGCAATTTGGCAACCGGCAATGTAATTAGCATGCCGAATATTACTTGGAATGTGAATTGGAACGAAATCGCCAATAGATAAGACCATTTTACAATTTGGGCCCAAGTTAGAAGCAGAGCCTAAGGTGTAAATTATCGATAGTCCATATCTCGGAAACTATAAGAGATAATGCAATTTGGCAACCGGCAATGTAATTAGCATGCCGAATATTACTTGGAATGTGAATTGGAATGAAATCGCCAATAGATAAGACCATTTTACAATTTGGGCCCAAGTTAGAAGCAGAGCCTAAGGTGTAAATTATCGATAGTCCATATCTCGGAAACTATAAGAGATAATGCAATTTGGCAACCGGCAATGTAATTAGCATGCCGAATATTACTTGGAATGTGAATTGGAACGAAATCGCCAATAGATAAGACGATTTTACAATTTGGGCCCAAGTTAGAAGCAGAGCCTAAGGTGTAAATTACCGATAGTCCATTTCTCGGAAACTATAAGAGATAATGCAATTTGGCAACCGGCAATGTAATTAGCATGCCGAATATTACTTGGTATGTGAATTGGAACGAAATCGCCAGTAGATTAGAGCATTTTACAATTTGGGCCCAAGTTAGAAGCAGAGCCTAAGGTGTAAATTATCGATAGTCCATATCTCGGAAACTATAAGAGATAATGCAATTTGGCAACCGGCAATGTAATTAGCATGCCGAATACTACTTGGAATGTGAATTGGAACGAAATCGTCAATAGATAAGACCATTTTACAGTTTGGGCCCAAGTTAGAAGCAGAGCCTAAGGTTAAAAATAATCGATAGTCCATATCTCGGAAACTATAAGAGATAATGCAATTTGGGAACCGGCAATGTAATTAGCATGCCGAATATTACTTGGAATGTGAATTGGAACGAAATCGCCAATAGATAAGACCATTTTACAATTTGGGCCCAAGTTAGAAGCAGAGCGTAAGGTGTAAATTATCGATAGTCCATATCTCGGAAACTATAAGAGATAATGCAACTTGGCCACCGGCAATGTAATTAGCATGCCGAATATTACTTGGAATGTGAATTGGAACGAAATCGCCAATAGGTAAGACCATTTTACAATTTGGGCCCAAGTTAGAAGCAGAGCCTAAGGTGTAAATTATCGATAGTCCATATCTCGGAAACTATAGGAGATAATTCAATTTGGTAACCGGCAATGTAATTAGCATGCCGAATACTACTTGGAATGTGAATTGGAACGAAATCGCCAATAGATAAGACCATTTTACAGTTTGGGCCCAAGTTAGAAGCAGAGCCTAAGGTTAAAAATAATCGATAGTCCATATCTCGGAAACTATAAGAGATAATGCAATTTGGGAACCGGCAATGTAATTAGCATGCCGAATATTACTTGGAATGTGAATTGGAAAGAAATCGCCAATAGATAAGACCATTTTACAATTTGGGCCCAAGTTAGAAGCAGAGCCTAAGGTGTAAATTATCGATAGTCCATATCTCGGAAACTATAAGAGATAATGCAACTTGGCCACCGGCAATGTAATTAGCATGCCGAATATTACTTGGAATGTGAATTGGAACGAAATCGCCAATAGATAAGACCATTTTACAATTTGGGCCCAAGTTAGAAGCAGAGCCTAAGGTGTAAATTATCGATAGTCCATATCTCGGAAACTATAAGAGATAATGCAATTTGGCAACCGGCAATGTAATTAGCATGCCGAATATTACTTGGAATGTAAATTGGAACGAAATCGCCAATAGATAAGACCATTTTACAATTTGGGCCCAAGTTAGAAGCAGAGCCTAAGGTGTAAATTATCCATAGTCCATATCTCGGAAATTATAAGAGATAATGCAATTTGGCAACCGGCAATGTAATTAGCATGCCGAATATTACTTGGAATGTGAATTGGAACGAAATCGCCAATAGATAAGACCATTTTACAATTTGGGCCCAAGTTAGAAGCAGAGCCTAAGGTGTAAATTATCCATAGTCCATATCTCGGAAACTATAAGAGATAATGCAATTTGGCAACCGGCAATGTAATTAGCATGCCGAATATTACTTGGAATGTGAATTGGAACGAAATCGCCAATATATAAGACCATTTTACAATTTGGGCCCAAGTTAGAAGCAGAGCTTAAGGTGTAAATTATCGATAGTCCATATCTCGGAAACTGTAAGAGATAATGCAATTTGGCAACCGGCAATGTAATTAGCATGCCGAATATTACTTGGAATGTAAATTGGAACGAAATCGCCAATAGATAAGACCATTTTACAATTTGGGCCCAAGTTAGAAGCAGAGCCTAAGGTGTAAATTATCGATAGTCCATATCTCGGAAACTATAAGAGATAATGCAATTTGGCAACCGGCAATGTAATTAGCATGCCGAATATTACTTGGAATGTGAATTGGAACGAAATCGCCAATAGATAAGACCATTTTACAATTTGGGCCCAAGTTAGAAGCAGAGCCTAAGGTGTAAATTATCGATAGTCCATATCTCGGAAACTATAAGAGATAATGCAATTTGGCAATCGGCAATGTAATTAGCATGCCGAATATTACTTGGAATGTGAATTGGAACGAAATCGCCAATAGATAAGACCATTTTACAATTTGGGCCCAAGTTAGAAGCAGAGCCTAAGGTGTAAATTATCGATAGTCCATATCTCGGAAACTATAAGAGATAATGCAATTTGGCAACCGGCAATGTAATCAGCATGCCGAATATTACTTGGAATGTGAATTGGAACGAAATCGCCAATAGATAAGACGATTTTAC